>NC_081826.1:101885000-102225416 GCF_030867095.1 Alligator mississippiensis | reverse complement strand
AACATGGATTACAACTTTTCAGTTGTGCAAAGATTTCTAGCACCATGTGTAACACCTGTACAATTATGTATCATGCTACAGAATGTACCTTAGTCTTCCAGCATCCAAGATGGCTTTGGTCCTCACTTCCTTCTCCCTTCCCTGTGTGGGTGTGGTTTCCAAGGCCAGCGAATCAACACTTTCCTCTGCATTTGCTATTCTTGGGAACCTCTGGAGATGGAGGACCCTTGCAAAGCATGCTGGGATATCAGCACCCCCCCACCCCCTCGTTGTGGAGCAGTAGCAGTATGTACAGTCACTGTGCTTTGCAGCACTCCCGATGACTGAGCACTGAATTTCATGCCACTTCAAAAAGGGTAAGGGTCCTTATCCTAAGGCACAAGTACCATATTTTTAAATAATAGCAGTATCACAAAATGTAACAATAAGTTCAGGATTTGTTAGCCAGGCAATTGAGGCATCTGTTGAGCATTTCAAGAACAAAAGCAGGGGTTTTAGAGTATTTCTGTATTATAAACTTTCATTTTGAGAATAACAAAAGCAGTGAAGGATCCCTTGAATGTTATTTTTTCCTTTTTATTTTGCTGTGTTTCTGTCTTTTCTTTCCTTTTTTTAAGTAGGCTGAGTGGACAAAACAGACACTGTAAGGCTTTGAGGGAAAATATCCATTAACTGCAACTGGGTTGGATGCACAAGATTCATCATAAAGTGAACAAAAGTAGGCCTGGGAAATAATTTTTTCAATTGTTATACAGTGGAGTTTTCTCAAAATGGAGAGAAAAGGAGGAGTTACTTATAGCTTAATGCATTGTTAGAAAAAAACACTCAACTACCAAATTGATTGATGTTATTCTCAATAGAATTTGGATAAAAAAGATCCCTTGCCTGTCTTGCTATTAGTCATATACATTATGACCATTTTCTGCTGTTATATATTAATAATGAATGCCTCTATGTGTTTGAATGCCCTTTCCACCTGTTACAACTTGCACTGTTTTAAAAAGGGTTGGCATGTTTCCTTCTCCTTTTTATTTGACATCAAATTTAGCTGGTTTATGTTACAGCAATAATATAACAGATTGTACTATTTTACATGATGGTCTGCATGACATATACTCCATCACAATAGTTAGCATCATACCGGTCACACTTGCCAGTTTGTGGAAAGTTGCTGGCAGTCTTAGCAGGGAGGCCACAGTGACTGAACTATCATGATGGATATATATGCCTTGGGGAAAAAAAAGGGAGAGGATGTCAATGGGGCCAAATATCATAAAAGAACAGGACAGATTGCAGACAACTTCTCCTATTTAGGCACCTATAGACATCATATCCATTGTATTTTCTAATGACTCAGAGCTTGCTATCTGAGGACCTGACTGAGTGATTTTTCTGCCTACATAACACTGCTTGAGTACAGCCTTGCTGCCCATTGCCCTCAGTTTTTGTCTTTGGTTCCTCTGCTTACAGACTGGGGGGTGTGGCAGGGCACTGTTTGTTCCTGCCATTTTAAGGGCCAGAAGACAGCAGCCAGCAGGTACCTGATTAGGGCAGCCATTTTGGATTCAGGGCTGCCCATATAAACAGGGCATTTTGCTGCTGGAAAGCCAGGTAACAACATTGCCTGGCTGCAGGTATCATCTGGAGGTAAGGGAGGAGCTGTAGGGGATGGTCAGGAGGCTCCTGGTCCTGGGCATGACCTAAAACTGCACCTGCTGGGAGTGGGTGGCCTGGTGGGGCTCTCAGTGGCGCGGGAGCCCCCAGGAAATGCCAGGCCAGTTACCACCCCAGTGAAAGGCAGGTTGGGATGCCTTAACCCTAGCTCCCACAACTGGGTGGGTTACCCCCTTGTAGGGTCTGGAAGGTGGACCCTGCAAGAGAGTGGGTCCATAGACTCCCACCTGTCTTGACATCCCCTGACTGGTCCATGCTGGGTCCAGGACCAGAAGGGTCAAAGGGCCAGGGGCCCACCACGAGGGATGCCCAGAGCTGAAGGCTTGGGGTTCTGACTGGCCAGAAGGTGGGCCAGGGCCAGTAGAGCCAAAGGTCCTGGGGGGAAAACACCTGTAAGGGGGAAGCAGCTCAGGGAGCTATGCAGCCTGGAATGAAGGCGGCATAGGCCACTTGAATGGAGGGATCCAGGTGGGGTTCAAATAGCAGGATTCTGGGGCCCAGTGTAGGGCCGGTAATATTGACAACAGCTGGATGTCATCTACAAGGCTTGGACCGCGGTGTAGGGGAGGAACAGAGCCGCAGATAACACCCCTTGGCATCGGGGCAAGAAATGGGCAGCCTCCTGCTTAATTAACATCAATTAATTAATCAAGGCATGGTGGGCGAGCAGGTGGGTAGCTACCCCAGAAACAGGTCGGTGGGCCACAGGAAAATCAGCTCCAAGAAGCCACCCCCCCCCCCCATTACAGGAGGAAAGGAGAAAGATCTTTCCAGCTCTGAGCCTCACACCTTCCCATTCTGGAGGCTCTGTGAGCTTCCTGCAAACTGTGCTACCACCAACGTGCCCAGATGCAGCAGCTGGTGGTGATGAACTGATAGGGACCAGGTTAGTATGTGTTCCCTCAGGGAATGGAGGGGAGAATGTGTGTGTGAGTGTGGGGGGATACTCTTTCTGGGAAAGGACAGGACTGCATGGGGTCTTGAGTGTTTGACTGCTTCTGCTGTGAGACATGGAATTGAATCAAAGCCACAGACTCTGCAGTGGGATCATGAACTAGATTTGTCAAGTGCCTACTGAAAACTCTTCTGGGACCTTGTAGCAGGGGCTGGGAAGTGGCCCTATCAGACCACTGCAGGAGGGTCCAGGCCAGGCAAAATCATTCCCAGCATAGTTTAGATGAATGATGCCATCCTGACCCACTGGCAGCAAACCACAAACAAGAAACTTACCCAGCCAGGGCCAGGAACACCACGCCACCCGGCATGCTGGGGAAAGTTGCTGGGATGCATGGGACTCACCCGGCAGAAACCAAATAAGCGGCACTGTCCCAGTTCTCTGAGGGAACTGCAGCAGAGGAAACCTGCGTAGCAGAGGTTGGAGAGACCAGACTGCTGGGGAAACAGGCAAGGGGGACGCACCAGTCGGCGTCCTGAATGAATGGTGCTTCCTCAGGGCACTGAAAGGAACTCTGGGGAAGGGAGTAGGGGATGCACACCTGGCCCAGGTAGCACGTGCCTTGAGGACTTGTGCTGATTGGCCAAGGGAAATGGCCAGGAAGTTTAAAGGGGGAATACCAAGGATGTCTCGGCATTCAGTGTGGAAGGAGGAGGAGACATTGCAGCAAGATTGGGAGAAGGACCCTGACACAGCCAGGAACCAGTCAGCTGAACCCTTAAGGGATGCCAGGCAGACTGCAACCCCAAGAGAGGAGCCAACCCAGTCAACTATTCAGATAAGTGAAACCAGATGGCGGAGTGCTTACAGGTGGCCCTACTGGATAGGGAGACAGGGACACTGGGAAAAGAGTACCCCAGGGAACAAAGGCTAGACCCTCAGGAAAGAGGACAAGAGTGGATATTGGAGGCAGAGAACCTCAGAGGGCCCCAAGAACCCAGGTAAAGGAGAGATTTGTCCAGAGAAATTGAATAAAAAGAGCCCACAAGCTCAGAGCCGCTATGGACAGTAAAGCTGGAGTCCAGGACAGACTAAATTTTTTGTTGTTGTGTTATTCTGTAATTCCAGGCTAGGGATATATAGCAGGGGGAAGCCAGTTCCCCTGCAAACCTGAGTTCTAATTAATGAAGCTAGAGAGTCAACACCTGAGACCCAGTGAGGCATCAAACATGATCCTTAGGATTGGCAGGCAGAAACCCCATCTTCCCAGATCCCGGAGAGCGGGAAGGTTACTGCAAGCTGGGTGAAACACTCAAGGAGGAACAACCCATCCAGAGGATACAGCCATCCACCATTTGCAAAGCCCATGACCAAACTGGGCTGCAAATGAACCAAGAACTGGTGACATACACTCAGTGCCAACAGGAAGAGATGACTCATCACCCAAGAAGAAAGGGGCAGGGTGTAGGAATGGTGGAGCCCTGTGGAAGACCAACCTCTTCTGTACAATCACCTGAGATACCATCTATACTCCCAAAGAATAACTTGACCTCAAAGACATGGCAGGAGAGATGGAAGGAAGACGTTGGTAGAGGTCCCTACAATTCCAGTAGGACAAAGAGCAGCAGGTAAGCATGCCCACTCACAGACCTCAACCTGGGAATGAACTTCACGTTAGAAGTGGTCAGCTGCATGAGCTTTCTTGTGCAGGAATCCTTTCTCAGAAGTGTCCATCTCCATGGATGAGGGAAAGAGGGATGGAGGAAACCTTTCTGGTCTCTGATGTAATACAATGCCAATGGTTCCTATCACTGTGTTTTCACATGTTCCTGATTTGTATTTCCTGTCTGTCACCCATCCTCATGGTGTGGTACAGCATGGCACACACAAATCCAATGCCTGTCTTTACTTAGTCTTTTCCTGCTGATTTAAAAACACTCGCTTTGAGTATATTTTTAATGGGAAACAGAGGGAGATGCAGAGTTTGGGGGTCATGTACATATATCAGAAGTGCTTGGACTTACCTTGTAATTAAGGTCCATCCAGGGAGCAACTGGCAGCAGGTTGCAGAGGAGGTCAGGACTGAGGGGATCAGGGGGTCTATAACCCTTGCTGGAGTTTGGAGGGAGAGGCCTGCAGTTCTCACTGCAGTGGACAGGGAGATGGGATTGAGCAGGTAAGTGTTGTTCCAACTTCCAAGAGAAAGATTGGTCGTTAGTTCTTCTCAGCAACAGATGGCCTTGAGGAGATACTGGGATAGTATGACTAGGCCAGCTTTATTTTCACAGTAGTTGACTGATGTGATGCTAAATGCCTAAGGCCCTGTGCTAGGCACCTCAGGTCTGCTCTGGAGAAGAGGGAAGGTTTGATATGGTTAATGTTGCACCATATGTGACATGTTCAAGCCAAACTAAACAACATGCATGCTTGGACAGCTAGAGGTTTTTACCACAGTAAGCTCAATTTTATTGGTCTAAATGTAATGTTTTTATGCATGTCTTTTGAAGGAAGTGAAAACATAGCAAATGATTCTTCAGTCATATAAATAGAAATAGGAGGTGAGCAATTACAAGAGAGAGTAGAGTAAGGATATACTATGTTTGAACCAAGTCCTGAATAAACACTCTACTACAATATTCAGTAAGGATGAAGATCTAATTGTGGATGCTCATAGAGTATCAAACAGCAATGAGGAGGTAAAAGTTTACCTCAGATTGCAGAGCTCAGATGGATTACTATGAAAACTTCAAAAGACTTAGAAGTGGCAGGGAGGAAGAGATAAACAATCTCCATGTAAGCACACTGATACACAAAATAGCAAGTCCTTTAGCACACATCTCCAATGAATCTGGCAACCTGAAGAATAGCAGAAATAGTGCCTATTTGTTTAAAAAAAAAAGGAATACAAATGACCTAGGCAATTCTAGGTCTTAAAATAGAGACTGAAATACTGAAACAATAATCAAGGATATGGTGGTAAACAGAAAATGGGACAAAGCACAGCATGACTTTATCTAACGAAAATCATGTCTGATCAATCTAATATCCTTCTGTGACAGGTTAGCATGACTTCTTGGACAACAGGTAATACAATGGACCTAGTCAGTCTAGATCTAAGCAAAACATTTGATTCTGTGCCTTGCAGAAAATTATTCGACAACCTAGAAAATAAAGACAAATGCTATAATCATAGGATAAATATGGAATTTGATAAAAGGGAAATTACAAAGAGTTATGTTGAGTTCTCATACTAGAAAGAAGTTGCTAGTGATATTTTTCAGGATCTTGTGGCCATCCGATTTAATCTACTGAGGACTGGTGAAGGAAGTTGTGCTCTTATGTCATTTGTGGGTGACACAAAATGAGGAAATATTGCCAAGATGGGGCAGGACTGGTATGTTATACAGGAAGATTTACACAAACTTGAAGAATGGAGCATTAGAAACGGTGTAAAATGTAATAGTAAGAATTGCAAAGTGAGTGACATTTAAGGACTAATAATGAGAATTTCACTGACCCAGGTTGCCAGCCTTTTGGCTGAATGCTTCTAACTAGTGAACTACTGATAAAATTAAAGACACCAATACAAACATTTAGAAGAATGGACTAACCCCTTTCTTGGACCTTGTAAGAAAGGCCTGAGGCTCTTAACTTCAATAGATGATTTATGTGGAAGGAAATGCCATCTTCCATCCCAGAATAAGGTGTCTCAGACGCAAAGAAAGACAATATTTAAGATACATCCCTCTACAGAACGATTCCAACTGGCAGTTTTAGGTGACTTTTTTGCCTATGCTGTTGCCTCTTGTGATTCCTATTATGAGATTCCTACTTTTCCTGAATGCATTTATTTCTTAGGCAGTTACTACACCAGCGGCTCGACTAGAAAAGATAATGGAAAACAGAATTACAAATATATATTCTAATTAGTATACGTATAATGTCATATATTGTATATGAATGGGAGCCTAGGTAAACAACTAAGGAATGTGGAATCTACCTCTTGGGCAGAACTTTACAGTTATGTCAAATTAGGTGTACCTACTCTGGGGTTTAGCATTGAGTTTCTTTGTGAAGCTAGCCATAAGTGTCTTTCCCATAGACTTTCAGTGAGACATAGGCTTCTGAGGACGTAAAACCTACCTAAAATAGTACTTCATCAAGTTACTTACAAGAATGAGTGTAGCAATGCCTTAATAGCTTTGGAATTTTGGCCTGAGAGTCTAAGTAACATCTCACTTGTGAGTCTTAAATGCTGGAGACACATGCACAAACACAAAAAATTAAACTGATCCAAATGCTTCAGTATGGGGGCCTATAGTTTGGCACATGTTAAGGCACCAAAATAAACAGCCTGATTTTTCAGAGGCCTGAAACCTCACAGTTCCTACTGAAATCAATACAAGCAGTGAGTTGCATCTTACAGTTAGTTGTGGTCAAGAAGGAAGAAAAATAAATTGCTATAACCCTCCATGAACACACAGTATGTCTATATTGTAAATAATCTTGTACTGCTGGTTAGTTGAGAAGCATATATCCAATACAGTACAGAACTTTCGTTAATGCAGTGCCTATGTCATTATTTTGGCTTTTTCCCAAAGCCAACACACAGGATTGTCTGAACCCTGTATCTTTTGTATAGCACCTCTGAAAGCTTTGCTATTTGAAATGATTTGAGTGAGGAAGCAGCTACAAATCTCTTTTCCCAGCATCCCCCAAATAGTGCAATTCCATTTATTCTTTAAAAGGGATTGCCATGGAAAGCCATGAAATATTGAAGTTTTAGTAAACTTACAAATTCTGATTCTTGAGTCCTGACTTGCAGCTGATGTAATTTGTTTTGTTCTTGCCTTCAGGTAGGAGACTGTGTGTGTGTGTGTGTGAGATACTAACTGAGCTGGCTGGGGCATGAGGGTGCTTAAGTGCCCTGCATTCGAGCACCCTTGTGACCCAGCCAGCCCGTCCACAGCACATTGAGTCTGGCTGGAGCAGTCCCAGGTTGGCAGGCTGACCTGCTGGGCCACCTGCCTGCCAGGGCTGCTGCAAACTGTGCACCCAAGAGTTTCCAGGGAGCAATAAACTGTGGAGCAATAAGCAAAAGCTCCTGAATTTATTGCTGCCCCACCACAGTGGCATATGTAGACATGAATGCCACATACCCCTGGAGGCTGGGAGGGTATGGCAAGCTTCTGCAGGCACCGGTGGTGTTGTCAGCAGCAGGAGCCTGGTGGTGGTGAGTGGTGATCTCCCGCAGGCTGCCACAGTGCTGTCAGCAGTGGTGGGGAGGCCGGGAATGGTGAGTGCTGACCAGCAGTCAGCAACCACCCACAGATGCCACCGGCATTGTTGGCAGCGGCCAGTGGCGATTGGGGACCACTCACAGATGCTGCCAGCAGTGTTGGCAGTGAGCGGAGAGAAGGGGTGGTGATTGGCAACTGTCCACAGGCATTGCTGGCAGTGTCAGTGGCACCTTTCTGCAGGGGGTGCACCACCAAGCTCAGGGGGTTCACATGCACCTGCATGCACCCCCTTTGCATCACCAATATATGTAGATGTGCCCATTATGCATTATATTAATCCAGAGCCAAAAGGCTCATAATTTACCACTGTGCTTGGCTCCAGCAGAGTCAACAACATTTCAAACCATGGTGACCCAACAGCTCAGTACTGCTTAGTGGCAGCATTTACTAGAGTGGCTGACTGCACAGTTGTTACTGCACAGTCATTTAGTACTTGCTTAAGCAGTACTAAATGACTGTGCAGTAACTGGCATTATATTTTATTATAAAACATAGTAAAATATATTTAACTATTTAATTTTGCAACCTATGTAATGATGTTTAACCTATTTTTTGTATATATTCTAAATGAAAGTCAGGAGATGTAATGCAATGAATGCCAAAGGGATAGAGCTATGAAGTTAAATATGATTTAGTTATTTTTTTTTAATCTTTTACTTGAAAGATTTTAGTTTTCTATGTTATTTCTGTTCACGTAACTTTTTAATGGAGATCCTTTACTTTGGGACAAAGTAAAACTTACTGAGAAATTTCAAGGAGAGAGGGTGAGGTAACTTTTTTTTCTAATGAAGAGTGAGTTAAAATCCTTAAATAAAATATAATATGGTAATATTGAAGAAAAATGAAAAGAAAAATCTCCCCTTTTGATATATCTAACTGTCTTCAAATTACCCTAAGGGAGAAGGGCAATCTGGACAAAAATGTTATTTCCTGTGCATGGAAATGGGGTCTAGCAGCTGTCTCGGAAAGAAACACAAGGTGTTCAAGCTTTTCCTCTTACCTTTTTTCATCAGAATGTAAGGTACAGACCCCTGCCCTATCTTCTGGAAATATAGGAGAGAAGAAAATAGGCTGGGCCCGGAAAACAATGTCTTAGATGGTTCACTGGATTTGCCCATCTTTTTCAATTCCAAGGTTGGAGCTGAGTTGCCTTTACATCAAAAGTAGAGCTAGCAAATAGGGTGTAGATGGAAGTAACAATTTTCACCTGATCTGGCCACAGAAAGTAGCCTACAGACATGACCAAACACAAGGGCATGGCTGCATACTGCTTAAAAAAATGGCTGATCGGGCAAGAATCTGAACCCTCATTGCATAAGGTTCAGATGAAGATGTTTCAAAACAGAGCATCTTCAGTAATTTCTGTCTTCACTGCCTCCCAGCCTGTCACTGTTTTCAAAATGGGAAGGAGGAAAGGGAGCTCGGTCTGCGAGTTTTTCAGCCCCTGCTGGAGGGTAGGGTGGGTGTAATGCAGGCCCCCTGAAGTGGGAAGGCTCCAATTCACCCACCCCACCCTCCAGCACCAGCAGGGGAACCCCTAGAATGAGCTACTTCTCCTCCCTTTCCCTCTTCCCATTCTGAAACACAGACTGGCTGGGAGAGAGGAGGGGCCATTGCTAGGGAAAACTGGCTGTAAACTGCCAGCCAGCAGATAGATTCCCCTCCCCCTGGGAGCAACAGTGAACTTCAGTTTGGTCTGGGGATTAACTCAGAACACTTCCTGCAAAGCATTCTCAGTGACAGTAGGGAGCTGCACTTCCCAAGTATAAACAAGAAACATCAGTTACATGGGAAAAAACATCTATTTAAGGACAGGAACTGAGTGCTCAAGATTACTTATGATCCTGTCAAAGATTCACAGAAGTCTGAGAGGCATTCCAGCTTCCAAGCTGCAACTCAAACAAAACTTGAATTCTTGGAGGTTCACCCCCTGTTTCTATCAATGTTAACAATGCTAGAATCATATAATTATAACCAAACGAGTAAATGAGCACTACAGTTGACCTGCCATGATGAAAAGACAAATAGCAAGGAAAGTGTACTAATATAATTAAGTAGAAAAAGCATCTTTGTTTGGATCTGATAAGACAGAAACAGATTTCTAAATTCCTTTGATATGTCCTGAGCACCAAAAAAATGCAGCAAGAAAACTGTGATGATTTATGATTTAATTTCTCATAGAACATAGATTTATTATTTAGTTTCTCATGGTGATTAATTTGGGTCACTATTGGCCTAGATGAACACTAACCAACAACCTGAAATCAAAGGATCCTGCATTTCTTTACCAGTCTTGGAGTCAGTGTGGTCTCCAAAACTGGAGGAAAAGGGAAAGGTTGCCAAGAAGCAAACCACATGGGCACTATAAATGAGAACCAACATGTTGATTTGCAAATAGAAATTAGCTGGAAGTCAGTACAATCTTCAGAGAATAGGTATCATATATTCTTGGTTTAGAAAAAGCCAGTAAGGAAATATATAGTCATATCTAGAACTACCAAACTCAGGTATAAAGTTTACTGCAGTGAAATAATTTGGAAGCATTGTTCTGAAGGCTTTGTGAATTTCACATCTGGAAGAAAAAGCATTTTTTACCACTACTACAACCTGGACATTCAGAAGTAATCAAGGGTCCAAAAGGACATAAGTTTTGCAAATACTTTCAGCCCATGGTTTCAGCTTTGACACAATTTTCATAATAACATTTCATGACAAAGGAAGTTCAGAGATTGTTTCTTTAAGAGGTGAGATCATTCATATTAAGGAATGGGCTCTGGAGCATGTGCCCGAAAACCCCTAGTTTTCATACACCATCACTTGGCTTTCCTGATGGGATGAAAACTGTCACTGCACGTATCTACACGTGCATTTATTCCGGCTTAAATTTGCTGCACAGCAAGCAGGAATAGGCCTGTGTCTACATGTGCAGGCGATAAAGCAAATTAACACTGTGTATGGTCTGACTTGGGACTAAAGTTAGTAACACACAGTGTTACTGCTCAATAAGGCGTCTACATGTGCATTATTGCTCAGTAACTAATTGGACGTAAATTTGATACCTGCATGATGCAGGTATTACATTTATACTCAAATCGATGTGAGTCAACATATTTACTGTGCAGTATGGGCATGCACATGTAGATGTGTGCCCTTACTGTGCAGCAATTTTGGTTCTGCGAAGTAAATGTGCATGTGTAGACATGCCCACTGAGTTATAAATTTGATCTCTTTTTTAATTTGTTACATTTTTATTTCAGTTACCTATTCTGTAGGTTCAGCCTAGTTTCTGAAAATATATCTGTAATCTTCCTAGTTCAAAACTTATTTTCATTTCTAACAATTCTGCAATTAGATCTTAGCTCCTGCCTGATCTAAAAAGTAGATTAGAATCCATCTTGTTTTTCCAAAGCTGCATGGACTCTGTCATACTAACAGGAAAAAAAATAGCTATGTGCAATCTTATGTTTTTTGTGCAAATATAGACAGAGCAATTTGATAAAAGATGGGGTAGTGTTTAAGTGCTATTGTGTAGCCATGATTGTCCAGGAAATATGAGACAAGATTTTTTTGTGGGTGATATCTTTTATTGTACCAATTATGGGGTTGGGATAGTCTTAGGCTTAACAAAGGATGCCATTTCTACATAATCACTTTTTTATTGTATTAAATGTGACTGTCATAGCAACAGCACCATAAAAAAGAGATAGTGGGGTGTATTCTGGAGGTGGACCTCTACAATGGGGAAAATCATAACAAGGTGGGTTTATTAGTAGTAGTATTTATTTTTGTCCAAATGGGCTATTGATAACAACCTTGGATCAGGAACATTTCCTAGTAAATTAATAACCAGCTGGAGTAAATGGCCTATGGAAAAGCCTTGGGCCATCAACTCTCCCAAATGGTCATTAATCTTTAGGAAGTGTCATGGGCTTTGATCATTATTGCTTAATTAGTGTACTAATATGATGTGCAAATCCTGAATTATATTGGGTCTCAAAAAAAGAAGAATCTAATCAGCCTTTTCAGCTTGCTTTAGAATTGGAGAAAAGTAATGTATTATTTGTCAGTGAGATGCAGTTTTATTTTATTCAGCTACAGTAGGCGGCAACAACAACAACAAACTAATAAATAATAGAAAGCTTTTCATGTATTGTACATTTCAAATATTTGTAAACTGTTGACTGTACATGAAGGGTAATGATTAGAGCTGAATTATCAGAGAATAATAATTACACACTGATTTCCAAAATCCTGTTGTAACTGTGAGTACAATACATCACTCAGATTCTACAGTGATGTGAGGCATAAAAAGCTGGAGGTTTTAAATTGTAACTTGTAAATGCATAATAGACCAAGAAATGCTTGATGATGGCCCAGAGCTGGCTGGTCACAAGGTATTGTACAATATCCTTCCTTTCAGAAGCTAATCATAGACAATACTATTTACTATTAAATATTTATATATTTATTAATATTTTCTGATGAAATTTGTTGCTTTGACCCTTACCTAGTTGTGTGACTGTGAATGGCAAGGGTTGTTACATGTGTGTTTGCTCAGGCCCAGTCTGTCTACTGTCTAATGGTCCAATCTGTCTACTGTCATGATTAAACCTATTACAGAAAAAACAATGTTAAGGGATTTTAAAACTGACTAGGGAGTAACTTGTACAACTGTTAATGAGATTTAGGCGAGATCCTTTAGTGGGATATTGAAAAGTGCATCTGTAAGCTAGATTTGACTCACAGTTCTATGACTTATTATCAGTCTGCTGACCTACCCAGCTCTCTAATACAAATCTATAACTAAATCCTTAGTTTTATGATGCAGAAAAAATATAGCTTTTTGGCCTTTGTTTTAATGTTAGTTGGCTGTCTACTGTATGTTTAGGTAGCCTCTAAAAATTTCAGTTAAACAGCTGGACCACATTTTAAACAGTTATCTATCAATATGTAAAAATCAATGTGACATTTTACTTGCATATAAAATGTATCATAATCAGTTTTAACTAAGAGCTTCTTTTTCATAAAATGTCTAGTACATTCCTTAGAATAATTTCTCAGCCTTAACTCATTTCCTTCATAACCATTTCAGAGTTTCCGCCAGTATATTTGTGGATTATCTTATTTTTTTTGTATGTATAGAATGCATGACGGGCAGGGAAATTCATGGTCTTCTTCCACCTATTCCTTCTCCTCCTCTTCCTCCTCCTGACACTTTTTGGGGAAAATGGTAAAAAAAACCCTCAAATAATGCCCCCCCCCCCCAAACCAATATAATGCAAAAACATCCTTTGTACCTAGGGTGTACCTGTGGGTAGGAAAAAATATAACAGCTGCAACATCCAACAGGCATAGGAGAAAGAGAAGAAACTTCTTAAATACTTTTAATTTTATGATTATTTGATTTGCTTCTGAGTTTTGCACTGTGGCCTCTAATGTGGCTCCTTGATCTCTTAAATATTGTAGCAAATGCATTTTTGCATCTTCAGTGTAGAACATTAGGTAGGAATGTTACGGGTGCGTCTACATGTGTGCATTTAATGCACATTCTCCCCAGGGTTGCAGATCTTACTCCTTGGGGCCGCAAGGCCAGCATCTGCTCCCTGCTGCTGCTGCTGACCCCCAGCTCTGTTTCTTTGCAGGCACTGTGGTGAAGCACCTCTTCCATGTGGTTCCTAATCCTTGGCCATGCCCCTGTCCAGGGTGCAGCTGTCCAGAGTCAGCAAAACAAGGACAGCTATGGCAGGGCCCAGAGAGCTGGCACAGGAAGTATGTCTATCACTTCCTCCCTGTTGAGGTGATCCCATCACTGTCTGTGTGCACCCACCTGTCCTGAACACCAGGGCCTCCAACTGAACCCAGGAAGACGTGCATGACTTTGTGGTACTCTGGGACAGGGTCACCATGCTGAGGCAGTTTGAGTGCTGTGGGCGCTCGAACACACACATGTATGAGGCCCTGTCAGGTGGGATGCTTGTGCAAGGCCACTCCTGAATGATGTGGCAATGCTGCATGAAGGTCAGGGTCTTGCAGACACAGTGGCTGGCTATGACTGAGTACAATTGTCGGTCCAGTCATCCCCAAAAGACCATGCCCTTCATGTGGCAACTACTCCACAATTTGGCACCCTGGAAACCAGGTCACATCCCTGCAAATGTCACCAGTAGAGGAAGCCTGCCCTCACCTGCACCCTGCCCTGATGCCTCCGTTGACACCTCACCAGAAGATGAGACCTCGGGCCTTCAGTGCCCCATCCCACCCTCCTGCCCTGCTGCTGCATCCACCAGCAGCTCAGGGAGCCCTGCTCAGTGGCTGTCTCATTCTCAGCCCAGCCCCACACCCTGCTATGAGGAGCAGCTGGCCATGCCACTACTGGCCACCAGCATCACCATCTCCTCCTGGGGGTGGGGACCCTGGCTGGGTGCTAGCCCACCACACACCATGGGCCAAGGACCTTGGGCACAGCCGGATGCCATCGCTGGCAGGGAGTCCCACGCTGAGCTACGAGCCTTGCCAGCCCTACACATGTGGTTAAGCCCTGCACTGCACTGGGAAGGAGGCCTCCCAGTCCCTGCCTTCACTCCCTGCCTGGCCTGCCTATACTCCCCGTGGCATCAGGTTCCCCCTCCACACCCACAGCATGAAGACAAGCAGGACACAGTTCAAAAGTTTATTAAGCAGCCCATGTCCCCAGAGCTGGGTGGGCACGGGCCTCTCACACCGTGAGGAAGGTGGCAATGCAAGCAGTGATGTCCTCCTCAGCAGTGGGGGGAAGGACATGTAGTTCTGCCACAGGTAGCCCTCCCTGTGCCAGTTGAGGTTGTAGGGCAGCCCAGGTTTGCGCCCCTGCCTCATGCTGTTGTAGCTCACAGTCCCAAACTAGGAGTGCAGGTGTTCCTGAAACACCAGGAGGATCAGAAATAGTATGGTGTAGTGGCTCAAAGTGCTGGAAGCTGGCTCTGGCTTCAGCATAGCTGCCCAGTGCTGGCAGACATGTGGCCAGAGGCTGGAGCTCCCCCCACAGCGGCATATGTCAGGTCTGGACTGACCCAAAGTTAGTCCCAAGTCCTAGCACATGTAGACACCTGCCAAAACTTAATGCACATTAAGCTAATACACATTAAATTTAATGCTTAAATGTATATGTAGATGCACCCTTTACGTTGTAAATATATATAACAGTCTTGCTACTTTTGTGGTGTATAACACCAATGTACAGCTTACAGAATGTAAAAATAAATGTTTACTTTTTGCCACTAGGTGAGAAAAAGTAAAAAGAAAAAAAATTGCCTAGAAAAAACGAGTTGATCCATGTTCTCTGTCTTTTTCCTTGAGCTCGGATGCTAGATATTCTTACAAGATTTCCCCATACATTTTTCCTGTTTTGTTTGGCTTCTAAGCTTGAAAAAAGAAATTGTATTTGAACTTCTGACAGGGTGCATCTACATGTTCTATTAGCATGGAGAAATAAACTCTGGCACATACCATACTGGAGTTTATTGCTTCAGGGTGCCACATCTTCATATGTGCCCACAGCAGATTGAACTGGGTTGGAGCAGACCTGGCTAGCAGGGGGCCCGGGGAGTCAGCTTGCCAGCCCAAGGCTGCTCTGACATAAATCAATGTGCTGCAAAGGGGCTGGTTGGGCAGCCCCTGTACTGAAGCACCCTCATGTCCCAGCCAGCCCTGTCAGCATCTACATATGCATTGCTGTGCATTGAAGAACACTGCCTCAAGATAGTATTTGTGTTTACAAGTACTAATCTGTGGCAGAGTTAATTAGCTTTCTGTTGGCTAATGGGGCCACACATGTAGACATTGAGATTTTACTGTGGACCTAATAAGGCACTTCTTTGGTGAACATCTCATGAAGATGTACCCACATAGAAGTAAAACTCTTTGTACCTTATTTAGTTCATCACTATTAAGTAGGACGGATGAAGAAGTGATTTAGGTACTATCTTCAAAGGACTAGTATGCATTTTAAAAAACACCAACAGATACTATCTGGCAACCATAATTTTATATATATATTATATACTATCTGGCAACCATAATTTTATATATATATAAAATTATGAGGGGTCAAAGATAAAGATGGTTTGGAAACTATTCAGTTACTCACTCCACTCCCACCGCTGCCACACTGGGTGGCCAAGATGTGGCAGTAATGGTGGTGGAGAGGAGCCTCAGGACAGCCCAGGCACAGGCTCTGGGCAGCTGCAGCAAGAAGCACCTGACAGTGGCAAGGGGGAGGTGGTCACTTTTTCCCTGCGCCTAGCATTAGCTTCTGCCTGGCTACTATCACTGCTGCTGCTGTTCAGTGTGGGTGAGCAGTCCAGAACAGGCACAGAGTGGGCTGGGGTTGGGGCTGTGTGCATGGGTCCTGGCTGGTCTGGAGCTGGTCCACTCCAGCCAGGGAAAGTCTGGGACAGGCACAGGGTGGGTTAGGGTTGGGGCTCTGCATATAGATCCCCACCGGTACACCAGGGCTGCGGCCAGCAGTGGCAGCATTTGGAAGGATTGACTGTCACCTGGGATGCCTAAAAATGCAATCTGGCCATGGATCCGCTCCAGCCCCTGTGTGCAGAAATGAGGGACCTGCTGTGGGATTGAAAAAAGTCCCTCCATGGGTCATATTTTTCCCACCCCTGAGATATAGGGGTTCCTGTTTTTGCCTTTGTTTTGTATTTGCGGATAGCTGAAAGGAATGGAGAGGAGGAGATCCAGGCAGGGAGGGGGTACAGTGATGCAGTTGTAACCCCCTTTGGTTCCTGTTCCACCCCAAATTTTAAACCAAATTTCAGGCAGTTGCAGCAGCATTTGTATTCAGATAGTAGTAATAGAGTCAACTGACTTTGTGGCTCATTGTGCTCTACCTGATTCCTTCTCATTTCTTCACTCCATAGGTGTTAATGACCCTCTCCTTTTTAATGGTGTGATGTTCAGGTAATCAAGCTAACTATTTTTAACTCTACCTAAAAAACATTAACTCAGGTGTGGAAATAACTTTCAGTGAAGCATTAGATGCACTGTCAAGATGCTCAAGAAGGCTAGATTTTACTTTATGAATCCAAAAAACAGACGTCAATTTAATTATAATGACTGGGGGACTAATGAAACACCATATTTTGGTTATTTTTACCTAAATTTGGTTGATTTTTATGTATAATGTAAGGTACAACAAATGGATGTACTTTCTATTAAATGTATACTTGTTTTTGCTCTGGTCTTAAGCTGAATAATGTAAGCCTAGGCCACTTACTTATTAGGAAAGCTTCTAGTTTCTTTTTAACTTCATAAAAATATGTGTTGTCTTGTATGTGATAATGTACCATAGCATTTGTACCCCCCTTTTCAAAATCCTAGTTCCACCCATTCAAATGCATTTTGGTCAGACAATGAGAGTCTTGTTTTCTTGTGCTAGTGAGTTTTATCTTAGTGAACCAATTTCCACAAATGCTGTTTGTCTCATGAACACAAGTCTCATTTTTTAGATCAACAGCTACATATTTTTTGAAGCATAACAGTTGCTGGTTATTACCTTGGGGAGTCCTTGGGTAAACAACTGCCTGTAAAGCTGGACTTGATGGCCTGGGACACACCTTAAATTCTTATATTCCTCTCATACAGGATGATGTTCTGCTGCTGAATTAGCATATCATTTATGTACAAGAGTTCAATTACTACTGGGAGAACTGTCATTCTCCTGGTAGAAACCAAAATTGTACAAATGTTTACTCTTTCTCCTGGACCAAAAATGACAGTTCCAGGAGAAAAATAAACCAACTCTAACCAGGCAGAAGTCAGTTCCAAAAGAGATTCACTGAATGTAGGCCAAGAGTAGAAGTAGCATGTACAACCACTTGCCAGTACCAGGAGCCATGCAGCGAAACCAGTGTAAGTTGCTTGGTGTGGGGGGGAGGGAAGGAGGGTGGGTGGGATTTAGGAGAGCTAGCAGACCTGCAGGGGGTGGGGGTGGTGATGTTTTTGGAGTTTGTCTGTCAGGTGGTGGAGGGATTGTAGAGATAAAAACCCAGTTAGGGTTGGGGGAGAGAGAGGAAGACCACAGCCCTTGGGCTGGGGCAAGTGGCTGGGCTTTCTCAGCCATGGGGCTGTGCTCTGAACACAGTCATTTTTCATAGATTTATAGATTGTTAGGGGCTGGATGGGACCTTGTAGATCATCAGGTTCAGTCCCCCTGCACTAGGCAGGAAAAGGTAACTGGGGTCAAGTGACCCCTGTGAGGTGACTGTCCAGTATCCTTTTGAAGATTTCCAGGGTAGGTCACTGCATCAACACTGGAGGGACTTTATTCCAGTCTGGACACCTTGACTGTGAAAAGTTTTTCCTGGAATTGAGCCTGAAGCGACCTTCCAGGAGTCTGTATCCATCTGGCAACCATTTAATTTTATATATAATACATTGCTCCTGGTCTTCCCCAGGGGTGCCCTGGTGAACATCTATGCACTGAGTTCTTGGTGTATTTGATAGCTTAGGTTAACATATTTCTGATCTGTTAGTTCACCTCCTCTGAACTAACTTAAATTGGATGCACCTTTTTTGCTCAGTTTAATCTCTATGGACACTTGCACAGATCAGCATTTAGACCCTGGGTAGATTGATCTAAATGTAACGGCTGTATGTACCCCAGACTGGTCCAGAAGGGGAAGGGAACAGTGAAGCAAAGCCTGCACCCTCTTTCCCAAGCTGGGCAGCGCCAGTGAAGCAAAGCCAGGCACTGAATGGAGCTGCAGGCTGAACATCTATATGCTTCCTCTCCTGGAAAGATTTCTAAAGTGGAAATTTCTGAGAGATTTCCACTGGTAAAAACACATATCTGTTCATGGTCTTAGAACTCAATTGTGTAATCAATAAGAAATGAATTGGAGCACTGTGGGTATGTGTAACTGAGTAAATGATTCACTGCAATTTGATTTTTTTAACAACTTAGATTTCATTCCTAACTTCTGTGCTACATCCTGAAAGTCACAAATGATGAATAACTGGCAGACTCAGAGTTTAGTCAGATGGGAGATACAGTCCTCTGGCTGGAAGAAGATGGAAGAGGCTGTGGAATATCATAATGATTTGCAGTACCTGCAGTATGATCACATGAGAACTTATACTGGCATTTCCAGTGTTTTAGCTCTTTCTATTCTTTTACTGTTATTTATGTATCCTAGTGTTTACACTGTGCTTTATGGACAAGTGAGAAGATTGGGCCATACTGCTAAAATTAGCCATTATATAACTATTAATGGGAGAATAAATGAGAAGACTTTTTTTAAATGGACATGTGGTTGTTTTGCTGACTTATGAATCTGTTAGAATAGCTTTTTTAGTCCTTTCTTCATTTTTATATTGTATGTAAGGCAGGCAGTGCTCTGCTACTTCTTACAGCTACTTTAAATGAAGGGCATCAGTTAGACCTACAAGTTCCCATGAAATATACACTGGCAGGTAACATCTACCTCTCTCCTCTATTCCCTCTTCATTGGGTGGTGTCATTGCTAATCCCAGATACTTTGTTTCTGGAGTACTTTAGGTTGATCTTGGGTGGGGCAGTGGATGAGAAGTTTTGGTGGCTGAATGTAACAGTAGATAGAGGTGGTGCATGACACATTATTCTGTCAATAAAAATGTTCATACTTTTGTAGAGCTGAAACCTTCACAACCACTAAATTCATTTTAAATCAGCAGCAGCAACAAAATCCTGAAAGGGATACTTTTAACTTAGCTTCCAACAACTCATTATCCCCCTGGTGTCCAAACACCAGCTAGTTTTGTTCTACTGGATGCTACAGGGCGAGTGGCCCAGCCTTGAAGCACTTCTATTGGTCATTGAGCTTGTTTAGTATTGATAGCACCCCTCTGGGTCATTGAGCTTGGCTAATATTGATGGGGAAAGGTCTTAAAAATGTTAGAGCATTATGTTTATCTCCTGTCCAAGTCCTTTCTTTCTGCTTCCCAGATTTTTATAAAGGACTAGCCTTTCCACATCAAAAAGAATCTAGACATTATTTTAAAATACTACATTTTGTTGACAATGTCTTTAAGCATTTTCTTTTTTGCTTGTTAGTGCCAGTGCTCTGCCCTTGTCCTTATTTTTCTTTGGCTGTAACTTAATTGGCAGACACTGAGGTACCTTCTCCCGTGGGTGTACCATTATGGAGAACAGTTCATTGCATCTCTAATCAAATGTTTTTGAAACAAGGTTGAACAAAGAGCTTGGTATCTTTAAACTCAATTGGGAAATTTCTAAGGAACTGCATAGCAACAGGGCTGGTAAATTAGATTAGAAATGTTCTGTACAGAAAATGGGAGTGCCAAAATCCAATGCATGGTGGTGCTGTATTTTTTGCAAGGTAGAACTTAAACAAAAAAGCAAGCACCCCATTGCCCCCCTCCCTAACCCCTCTCCAGAAAAGATAGCACCCTTACTTTTTTTCAAATAAAAAAAATATTTTGAAAGCTCACTGTGCATTTATGAGAATGGTATATTGCCTTTATGTAGCTGCACATTTGGTTTGTGTTCTATTCTGATCCTGGACATGCAGGACACATTATTCTAGAAAAGTAAGAAAATAGAAAAGATATGATTGTCCCATCCCTCAGAAATATGGCACAATATATACAATATAAAATTTTCAAATTTCCTATGTAAAAATATTTGGTACTAGGTGTTCTTCAGTATTCTCTTTTTTAATACTGTATGGAAGTACATAAATGGAGTGACTTGAAACTAAATTTGAAATTGTTCTATATTACTGAAACTGAGTTGTTGTTTTTAAGATAAATGGGTTGAAACAGATTAGCAGATCTTAGCCTTCTGCAGTAAGAGGGTATCTATAATAAAACACAAAAGACTAATCCATGCTTTTACACCCTGGTTTAAGACCTGTGCAAGCCTCGTTGAAATCAATGACATTTTATCAATTCAAGTAAGGACACAAAATGACCCATTTTTGCTACGGTTGCAAACTTCAGAATCTAGCTAAAAGTTGTAATTTGTTGATATGATATGCAGCCAAGCAAGCCCTTAGCTGGGCAATACTCCCATTAAGACCAGGCTTCTGTATTATCAAATCCAAACAAACTCACATCACAGAATAATCCTTAGCTTGGTTTCCACTGTCAATTTTCTTCCTTTGCTGGTGCTTAATTCCTGTTTTCTCATGGCTTCTGAAGAAGAAAGGGGAAGCTGAACTGCTGATCAAAGAGCTTATTTAAAAAGTAAATGTAGTTTAAAAAACTCCTTATAGAGTACTTGAACCTCAGTCTATTTCTCATGTTCCAGCTAAGAATTATATGCCATCCCACTTCCCCTTTAGCTAAGTGGCACTCCATGGGGAAAATAATCTAGTTGAAAAATACCTTTTGAAAAAAAGCTCTCTCACGTTCTCTCTCTTTATGCTGATGGAACTGTTTTCTAAACTTTATCTTTTCTTTTTAATTTGTGCATTAAACAAAATCCACAGCTAATGTGGATTTGCCAACTACATAGGCCCAAGGAAAACAGTCCCATATTTAAAACAGTTGTATGTTGCATTTAACCATGTTCAACTAGAGTTCTTCAGGTGTTTCTTTCCATAGATTATAACTGATTTTTAATATATATTCTAGTCCACAATTCTATTTTTTTTTAATAATTAGTTGTTTTTCATCTCCATCTCTCACCCTCTCTTAAATAGAATTGAAGATGGAGATAACCCAATAAGCATTTGGCACAGCCCCAAGAAAGCTGGGGTTGAGGATAAGCCAGGTTTTTGGTTATGTTATCACATGCCATTAATTAATTTTCAAACCACAATGTTATTTTAATGTTGAGCCAAAAATAAACTACTTACAGGATGATCAACTTCACTATGCCAAATTTCCTAAAAGTGTAACATCAACTAAAAATAATACATTGAGTACAATTGAGGTAAAATATTACTATGCTGTGTCTTTATCCTTGACCAAATATAACCACATCTGAACTGGAAGAGTGTTATCCTGCATGAACTGAGATGCATATTATCTCGAAGTACATATTGCATTACTATAAATTTATTGTGGTATTACTGATATGATGACAAGTTTCATATACATATTTAGCTTCACTGCCCAAAGACCTAATCCACTGCCCACTGAAATATTAATGTTGACTCCAAATGATGCTGGATTAGACATTAAGTCCTGTCAGCAGGCTAGTTCTATGGGTAAGTAGACCTGTTATATCCATGTTAAAAGAGGATGCAACAAACCATGTACTTTTAGTGCTTTATGCCAACTTTTGACCTTTTTAAAATGCTATTCAATGAGTCCTAATACTCTTCGTGGACAACCAGACCTACAACTATCCTTGATGGACTTAGCCTGTTTTTGTGCTGTAGCAGAAACAGAAGAATTTTGAAATTCCAATTCCAGAGAAATTTTAAAATCTTGAAAAAAAATGACAACTTAGATTTAAAATGTTACATATTGAAATCTCCTGAACAAGAATTATGAAAAGTTTTGTTTTGAAAATGTAATATTTAGATGAAAAATGTTTCAATATTGACGTGTTTCATTTAAATTGTATTTTATGTTATTTTTCATTCAATTTAGTTGGAATGATTTTAGTTTTCAGTTTAATTTGCTTTACATTTCATTTTATGTATTTAAATTTAATCTTTATGTTGTGTTTTAAAATTATTAAAGCCAGCTGCTATTCTAGTTAGTTCGGAGGGAAAAATCTTGTATTCATTTTTTTTGAAGTGTGAAGATGTTAAATTGTTTTACACCAACATCAAACAGGAGACTGAAAAATGACAAAAAAAAGAAGTTTCACTCTATTCTAAATAGCATAACAGTTATTATAATATTCCTGTGTTTTCCTAAAATCATTTATCTGGGATATTAAAAACAGCTGCTATGTTAACTTAGTAGTAACTTAACCATTTTACTTTGTTTATCTGTTAGGATCACAGGGCTAATAGACAGCTGCAGTCTGCCCAAGCTGTGAGACAATAGAAAGTTAGCTGTATGAGCTAGCCTTTGTGTCTCTGACTGAGGCAACTAAAGCACCGGTCAACCAGCAGGGCTGTGGCTACTGAGAAGAGCAATCCAAGTATTTAGTACAGCACCTGGCAGCAGGAATATGGTTGGTCAACACTCAAGCCTTTAGTGATTATTCCAATGCCGCCTTCTAGTGTCTAATACCAAACCCATTTGTCAGTGTTTAAACCTAATCGTGTCCATATTTTCTTCCTCTATATCCATTCTGATTTCTAGTCTCTTATTTCTGCTCTCACCTGCAGCTCATCTGGTCTTTGAACTGCATCCTGACTGTGGCTTTTGAGTATATCTATATCACCTCTTCGGTAAGCCTGGGACCACCAGCAAGAAATAAGCCCTACCCACTTACACTTAGGCCACAGCCCCACACATTTATGAGTAGATGGTTCAGAACATCCCATAAAAGTCACACTTTTTCTCTCTGTCACAGGACTGCTCCAAGCCATCTAATCCACAAATTTGTGGGCCTGGGTATGTGCAGAGAGGACACAAGTGAGAGGGACGTGTTTCTCAGTGGTGTGCCTAGGCTTGTTCAGAAAACAGCATACACATAGCCATTGACTCCTGACTCTTGACTTATGTCCTGATTTCTGCTGCTGTCTCCTGTCCAGTAGCTGATACTTTGGTTTTTTCCCTGGGTCCTGACCCTCAACTCATATTGTGGTTCCAGATGTCAGTCCTAATTACTGGGCAAAGACTACTCACACCCCAAAACCATTTATCAGCTTCTGAGAACCCATAAAGTCAACCAGGCTGCCAAGGAGTCCATGCAAGTGGAAGCCCAGGCTGCAGATGCAGGACCAGGTCCAAAAAACCTAGGGAGCTGGGAAGGTGAGGTTGGTGAAAACCTGCTTGTTTTCTGTCAGCATTTCATTGGAATTGACATATTCCCATAGAACATATTGATCCTTTTAAATCAGGACTTTTTCACTGGAAAACTATTCCATCAGAAACATTTTAACCATCTCTTATATAACTCCTAATAGCAGCAATGGTACAGCTCTAATGATCTCTGGTCTGAAATAACTTGAACTTGATGACCTTCTGGCACATCATAAAACCAAACAAGGTTGTCAGTAAAGACTGAAGTGATTAAAATTAAAATATTACTCTTATTGTCTGACAGAATTAATTCATTGTTTGTGTGTGTTTGTGTAGCCATCCAATCACACACAAATAATGAATAAGCTTATATATATAAATTATGTTTATCATCATTTGAAATTGCAAATATATATTAATAGAATTTGTATTTTAGTATTACTTTATTTTACTGTTTAAATCTATAGAAATAATATTTATAAACATTCTATTTTTTAACAGAGAATACATTTGTTGACAATGAAATAAACAGAGGTTGGCATGTTTACTGGAAATGAATATGTCCTCTATGTTAAGTATTATCTGAAGCACTCATGATGGCATTTGTCTCTCTTTAAATGGATGACTAGTTCTTTCAAGGAGAATAATGCTTTACCTTACTGAAAATTCATACAAAAATACTTCATTGTATTTGAACTGAGTTGTTTAGAAATACACTTAAATGAATGCAACATTTCTATGAAAGGAAATAATGATGCTTACATGAGCCAAGGCTATCTACTATATGACATTTAAAATACTTAAAAAAAGGAAGCAGGGCCTTTTATATAATGCATTAATTGTTGGCATGCTTATGTTATCAGCTGCTGTGTGTCTGGTTACAGGTGACAGTTTTAATCACTCGTGTAGATGGAATTCTGGATTATTTCTTAATAATACTGTTAATAATATGTGCAATTGTGTTAATAGCCATGATAATTGTATCTTCTGATATGATATAAACCTGTTTGAATTACCTTTATACATGGTTATTGCATTGTTCTGCTCTTCTGGACAAATGCATGTCATAAAAGAATACCTGATGTAAGAAGTGTTTATAGATTTTAAGGCCATTGAATTTTGTCCCATCAAATTCAGTAATGTGTAGCTGAAACTAAAACATATTTTTAAAGAAGATTACCAGGCTTGGTTACAAGACTTAAAGTGAAGGATAGCATCACATTTTTTAAAACACTGTAACAGTCACAGCAGAATGTCACACTAAGGCCCCTGCCACATGTTATACTTAAGATGTGATTAACCAGCTAATTATGTCTTAAGTCGTAACCCCGCCACACGTCCAATCAGTTAATGGTGTGATAAAACAAGGAATAAGCCACAAAGTTATTCCACAAAAATGTATCACCATGTTGTGACTGGTTGCTATCCCACCATTAATTGAATGTGTGGTCAGGTGCGTCCCTGTGGATGGGAGCCCCATCAGCTGATGGGGCTCCCAGCTGCAGGGGAGCACCATGCTGCCCCATGACTGGGAGCCTGCAGCTGATCTGGACTCCCAGCCACAGCAGAGTGCCATGCAGCCCAGCAGGTGGGAGCCCAGGTAAGTTGACCAGGCTCCCAGCCAGGAGGGCACATGGTGTGCCCTAGTGGCTTGGCACCCTGTCAGCTAACCCAGGTTCCCAGTTGCTGCTGCAGGGGGAACCTGGGATCATGATCCCGAGCTGCCCCTGTACTGGCAATAAGGTGTGATGCGATCTTATGGCAAGAAGCTCAGTTGTGCAGATCACACATCAGATCCTATCACTCCTTTCCCTTATTGAGCCCCTAACAGTGGTAAAGTAACGTGAGTGGTAGGCACACAGGGGCTAATGGGCAACTGGTGTATATTTACAAAGAGAAGGGCTCAGGAAATGGGGCCAGCAGGCTCCTGGCAGATGTTTAACTAAAGATGTAATGGAATCTGATCCACAATCCAACAGTGACATCTCCTGCCTTGCTACATGTGTTCATGATCCCAGACTCCCCCTGTACTGGTAAGTAGCAAGCCAGGTGTTTGGTGCACTTGTCTTGAAGTACCAGTCATCTGATCAGCACTCTTATCACCAGAATCGAGGGCTCTGATGCACTTCAGAGGCTGGGAGGCTGATTGGGCTAGCCACATGTTCAATTTAAGGTGTGATGGGAACCAGTCACGAAGTTATACATATTTTGATTAATCGTGTCTTAAGTATAGCATCTAGGGTGGCCATCATAGAGGACAATCCGGTTGTCCTCTGTCCTCTATTGATATGAAACTGGACACCTTTTATGTCCTCTATTTCTCTCTTCAAGAGAAAAATAGAGGACATAAAAGGTGTCCAGTTTCATATCAATAGAGGAAGACATAAAGGCGTTGGGTAGACATAAAGGGGTTGGGTTTTCTATCAATAGAGGACAGAGTAACAGAAAACTGGAATGCCCTCTATGATGGCCACCCTAATAGCATCTGACAGGGGCCTCAGATTACAAACCTCCAGTAACTGTCAGTATTCCTGGAGATTCCTTGTGTGTACTTCCTATGTGGTCATGTTTGCTCTTGATTTTTAATCCCTAAAACATCTAGGGCTATTCACAATTTCATTTCTTTTGCAGAAAAAAAAATTGTGTCTATCTTCTTTGCAATGACAGCCTTGAAAATCTAAAGAATTGATCAGTTTAAAACCTAGCTACAGATCAAAGGTTATTCATGGTTTCCTCTCCCCTCCCTCAGTATAACAGAAGGCAAGGCCTGGCCACCCCAATGCCCTAGCCAGGGTAGTTGGGGGAGGGGGTTGGCCCATGAGGTGGTGGGGCTCCACTCTACCCTGCCCCGACTATGGCCGCAGCAAGGCCAAGCCAGCAGCTGTGTGCTGCTGCTGTTAAGAGGCTCAGAAAGGGGATGGGAATGTCCCCCCCTGCCCCACTTGGGCCCAGCGCAGCTTTCTCCAATATCTCAGCAGTGTAGCTGTGAGGAGGCCTGCAAGGCATAGGCAGGGGGATCCCTTCCCTCACCCCTCCACCCAAGCCTCTTGACAGGTGCAGCATACAGCTGCTGACTCAGCTTGGCTGGGGAATGGGAAGGAAGTGGAGAAATGGGGAACAGAGCTCCCTCACATCATGGGCCCAGGCCAGCTCCCTGCAAGACCCCAGCAGGGGTACCTTACCTCCTCCATCCCCACCTACCCCTCCTGTCTCTCCCCTGTTGCACAGGGAGGAGACTTTCCTCTGTGGCAGCCCTCCAAAAGGGTGCTTTGGGATGCAGACAGAATCACCTGCTTAACCCTCTCAGGGAACCTGAACAGAAGTTCCCATAGGCACTCTGCTCTAGAGCGCCTTCAGCTAATAGCTAATTTAACAAGGGTTACATTTTTGCATGATCGGCCATTTAAAAAATGCTCTGCAGGCGTGAACTTGTGTTGTGTCATCACTGCTGAGCACTTTCAGTGGCCTTATCTTGTGAAAAATGTAACTTATATAAGCACCTTCCCTGGGTCAGAAGAGATATGCTTGTCTCGGTGACAGACTACTGATTTTTGGGACCTATGGAATATACAGTAAAATCTTTTTTTTTTTTTTTGGGGGGGGGGGGGGGGGAGGGAAGGGGAGGGAGCAAACTCAAGGCACTTAACCTAGTGTTCTGCTAACTCCGGGCCATCAGCAGCTCTTTTGTATTCAGTTGCTTGTCAAATGAACCAGCCATAATACAGAAGAAGCTTCCAGAGCTTCTGGCAGTTCAGAAATATAAGCAAAAATAAGCACCGTAAGAGGATATCTAAATTGTGGTCTTGCCTCCTATCCACTCTGTGGCTGTAGTCATATCATTTAGGGCCACATTTTAAGTGGATTTGGGTGCTGCTTGGCTGACTGGAGTAATGCCTAACCTTTAGGAGTCTGGCACCTAGTCAAATTCTCAGCACTAAGTTAAGTAGCTATATGCTTCCTAAGCTGCATTTACTGTGCAGGAGGTAGTTAAGTGTCCATGAAAAAGATTTTCATAAGCCAGCCAGATGCACAAAGCCACTGCAGTGAGATAAAACTTCAATGCTTCGCAAATTGGGGAACAGGGGAGAGGAAGTAAGGAAAAGAGGAGGGAGGAAAGAGTTGCTAACATGTTTCTAAGCAAATTAACTTGTGTTTCTGGACAACAGTCTAGAGCAGGGATAGGCAAAATATGGCTTGCAGGATGGATCCATCTTTGTCCATCTGGCCCATGCCACATCCCACTACCCCCCGGACACACAGCAAGGATGGGGTGGCTCCATGGACAGATTCCATTTCCTTGCAGTCCTGGTGGTGGTAGCTCCTTCGAGCTACCACCACTGCTGGCTCTGGCACTGGCCCCATGAAGAGCAGCTGGGAACCACATGGCCAGGGCCTGAGCCCTGGGTTGAGCACATAACCTTGGCTCCAGCGCTGGCACAGCCTGTGTGGGAATGTCGGAGTCCCTGTAACACCTGACCTGGACTCACCTGCCCCATCTACAATAAACAGTGGTGGCAGAGGCCAGGCAGAAGCTGCTGCTTGGCATGGGGAAAAAACCAGGACTCAGCAGCAGGCATAGCTGCCTCCACCTTGCCACTGCTGGGCTCTTCTCACTGCTGCCACCTAGAGCCAATGCTGAGGCTCTCCTCCCCACCTCTGCTGCCACCAGCACCACCTCCAGACTGCCCCAGGCCTCTGCACCTGGCAGGGTGGCAGTAAGTATCCACAGGGCATCCCTGGCATAGACTCTGGGCAATGGCAGAGAGAAGGAACCAACAGTGGTGATGGGGAGGTGACTGTGCCCACCTCCAGATCTCACTTTTTTTTCCTTCACCGAGCTTCAGCTTCTGCCTGGCCACTGCCACTTGTCATGGCTAGGGTGGGTGGGTCTGGAGTGGGCATTGCGGGGACCCAGACCCCCTGCATGAGACAGGCTGGAGCCACAGCTGTGCATTGGTGGTGGTGATGGGGAAAAGAGCCCTGGGACAGGCTCCAGGTGCTTGCAAGGAGAAGGCCCCTGCAGCAGCAAGAGGAGGCAGTCACTCCCACTGTTGGGTCTAGCTTTTTTCCCATGCTAGCCAACAGCTTCTGCCTGGCCAATGCCACCACTACCACCTCTGCACCTGGGATGCCACCACCAAAGCCAAGCAAAAGTTCCAGTCCCTCCTCAGGGTAGAAGGGTGGCTTGGAGGTGGTGTGTTGACAGTCCCGCTGAAGCTGCTGCCCACCTGCCTGTGGCCCTATCCTACATAAGGAGGTTTGGTGAACTGTTGTGCAGTGGGGGTGAGGGCTGACCCAGCCCGTGACAGCTCCTCAAAACTGCCTATTTGGCCTACAGGCCTAAATAATTGCCAATCCATGATCTAGAGATAGATACCTCTGTTATTCTGAGATCCTCAGCCATGAGCTCCTCTTGTAGATTTAGGCACCTAAGCTCAGCCAGATGCTTAGACAGATCATGCTCCAACAGACAAAATTTGTATATTCATTCTTTTTTCTCTTGCTTACCCTTGATGTCTTCCTCATACTTGAACTATGTATTTTTGCAGCTATTGTATTGCCCTTAAACCTAACGGTGATCTACAGCTAGCCCTCCTGTCTCAGGGGCTAAGTATTGGGTCTTAGCTGTGCTCGGGCCATACTTATGGGACAGAGTCCTGCTGGAAAAATAGATGTTTCTCTACTTAGTTTAAAAAGTCCAATTCAAGATCTCTAGACCTTTGGCTTATGCTTTGTCTCTGAGCTGTGGAATGGCTCCAGGATTTCAGCTACATTGGAATACTACTGTAGTCAATGAAAATTCAGATGATTACTGTCAACACCTGAAAATGTCAGATAGATAAGTGTAAGCACCAACACAATAACACTTACAAGACAGATATAAGCACACACCTTCCTGTGTAGCTTCTAATGCTCTGCACAGATCTAGTCCTTAATCATTCTACCTAAACTTTTTCAACTGCTTTTTGTAATAATTAACTAACTACCATTTTCAAAATTTATGCAACAATTTATGCAACAATTAGTTCCATATGGCCCAGATATGGCCCAGATCCTCAAGAGTATTAAGATACTTAACTCCCTATGAAATAAAGTAGGAGTTAGTGTCAGATTTTCAAATATTTTAGGTACCTATCCTTTTTCAGAACACTGCCCCAGAATTCTGTGTATGTATCATGCATTTATGGTCAGATTCTTGCTGCCTTACTAATGTTGAACAGCACTTTATTTTGCAAGTAATTCTTAACTTTTAAGATTTCTCACACAGTAAAATAGTACTCCATATAAGTAATTTTGGAAGCATATGGCCCTTCATGTTTGCAGAAGCATTTGAGATCTTTGGATAAGTTGGGCTAAACAGCATATAAAATTATAGTAATAGCAGTATATTTTATATGCTAAAACGTCCCCTTTTTTAACCTGAGAATTTGCATGTTACGAAGTCATGAGAAAAGTAATGGAAACCCATGCTGACCACATTTACCCTCTTCTTTTCAAATGCAGCATTCTTTTGTCTAACAAATTCAGTGTTTGAACTCTACATGATGCAAACTATCTTACAGTCTGTCTTAAATTTAGTGTGGCTTATAAAAACAAAATGAGAGAAGATATATATATATGGCTGCTGCCACCCCAAGAATGCCCAAATGGGTTGTAATCTGTAGTTGTACATTTTTTTTTTTTATGCTTCTAAGGCTACTAAATATGAATCTAAGCAAAGGCACAAATAATTTACTGGTAGTCACTGAAAATGTTCTTCATTTAGATTTATAGATGCCTTAATTTTTGTGTATTTAATTTAGTGTCTTGTTAATTGAAAGATTTGGAGAAAATATTCTAGATTATATTTTTTTCTGTGCACATAACATATTAATATGGATTTATGATTGCCCAATAATTAAGAAAGTTGCAGTAAGATTTGCCAATGAAAATTTACCACGTACGTGTGAACCTTTGGGAATCTGGATTTCAGTACAGATCCAAAACTCACTTGAGCCTGTAAAAAGACTCCTAATTTCAATCAGAATTGAGGGATGTATTAGAATGTCTCTTCTTCTCCCTGCTTTTTCATTTATATCCTGGTCCAGAGCTTGATGTCTAATGAGTTGATAATTTTTTTCCCTAAGGAAATTCTTTTCAAGAGCTTGTTTGGCTAGAGTAGTAGTAGGACAAGGGAGGGTAGGTGTGCTTGGCTGTCTGCCTTATTCTTTCATCACTCCTCCTTTTTGTTTTTATGCTATGACTAAATGCCCAATTAATCATTTTCCATGTGACGTGCAAGAACCAATCCATAAGTAACTGAAATAGAAACTGGTTATTCATCCATTTCTAAATTTATTTGTTCACAATATTTTTGGCATTATTTTTTCTTCCATTTAATGGCAAGTTTTCATGGTGAAAATGTGATACTTCTGCTGTGCATACTGCTTTCGATCCTCTGAATGCTATACTCTGCCATATTGACCTACTTTGAAAATCCCCCTCAGTACCACTTCCACCTAAGGCATCTGTTGTGTTTGATAAAATTTTGTGCGACATAGACATGAACATTCTCACTTGCCTTACATATAGTGTACATGACAGTCATGAAAGGCTTTAAAATTGTATGCCTGATGCTATCATATAACTAACACTGTCAGGCCTTCAGCATATGATTAGCCTGATTTTGGGGTACAGAATCTGTAATTCTAGAGAAGTGTGAGGCATGAAGCCTTTGTGAAATGAAAGAATTAAGATACTCCTCCAGATTGCATGTGCAGTTCACTTAGCTCGGTTAAATTAATCTATTGCTCTTAATAATCAGTAGCATTTTTTTAATTGGCCTCAACTCCCAAATTCTATTACTCAAAACACAGCATTGCCATATGCTGTTTTGCTCTTTTCTAGTTAGCTCACAGTAAATCCAGTTTCCCTGAGTTATTATGTTAGTAATTAACCCTAAAAAAAAAAAAAGAAAATGCTCATACATCAGCCTTTTATATTCTGTATGATTATCCCTTTTTTAATCCAGTTTTCTCCAGTGTTATTAAACAAGCCACATATTTTGTTTCCTCAAAAACTCATATGATAATTAGTAAAATGAATTCACTTCTGTTACTGTCCCATTTGGTTATACAGAGGACTAGAGCTAAATCCACAGGCATTTTTATGCTATGTGACACACCTAATTTTTAGTCGCTTATCTCCCAGACTGGAATCCATGTTAGACATCTAAATTCTTTATAAAATGCACAGGAAGAGTACTAGGTTCTCACAACAGGGTTATATTGGGAGCTGGCTCAAACCACAGGGAATGCTAAAGAGAGGAGTGTGTCTTAAACACAATCCCCTTGGGGAATCATCAGACAACCAGTTTGATGTGGCCCTGATTAGCCTGGGGTACGACTCACTTCAAACAGGCATAGCCCAACCCTTTACCCACTAGGCTTAAGTGGCAAGTAAGTCAAATTAGCCATGATTTTTCCCAGTTGAGTGTTCATTTGAATAATTTATGGGTTGTTAATGCAAGACGTTGAGCTTGGTGGTCTGTAAAGTCTGGATTTGATGCATCACAAAACACTCTTTCATGAATCAAACAGATTTATGTTTTTAGCCTAAGGGTGTTTGTAGATGTGCTGGGACACTGCTCCAACATGCTGTATTGATAGTGCATCAGAACAGACTCAATTAATTGAGTCTGCTGGAGCATGCTGATTAGCACAGTCCTGCAGTCTCCATGTCCATGAACTTTAGTTCAAGCGCCCCGCCACCATTTTGAAGCACAGGGATGCTGATACATGAGACACTGCAGTGCTTTAATTAGAATGGCTCCCAGAGTCTCGCTAATTAAAGTGCCGCTCCCCACCACCAAACCCTGGAGCACATGTAAAAATGTTCTAAGTGCCTAACTCTGAACTACAGGGGGCTGCCCATGTTAAACTGATTCTCCATTCAAAATATTATCTGGGTGTCAAATACCTAATCCACTCCTTTGAAAAATGGAGCAGGGGTCTCTTCTTTTCTTTTAAAATATAGTTCACATGTTAGAAAGCTCAGCCAGGATTTGGAAGGTCCAATGCTGTCTGCCACACACATCCCTCATCTGGCTATAGGTTACTTTGAATTGGAAGCACTCTCTACCTCTTTCGCTGAACTTATGCCACTTTGTATAAAATCATTCAAAATTTACCTGGACAGAGATAGGAGTAGGAGGAAGTGAAACTGCAGCCCCATAATTATGGTGTCCATAATTAGGAAGAGAGGAGACCTGGGTTCTGGTCTCTCCTCTAAGGCCTTTTTCATTATTTTATTGAATGGCTATTAAATATAAAATGCAATCAATGCACATCCTTTGGTGCAGGATGAAGGTAGGGTAGTAAATCCAGATCTCCTGCATCTCACTGGCATGTTCTAAATAGTGAGTTATAACATAATAGAAGGACCCCATTACTACCTCCTCCTTCAACCAGGGGTCTGAGGGAAGAAAAGCAATGATGGCCACTGTGTTTCAGGAAGAACTCAGTGCTGTAGGTATGCGTTAAAGAATATTATCTGGATTGGGTTCGTTAGTGGAAATGTGTGAGAGAACACCTAGATGGAGGATCCTCAAGTTTAGACATGTGAAAGGTGTTTCACTAGCATTGCCAAGATGGTGACAGTTCTGCAATGTGTGGCAATGACATTTAGGCACAAAAGTAACAGGCACTTTTTTTGTGTGTGTTTATAGGCATAGGCAGAGAGGTTGAAAATTGCATTTCTGGATGTAGGCATCTAAATGATGCGTAAGTCCTGTATTACACACCACGTCTCTAGTTGCTCTGTTTATATCATCTACTGCCATTGACTGGCCATGTAGAATACTCATTAATAATAGTCATTATCCATATCAGCAACTTCGTCATTTTACCAACATTTTCTGGGGTTTTTTTTTAATCCTTCCTCAACACTGGCAAATGTTCTGTTGCAGTTCAGCTGATTCTTATCCTACTCTTCACATCCATCTGTTAGTGCTTGGCCAGTACTCAAGCAGGATAACACTGCTAGCATATTTGAGATCTTTCACATGGCTGATTTTGGTATCAGTGCAGGATGCTATCCCTGAAGCAGTACATCGGAGCACATCTCTGACAATGACCCATTATTTCTTACATTAAAAAACTGAAGTGACAGCAAGGTCACTTTTCCATTTCAGTCAAACCTCATTTTCCCAGCAGATATTTTGTAAAACACGTCTTTCCTGCTGACAGCCACAAAGCAGCTTGGGTTTTAGCCTTAGCAAATCGTGAGTAATATTTAAAAATGTACCAACATAATTCAGTTCATTGACGGTTACACAAGGTTCATCTATAAATATAGGTCTCAAAAAAGCTAGCTTGTTAACAATTACTTTGAGGTGTTCTGAAAGTGACCTTGATTTTCACTGACCATTCAAATAACAGCATGTGGCATCAAAGGAAGGCTGAATGCCAGCACCATTCACAGCAATAGTGTAACATGGGGTGGACAGGCAGGCCATGTGTCTCAGGTACTACCAAGGGGGAGGAGGCCAAAAGAACAAGGAGGAGCACCCTGCCAAAAGAACAAGGAGGGGGCACCTCACCCTCCTGTCCCATGTTCTGCCTGCAAGGAGGGCTGCAAGAAGCAGCTGGCTCAGGCATTGTGCATCATGGAGTTCAAGGTGTTCTGGGAATCATAGTTTTGTAGAGTGGAAGTGAAGTTTTCTGCTGGGGGGATGGGGGGGTTGGACTCCAATTTTTTTTTCCCCCCAAAGTCATCCATTTTCTTTGCTCTCTAGTTTAAAGTCTCACCTCCTGCCCCACCTCCCACCAGCAGTGGTGAACTCCATGGCAGCTGTAGAGAACCACAATTTCCAAAATGTCTTGTACCTGTTGCTTGCTGCTGCCCTTGTGCTGAAGACCAAGATATTGGGGAAAGGAGAGAAAGAGAGAACTGCCCTGGGTGTGTTCTTCAGACATTATGCCTCCCATTCTCAAGTTCATTTTATTACAACCAATTTGTTTACAAACCAGGGCCAGTGTCTCCAATTGCATTAATACAGACTTTCTGTCATTGGGTTCACTTAACTGGCTCTCTTTGCTGTCATTTGGACTGACTGCATTTTTGCTTTGTAGCTGGGCATCCCTGCTATTGTTGCTTAGTAGCTGAGTACCTCCTCTAATTCAGAAATGATTAACATGATGTACCCTAATGCCAATTTCATTATTATTCCCTTCATCTGCACATGTTCTTCTTCATTGTAGCTTTTCACCAAGCTTTTCACCCTTCTAAAGGATGGAAACTTTTATTCATTGATGTGAGGGCATGATCTAGATGAACTCTTAGTGATTTTTTTCTTTAAAATTCATACTTAAAGGATGTACCTTAAAAATCAGGGTAACTCCAGCCTGTTAAATATGTATTTTTTAAAGTCACTAATTTACTTAATTTAAGGTGTTCAATATAATGCCCACTGACTAGTGTCGGTACCTATGACTGTTATTCATTCAGAGATTCATATCAAGATGTTTATGCAATTAAGTGAATTCTTCTAATGGATAACTTAAGAAATATTTAAGTAGAAAACTATATTTCTGAAGATACTATGGGGGGGGAGGGGGGGAAAGTAAGTCTGTTTGGGAAAAGGGGCTAACTCACGCTCAGTTGTATTGAAGTACTCATCCCCAGAGGCACAGTTTATAAACACAGTCATTAGTAACACATTGCAAAAGATCTCACCCCACCTTTTTTTTCCTTCCATAATGAGTACTTAAACCCAAAGGAATAGCTTTGTATTAAGCCCAAGCAGTTGTAAACATGGATTGTAATGACATAACCAAGTACCTGAAGTGCAAACCAAATTGCAGATACTGTTATATTTCTATTATTTACACAGTGGATCACAGCAGTTTACCCAGAGTCAAAATCCTAGAGTTCAAGCTGATTTGGAGGCATTCCAGGGTATCATATAAATAAACCTTTACAGTAGCAATGGTTATAGAGAGGATTTAGCCTAATCCAATGCTCTGTGCTGTAAAGTGCACTCTCTTAAGTACCATAACCTTGAGAGGGGGGGAGGTTATGCACTTACCCAGAATATGCACTTACTTGAACTTAACAAAACAATGCTGGTGAAGTGCATGACACTTTCAGTGCAGAAACATTAGCAGCTGACAAGCTGAGGGGCGCCTGTGATTTTCAAGGCTGCGTATAATAGTCAGTTTGAGGCCTGCTATTAGAAGCCTCAAAAGTGAGGGGAACTGGCCAGTTTCAGAGCTGCTATTAGAAGCCAACTCCTGTCATTTTCAAGGCTTCTTCTAATAGCAGCCCTCTGACAGCTGCTCACCCTTGCCCATTCCTAGGCGGTGGAGTGCAACCGCTTTACAATGCAGACCCGGGGGCTGCAAGGCACTGCCGTTATAAGCATATATGTGCCTCACCCGTGTCGGCTGGGCTGCAAGCAAATGGGCCAGATCTGGGCCACTCCTGACCCTGCAGCTCCCTTCTTGCTTGTTGAGGCTTGGATGAGACAGCCCCTGAGAAAACTCTGCCATTGACTCCCGCAGTCAGGATGAGCAGAGCTGCTAGCCCCCCCTCAGCACCATCTGCCTGGGGCTAGCTTCATGTGCAAGCTTCTTGCCTCTGCCCCCCACTTCAATCCCCACCCTGACCCTCAGCACTACCCGCTCTCCCCATTCCTCCCTGCTCCCGCCCATGCTCATTGCCAGCCACTTCAGAGCAGGAGCGAAACGAGGGGCAGCCCCGCGCTCCGCCTCCCCGCCCGCCTTGGCAATGCTGCCTGCTCTCTCCCTCTCTCTCTCCCCTCAACTCCTCAGCCCCAGCGGTCGAGCTGCTCACCGAGGCGCGGAGGCGGCGATGGGATGAGCCGGGGGGGGAGGCGGGGCAGCGGCGGCGGCAGCTGGAAGTCCGCGCGGAGCGAAGTTCCGTCCAGATGTGCGCGCAGCCCGGGGGAGGCTGGGCACAGCGGGCAACATCTGCGCCGCCGCCGCCTGCCTCTCCCTAAGGAGGGGGCTCGGACCTCCACGGAGCTGTGCGTGTGTGCCTGTGTCTATCTATAGCTGTATACGTAGCCCTCGGGCTTGTGTGGATGGGCAGCCCCTTCCCTTCCTGAGCCCCCTGAAGTTGTGAGCGGGCAGCACTGCAAAGAGGCAGGCAAAGGGCAGCGGTGCCAGCCGCCGGCCTCATTGGCTCCCCAGGGAGGCAGCGGTGCTAAACAGCTGGAAGCCGGAGCAGTCCACGCGGAGAAGTGGCCGGGACGGAGCTGCCCGCCTGCCCCGCGGCCAGCTGTTTCCTCTCCAAGAGGGGTTGGGTTTTTTTGGTTGTTTTCTCTGCGCTTCTCACTCCTTGTTAAGGTAAGAGGCTGGCTGTGAACTTGGGGGCGCATCGGGAGCTTGTGGGGGGTGGGGGGAAGAGGAAGCTGTTTGGCTAAGCGGGGAGACGAGCCAGATGCGCCCAGATGTTGAGTTTAGCCAGTGTGCAGTTGTTGGCAAAAAGCAAACTTGTTTCGAGCTGTCCTGACAGGCAAACCTGGGCACTAATTGGCTCTTGGCGCCTCCTGGTGGCTGCAGGCGAGGAAGCAACGTCCTCCAGGAACAGGAGACTAGGGCAGGCACAAGGCACACGTAGATAAATATTTTTTTTTCCCGCAGCACACCTGTTAAGGCATTCCCCATCCTCGTACCTGTTGTAGCCCTTTTAGCTCATTGCTATGGCAAAATTCTGCGGCACACCTGTTCGTTTCTGACCTCACACTTTTGTGCCGCAGCATGCTGGTTGGGAAACACTGCTGTAGGGCACCAAACCTGTAAAAAATGAATGGATGTGCATACTGTCCCTCCCTGCAGTAAAGGAAGAAAGCCTTAGGGAGACTAAGTTTCATGCTTATAAGAAGGTCTCATGGACCTGTGAGATGTAGGATCGATAGAAAAGAAAGTTTCCAAGTATCTAGGTCAAATTTTATACAACTAGTTTTTAACTTCTCCTTTCAGTGAGGGCTCAACCAGACACATTCTGGAGCTTAGCTCGGAGGGCAGTACTACTGACTGGGGAGCATGATTTATGAGGAGGGGCTGAGGGAACTGAGATGATTTAGTCTGGAGAAGGCAGGGGGGTTTAATAACAGCTTTCAACTACTTGAATTGATGGAGCTAGACTGTTCTCAGTGGTGGCAGATGACAGAACAAGGAGCGATGGTCTCAAGATGCAGCAAGGTAAGTTTAGGTTAGATATTAGGAAAAAAAACTTTCTCACTAGGAGGGCAGTAAAACACTGGAACAGGTTACCCAGAGAGGTGGTGCAATCTCCATCCTTGGAGGGTTTTAAGCCCTGGGTAGACAAAGCCTTGGCTGGGATAATGTAGTTGGGGATGGTCCTGCTTTGAGCAGGGGGTTGGACTAGATGACCTCCTGAGATCCCTTCCAACCCTAAATTTCTATCATTCTGTGATTTTTAAAGGAAGTCTTACAAATGTGTCTGCTTTGCTGTAGCAGGCTAAGTTAATTAGATAATCAAATACTCTGTGAGACCTTGCAATTTAAGACAGCTATGAGGGGAAAGGAGAAGAAAAGCGACATAACTCAAGTTACCTTACAGTTGGTTCCACTCTTATTCTGAAGCTAATTTTGTGATTTCTGTAAAATAGCATAGTATTTAACTGTGTGTTTGAATAGGATGTAATTCCTTGTGATTTTATTTTCAGTATTTTTAGACTATGTCAAAAGTTTGATACAGCCTCAGAAAACATTTTTTCTTTGTGTTTTCACAGAAGTGATCAACATGCAAAGTGAACTGAAAACTGAAACTGCTCTCTGGGTGCATAAACTTTGGTTTTGTGCCCCTTTCAAGTGTTTTACTTCATGATGGGGAGAAAAGGATTATCTGAAACACTGAGACAGAGGTTGGGTTACATTGGTTGAAGATGTGATGAAGATAGTAAAAGAAGACATGAAATAATTTTCTTTTTTGGTCGGGTATTAATTTAAAAAAAAAATCACAAACAGAAGTGAATAGTAGTTAATAAATTGTTCTGCTTGCTAGGAAAGAGAGAGAAAGAGAGGCTAATGGAGGATTTTTGCTGATCTTCCCCCATTTTCATCTATCCCAAAGAAAAAAATGAAGATAAAACTTTGTTTACAACTCGAGAGAACAGGCAGACTGGGAAGAGTAACTTCAGTATCTGGGTATATTATACAAAGCACTGTACATTTCCAGATTCAGCAAACATAAACCATTAGTTTGAATAAAAATTATGATTTCATCATCAGTCCAAGTTTTTGCCTACTCTAGGAATGACATTTAACCTGAATGTTAGAGAGAGAGATTTTTTCATTAAATGTGTGATTTCAATTATTATTTTAAAGTCAAGGATTTTTTCCCAGTGTTTTTCAGCTAGAAAGACATTAAGTTTTTTGGTCCCTTGAATATATATATTTGGCCTATGTTTTACATGGAATTTTTAGTGTTTTTAGAACTCCTGTGTTGTTTTCTGCCATTGTAGTTGTGCAGAATAGAAACATCTAGGATTCAACTTTTCTACTACTGCTAGTGTTTTCAAAACTGTGCTTCGGCTTGAGCATCCACTGAATTCTATGGCATGATTTGGTCTTCTCTTTTGTTTAAAGGAAAAACATGCCTTAAAACATTCATTTTATACTAACCTAGTCAACCTTTAATATCTGAGCATAGTGTTTTGTAAAGAGATGCATGCCTGAAGAGAGAGAACTGCCTAATGGATCATGGCTTTGGTGTTTACAGGACATACCTTATTTCTAGCATTAGTGTTGTTTGCTGTTTCCACTTTTGAAGAATCTGTAAGCAATTTCTCTGACTGGGTGACTTTCACAGAAAATATGGATCAATATGAGAAGCAAAAACTGCATGGTTTCAGTGCCAGCCAGAAGCTGAGAAAACCTGTTCTACATCCAAGCCTGTATTTTGATGCTGAAGATGTACCAGCACTGAGGCAGAAGTCCCGTACAAGTCATTTGCATCTGTTTAGAGCGATTAGAAGTGCAGTGACAGTTATGCTATCCAATCCATCATACTACCTACCTCCACCCAAACATGCTGATTTTGCTGCAAAGTGGAATGAGATTTATGGCAACAATCTGCCTCCCTTAGCATTTTACTGTTTGCTGTGCCCAGAAGATAAGGCTGCGTTTGATTTCACTCTACAGTATATGGATAGAATGGCTGGCTACAAAGACTGGCTCGTTGAGAATGCTCCAGGAGATGAAGTGCCACTTGGCCACTCCTTAACAGGTTTTGCCACTGCTTTTGACTTTCTATATAACTCCCTGGGTAATGTTAGAAGACAAAAATACCTAGAGAAGATATGGTCCGTGAGTGAGGAAATGTATGATTATTCAAAGGTCCATTCTTGGGGGAAGCAACTTCTCCATAACCACCAAGCTACTAATATGCTAGCATTACTCACAGGGGCCCTGGTTACTGGGGTTGGCAAAGAATCTCAAGCAAATATTTGGAAACATACTGTGGTTGATGTGATGGAGAAAACTATGTTTCTACTCAATCATATTGTAGATGGCTCTTTGGATGAAGGAGTAGCTTATGGTAGTTATACAGCCAAGTCAATAACCCAATATGTTTTCCTGGCTCAGCGCCATTTTGGTATGAATAACCTAGAGAACAACTGGCTGAAAATGCACTTTTGGTTTTATTATGCCACCCTGCTGCCAGGCTTTCAGAGGACTGTGGGTATAGCAGATTCTAATTATAACTGGTTTTATGGCCCTGAAAGCCAACTGGTTTTCTTGGATAAGTTTGTAATGAAGAATGGAGCTGGCAACTGGCTAGCACAGCAGATTAGGAAGCATAGGCCCAAGGATGGCCCAATGGTGCCATCTACTGCACAAAGATGGAGCACTCTTCACACTGAATACATATGGTATGCTGCAGAACTAACACCTCAGCCACCTCCTGGCTATGGCACTGCTAAGATGCATATGTTTCCTAACTGGGGAGTTGTTACTTATGGGGCTGGGCTACCAAACACTCAGACCAACACCTTTGTGTCTTTTAAATCTGGAAAGCTTGGTGGCCGTGCAGTCTATGACATTGTTCATTTTCAACCATATTCCTGGATTGATGGGTGGAGAAGTTTCAATCCAGGGCATGAACATCCAGATCAGAACTCCTTTACTTTTGCTCCTAATGGACAGGTATTTGTATCAGAGGCTCTCTATGGACCTAAGTTCAGTCATTTGAATAACGTGCTGGTGTTTGCCCCATCACCAACAAGCCAGTGCAATCAACCTTGGGAGGGACAACTCGGTGAGTGTGGACAGTGGCTTAAATGGACTGGTGATGAGGTTGGAGATGCAAGTGGGGAGATTATCACAGCATCCCAGTATGGAGAAATGATGTTTGTGAGTGGTGAGGCAGTATCTGCCTACACTTCTGAAATGAAGCTGAGAAGTGTATATCGCGCTCTTCTACTTTTAAATACTCAGACATTGCTAGTAGTAGACCATATTGAAAGGGAGGAAGACTCTCCCATCAGCTCTGTCAGTGCCTTCTTTCATAATCTTGATATTGATTTTAAATATATACCTTACAAGTTTAAGAACAAATATAATGGAGCTATGATGGATGTGTGGGATGCTCATTATAAAATGTTTTGGCTTGACCATCATGGCAGTAGCCCTGTTGCAAGGATACAAGAGGCAGAGCAAGCAGCCGAGTTCAAGAAGCGATGGACTCAGTTCGTAAATGTCACCTTTTCTATAAAAAACACTGTAAAAAGGATTGCTTACCTGTTCTATGGACCTTATGTCAATGTTTCTAATTGCAGGTTTATTGATGATTCTAAATCTGGATTTCAGATTTCTCTGAATGTCAACAACACTGAGAATATCGTTTCTGTTGTGACTGACTATCAGAATCTGAGGACGAGGTTCAATTATTTGGGATTTGGTGGCTTTGCTAAGGTGGCTGATGAAAGCAAAGTTATCAAATTTGGTCTAGGCACTGAAGCTGTCGAGAAGCATATAACAAGTGACAGGACAGTTTTCCCATTTGGATTCAAAGTGAATATGATAGCAGGGTTAATTTTGGGTATTAGTTTGGTAATACTGGCTTTCCAGTGGCGGTTTTATATTTCCTTCAGCAAAATGTTGCGTTGGATCCTGTTACTGGTTATCATCCTGTGGCTTATTGAACTGGTAGATGTGTGGAGCACTTGCACTCAGCCTATCTGTGCAAAATGGAATAGTGACACGACAAGTGTGGAACCTGATACCACCCATAGAGCCAAACAGTCAGAACAAAACCCTGTTGTTTTGCCAGACATTGTAATTACTTCACTTCCGGGTTCTGGAGCAGAAATTTTAAAGCAACTCTTTTTCAACAGCAGTGATTTCATATACATCAGGATTCCCACAGGATACCTTGATGTCCCAGAAACTGAATTTGAAATTGACTCATTTGTTGACGCATGTGAATGGAAGGCATCTGATGTCCAACGTGGCCACTTCCGTCTCCTGCGAGGCTGGCTCCAGTCTCTAGTTCAAGACACCAGGCTACATTTACAAAATATTCATTTATATGAAGCCAGCAGAACTAAAGTAGCTCAGCATTCTACCATAAGCAAAGACAGAAAGAGAAGATCTAGAAAGAGAGAATCTTTGTCAGAACAAAAAAGCAAAATGAGAGGAAATGTGGACAAAGATGCTGAATACATCAGGGAACTGAGGCGACACCTTGTCTATTATCCAAATGCACGTCCTGTACTTAGCTTCAACAGTGGGAGCTGGACATTAAAGCTTCCTTTCTTTCAAGAAATAATAGGGCCTTCAATGAGGGCCTTGTATGTAGTAAGGGACCCTCGGGCATGGATCTACTCAATGTTGTACAACAGTAAGCCAAGCCTCTACTCCTTGAAAAATATTCCCCAGCACTTAGCCAAGCTGTTTAAAGTAGAAAATGGTAAAGGAAAGTGCAGTTTAAATTCAGGCTACACCTTTGAATATGAATCACTGAGGGAAGAACTCTCAGCCTCTAATTCAAATCCAGTTTCTGTGCTGTCTCATTTGTGGATAGCAAACACAGCAGCAGCACTGAGAGTTAATGGAGATTTGCTGTCAACAAATTATCAGCTGGTCAAGTTTGAAGATATTGTGAATTCTCCCCAGCAGACAGCTGAAACAATTTTTGCTTTTCTTGGTATTCCTCTCTCTCCTGCTAGCTTAAACCAAATATTGTTTGCCACCTCCACCAATCTCTTCTACCTTCCTTATGAAGGAGAAATATCACCAACTAGTATCCATGCTTGGAAACAAAACTTGCCTACTGAAGAAATTAGACTGATTGAGGACATCTGTTGTTCCCTAATGGACCACTTAGGATACCCAAAGTTTACAGATTAAATGCTGCAGGCCAGCAGTAATTTGCACTAATGATCCCCAACTCACCAGTTTGTGAATAAGATTAGAGAAGTTTGTTTATTCTTGTAAAATGTGTGTACAGTCTGTTACATGCAGAGAGAGATTATTTTAAAAAAATAGATACTTGTTCTCGCAGGATTTTTTTTTAAACTTGTAACTACTTTTGCTGCCTTTCAAATAAAGCTGTGTGAACCTTAATAAAATTACTAGCTGGGAATGGTATAGCTCAGGGGGTTGGTAATAGGATATGGAACCTTTCACTTCCAGGCTACCAATAGCAACCTTGGGTCAGGTTTGATGATACATTCTGGCTGAATTTCACTCCTTCAGTGGTGCAAACTAACCGTAAACTTAGTTAGACTAAGTTTATGGCCGTCCTGCATCACTTCCATTGCAGAAAGGAGTCAGCATTCCAATGAAACTAGTTCCTAATCCCCTTATTTGCAAGATTATGTGACAATGAGTTCTTTGTTATAGCTATTCTTTGGAGAAAGAGAAGGCCTATCTATATGGCACTTTTTGTGAGCAGAAAATAAACACTGGGTAAAAAATAAAGACCACCTTAAAAAAAAAAAAAAAGAAAAAGAAAAAAACCCGAAACAAAAAAGGAATCCTACAAAACCCCATAAATCTATGAGTAAATTTTCAACTGAGAAGCTTCTAAAGGATTTTATCCAACTCTGGTGCAGTTCTAGCCTGATAAATTCTAAATGGATTTGAAAGCTTCTAATATCTGCACTGCTGCTGCTGCTGCTGCTGCTTTATCCAGCTTCTTATCTAAGAGAAGCTTCAAGAACGTCTTTTTTTTCTTCCAAAACTCATCCATTCTTCATAGTTGGTTGCACTCTTGAGTGTCTTCTCTGTTGCTGATCCTTGGGCGTAAAGTCTCAATTTCCGAATGCCAGTAACAAAAGTGTGTGCGCCCCACTGAGTGGAAATAGTGAATATAATCATCAATGGTACATGTTACTATGGGTGTATCTACATGTGTGCTTTACTGTTAATTAGCTCCACAGTAAAATGTTCTCATCTACACATGTGCCAGTATTAGCGTGCACTAAATAAAATAACTCCATCGTAAGATAGTACTGTTGGGGACAGTACTATTTTACAGCAGAGTACTTAACTAGGCTGAAACACGCGTTTAGACGGTGACAGGGGTTGACTGGGGCACAATGTTGCTAAAGTGCAGGGGATGCTTCACAACTAGCCTCATGGCTCTGCAGGTTCTGCACCCTTGTGCCGCAACTAACCCCTCCACTGCCTTGTGCTGCCACCCAGACCTTGGGGCTGAGCCTCTGAGCCTGCTGCTGACCCAGGCTCAAACTGCGGCACCCACGAGCAGCTGACTCCAGCTCAAAACAGCTTGGAGTTTATTGCAACACATTAATTGAATGTGTAGATGCATCCAGTTTGCATAAGTTGGGAGCCTAGATTTTAGAAGAGTCCTAATAAACCTCTAGATCAGGGGTCAGCAGCCTATAGCCGCAGACTGGATCCAACCTGACAGGTGACTTTATCTTGCCTGCTGAGCATGTTTATGTGAGAAGGCACCATCAAATGGCCACCTATTGCCTGAGGAAGACTGAGCCTAATTCACACTGCTTTTACTGAAAGGTTGCCGCCTCCTGCTCTAGATCTATTTTACTGAGGGATGTGTAATTTTTCTGTAGAGTATATGAGCAACAGCCTGTGGCTGATCTCATTTACTCTTTGTTTAAAGTCTTCATTCTTCAGAGACTTTTTCTACATTCTTGGAATCGCACTTACCCTGTACTATGATGTTTTATCTCAGTAATTTATTTCCAGTATCTGATTATTTTTAAAATAGGATTTTATTCTTTAAATGTGTATTACTATGGAAGATTGCTTTAGAAACAAATACCCTTTGTAAGGTGAATGTTTGCTTTTGTAACGCCTTTGTCATGCTGCTTTTTTCTCATGCTGCTCTTTTAAAATTTTATTTTACCTTGAACCACTTATTTCTTTTTCTTTTTTTTTTTTTTAATTTGGTATATGAACATTGAAAATCTCCTCATTTATCTTCCTTCAGCATTCTTTCAAAATCCATCCATACTGTAAACGTCTGCAGATGTGTAAATCAAACCATAACTGATGTCAGAGACATCTGTTTCATTTACCATCTGTTTTTTATTACAAATGAAGTTGTCATGAAATATGCTTCATTTTGTTTGTAGGAGCTGGAATCTGAGTTTTGTGCTATCACACTGAAATATGCCAGTAAAGTAATTACCATTTATTTGGGTGACAAGCATTAGGCAATGCCAAGATGTAGTGAACTTTTCTCTACATATCTCAATCTTGTCACTGATATTTAATACTATGGCTTTCACCTTTGTCTTTCCCCCAGAAAATTCTACATCCTCTGCAATGTTTTTGATCTGTCTCCCTAACCTAGATGAAAGTAGGGGTTTTTTTTGTTTTTGTTTTTTTCTCAGCCATTCATTATCATATCAAAATGTGCCTCTAGCATGATAAAGCTGTTGATAATGTTACGGTAACTGTAACTTTGCTGTCACTCTCCTTTGATTGTAACAGGGACTGGCAGCAGGTTCCCCATCATCCCATCTTTTCCAGGTCTTACCTCTGTCTAGGTAGAATGTCACATAAAAATAAATATTAAAATGAGTTAATATACAGTGGCATTTCAGTGAAACTTTGGATCCTAACCATCATTCTCTCAAGCCAGTTTCTCTCTAGGCTGTTATCAGTCATATGTAAAATGGTTACACTGATCCTTCTGCTGTTTCCTTTATTTGACAGACTAAGTCTCAGCATTTGCTTTCCATTCTCAGGATTTATGAGCTTGAATAAGAACAAATAAAAAGGCCTCTGTCAGATATTTTAGGGCTGCTCAAGGTAAGAATTAGGAGTGACTCTGTGTTCGGGGAAGGAGTCTCTAAATCCCTTCATGACAGTTATTTATGAGAGGCTGCAAATAGACTATTACCAGCTTTTTTGTGGAACTGAAGTGGAAAGGACCATGCATTTATCAATAGGTCAACCCTTTGGCTTTTAAAATACAGGGTTATTTCATGTCTGTAGGCCTATAATACATATTGCTACTATCTTTTATTCTGGCAAATGTAAGATTCAGAACCTAATACTTCACTGTCTTGCACTTTCTGACATCAGTTTATATATTTCAGATTTGGTAGCATTTTATGTTCCTTTGAATGAATGTCACCGACTCCACAAGGTGCAAGGCCATGGAAAACCAGGTCCATTATTCCTAGATATTACTGGGGAGATGGTTAGATCACAAACATAAAAATAAGGCTAAATGAAAGGTAAAGAAATGAGTTTGAAAGCAACAGGACCAATGCTTCAGAATTCTAATTACATGAATTATGTGAACTTAAAATAACACAATATAATGTATTTATTTTAAGCAAACTGAGGACTTTATGCATTTGCTTCAGAACCACTAACAAAGACACCCTGGATAAGGATTTCTACTCACTGAGAAGAAAAGAACATATGTCTGTTACACAGAGAACTGTGTAGAAGTGCTTTATAATACTAGATTAAGCTCACAAAAGCAAAAACAAAATCTGAGTTGAAGGGCTCTGTATTGTAATATAGACATAAATTCAACACTGCACTTAAAAATAAGAATACAGAAATCCCTGAGAAGCAGATTTAATTTTTACCCTTTTAGTCTGTATAAAATTAAAATAATAAAAATGCAGTGCCCCAGAGATCCATGCTAATCTATTCAAGGACTCTTATTCAAGATGGCTTATTCATGTATTCTTCATCCATAGTTTGCTCTCATAGTTTCAGATTGCTCTCATAGTTCCCGAAGTCCAGTTGTACAAACAATGCCCATTGACTTGAGTAAAAGTTGCATATGTGTAAAAAGGTAATAGGATTAAACTGGAAACAAACATTTATGTCATATATCTATGCCATACATGACAGATTCTGGCAACAAGTTTGTAATTTGTATGTTTCCAGTAGCAGCCAGTTTCAAACCTTTCATTTTCAATAAACAATAACTCCTTAATGCATATACAATTTTTTCATGCAGACCTACCTATTTCCATTGAAAAAAGACAGGTTTTCTTTCCCTTGGGGGGGGGGGGGGGAGCAGAAAACATTTTTTAACAAAAAGTGAACCCCACAAAATGGTCCCTGTTGTACCCCCAATTCCCCCCTCTCCCACCCCCTACACCCCTAAATTTTATCGACAGAAATACATTCTTAGTCAACTTAGTCTAGAATTCAAATATGCCTTCAGTGTGTTCTCTGACTCTGAGTCAAATGTTGTTGCCCTTGTAAAACTGTACTGAAGCACATCTGAATTGCATGAGTATACATGAAAGCAGAATTTAACACACTGTATGTTCAAGTAGTTCAAAATTAGGCCTGAATGCCTTGACCGTTGTTTTATCTTCTACTCATTCTATTGTGCCTAGGGACTGATAAGAAGGTGGAAAAATAGTAAGTTACATCAATCTATTATATTAAGTTAAAGAAATCAATACTTTAAAGTTATCTCTAATTATTTGCTAGTTAGTTATAACTAAAACAAGTTGTGGGAGGCCTGAAATCTGACAATATGGCAATCCTCTGGCTATTTTTAATGAAATAGCTATACTGTTAAATTTTGAATGTTTTGTGAATTAAGACACCTGGTCCATGTGACTAAGGGTGCATGAGGTAAATAAGCACTTCTTGGAACTTTTCCCAGCTGTGGGAAAAATTAGTGCCCTTGCACTGAAATTGTAGGCTTACATCTTGAATGTATAGAAACCTAAGCAGAATATGTACTCTGGTTAGGAGAATATTTGATAAGAAATGTACATCTGTCTGAGACCCTGTAGAAGAAACTCCTGCTGATGTGTTAAATAGAAAGAGGGAGCAGGAGGAAGTAAAACTGGAGACAGTGGGAAACCAGTAATTGGAACCTCTTCTGTGTATGTCAACAGTTTTAATCCAGTTCTAAGTCTGTTATAACTTAAAGTTCTTGTCTTACGGGACCTAATCCTATTTGAATTGCTACTGCAAGCAGTGGAACCAGGTGGATGAGGAATGTTAGTGGAATTTAGAAACCTGTAGTAAAAAGCATTTGTGTATTCTATAATTACAGCATTCGTCATCACAATGGGAAACATATGATCACAATTTGTACACGTAGCCCTATGGAAAAAAAATAATGAACTGGTACTCCCTGTACCAAAAGGAGATTCAGTCCTTCCATGAAGACTGAGCAGACAATGTAGGCTATCTAAAGAGCTCTAACTGTAGGCCTGCTCACTAATGCTGACATTCAGATGGCCACGGAAACTAAACTGAATGTTCTCAGGTTTCCTTTTCTTTTCAATTTCATAACTACCCATAATTCCCCACATTCTAAAAAGACAAAATAGTTCAATTTAAAAAAGAACAAAAATGTTTCCATATTTTTAAGAAAATCAGAGCATTGTTTATATTATTCCTTCAGAAACCCAAGAAAGGTAAACAGCTTCTTTAAGGAAGACAGTTCAATTAAGTACTTACTTTTAGAACAAAGTGAAGTATCCTTTCCCCCATCATATCATACCTTGATGGTCAAACATGGAGTATTTTGGTATTTTGTGCTCTCAGAAACTGCTCAACCTCTATCCTTTCAGCATGCAAAATTGAGCTGGTGGGCTCATTTCTCATTTGCATGCACCATTCTGGCTCTGTAAAGAGGCCTCTAAGTGAAAAAAAAGTTACTTTTCCACCCATTTAAAACTGCTTTACATTTCTGGGTAGCAGTAAAGTATCTTTAGTGTAAATAAGAGTCAGGGTCAGGAAGTTAAGCATGTTTTTAAACTCAGAGGTCTAGCACAGCGGTCCTAGGGACATGGGCCTAATTATGTCCTCTGTAAGGTTATGGTGAGAGCTGTGCAAAAATAATAAGGGATTTTTCCACATAGTTTTGCATGCAAACTCTGAAATTCTCAAAAAAAAAACCAAACAAACAAAACCCAAACCTGCCAATTTAATAAACAGTGGCATTTCATAATATATATGTTCCAATATAGTGAATTATTTTTTTTCCTTTGCAACTGTAATCACGGTAAATATTTTTCTGTGGAAAAATATGTAAAGTTTCTATGTCTATACAGATTTTCATAATGGATTTTTTTTTAACTCATTTAAAATTTTAACTTTCTGTTACTTTCTCTCTAGTATAGGACTTGAACAGGTGTCCATTTCTAGAGGAGAATGTTTCTAAGAAATGTTCATCGTTCAAAATCTTTCTAGGAGACGGAGCAGTACAAGCGTTCAACCTGCAATGGACTCCTCTCCCACCCTCTCCCCCATCTTTTCCAGTCTAGGGAAGACTGGGATGATCCCAGTCTGGGGAAGATGTGGGGAGCACTTGCTGCTTCACTCTTTCCAGTCCCAAGGGGATTGAAGCATTGGGACAAAGGCCCCCATCTGAACCTCAGGTGAGTGCATGGGAAGTTTTGACAGCTGCTCCAGTTCTATCTCAGACTGATGTGGATGGGGACTGGAGCAGCAGAGTAAAGGCTTGCAGCCCTGCATCAGATGGGGGAGGGGGAGGAGTAAAGTAGTGGGGCAGTTCCCACCTGTTCCCCAAATTAGGGACAACCAATTCTGAGGAATGGGTTACGAGCTTCCTTCCATGGGAGGAATTGAGCTGCAGAAAAATGCTCCTTCTCCCCACCTTTCTCAGATTGGAGTCCCTCCTTGTGCAGAAGGCACAGGGCGTGCTGCTGCTTGACTCCTCCAGGTCATGGGGGAGTCAAGCAGAAGTATGAACACCAGTTCGTTCTTGCAAAAGAGTTTCTCTCTCAGGAGAGATCTTCCAGGTGTTAACCTGGAAGACCTTTCTCCTAGACCTGGCATATTTCTTCTACTTGCACACTTCCAGTTTCTACTGGGAGAGCAACAATACTCTTGTAGGTGATCATAGACCCGTAAAAATTAAGAATATTAATATAAGGTGAAAGGGAGGTTGTAAGGCACAGATTTTAGTTTCCTATAATAACTATTTCCATCGTTTCGTACATGGGGCCCACTGAATCTTTTTAAACTTTTTTATTGTCTTGTCATGTTATGGCATGTTTATTTTATTGTCATATATGACTTTTTTTATTGTCTTGTCATGTTATGACAAATGACACCCAAGAGAGAGTTCCTGAAAAGGCGCTATAGATAGTTTCCAGTATGACAGTTTTCATTTAGTTTTGCTTCTGGGTTTACAATAACATGTAACCTAGACTGCTGTGTTATATGTGTTCAAAACAGAGGTAGGCAATTTAAGATCAAAGGTTAAAATGTGGTACTTCAATATTGATGTAAAGTTGGCAGATGAGTAGAGTGTGAGTGACTGATTTGATGTCATATTTGGAAATAAAGTTGGAAGTATTTTTGTTATTTGAACTTGTGACATTTTATTTGTACGAGACTTGGAAAGGACTCACTGAAATGAATTTTTAGCATTATTCATTAAAATAGAATCGAGAATCATACCTACCTAATCAAAGCAATCACAATGTTATCATTATGACTATTACCTTCCCTTTTGCCTGACCCTCTTGTGACTCCAGTTCAGAGCAACACTTAAATGTATGAATGGGGCTACTACCTTGAATCAAAGTCTCAGTCTATAGGCTCAATCAAGGTCTCCTTGATTTCAGTTTCATTCAATTTGCATGTCTAAGGGTCTTGTTACATGGAAATTTGGGATGCATCCTGGAGTTCTTAAGTCCTGGATTGTCTCACATTAACACCTGAAACTGATTTAAATCTCTCAGTATGCAGCTCAAAGTTACATGACTCCCAGGCAAGATTCTCTCTGAACCATGCTGCTCAGTTTCTGTTGCACTAGGTGGTGCATTGGGAGGGGTGGGAGATGGCACTTGTGCCCCCACAGATTTCTCCACCAACAGCAGGATGCAGGGTATAGGGTTGCAGCCTGGCCAGAGCCAGGGCCAAACAGCTATGGGGGTGGCAGTGGCAGTGCAATTTCTGCACCAACAATGGGGTATGGGGCTGCAGCCCAGCTAAACCTAATGTCTGGTCGCAGCAGGGGCAGCAGCAGCAGTGTGGAGTTGTACTCCCCTACTGTCAGCACTCACACATTGCCTATGCACTAAGCTGGTGTAGTCATGTTAGGCTACACCTTAATGTAAACACTTCACCTGCCTCTGCTTCCCTATTGGCCCAGACTGGGCCCACTGGCCCCCCTGCCCTCCTCAGCTCCCTAGAACCTGCCCCCCTCCCCACACTCCTCTGCCTGCCTACTTGCAGCCGCGCACTCTACCTGTTTGAGGGGACTAGGCAGGGAAGGGTTAAACAGCCTACCCAGCTGTTGCTGCTGTCTGGGCCAGAAGAGCAGCAGCCAGGCAGCAGTGATCAGGCAGGCATGTTAACTAGGGCTCTGTGAAGCTTTGATCTCTGATTTGATTTGGTGGATATTTGACCCAGTTTAGTGGCCAAATCTCCAAAGCCAAATTGAATCAGGAGACCCTTTAATCCCTCCCAATCAAATCAGAACTCTCTGAATTGATTTGTAGAGATTCAGAAAGATTCGATGATCCATATATAGACACAGCTTTAAATGTTTTTTCTACATACCTCAAGGTACCGGGGGGTTCATGAATGCTGCGCTGGTGGGACAAATGGAGCATCCCACAGGAGTGCGGGCGGTTCCCCAGTGCACTCGGCACCAGACCCAGAAGTGGACCAGAAGCACTTCCACTCCACTTTTGGGTCTTCTGGGAAGGATGCTGGGGTGCCCTCCTGTGCCCCCCCCGGCTTGGCAGCTGGCAGCTCCTTTGTCTGAGGGAGCAACTGTGGTCCCCCTGCAGCTGATTGCCAAGCCTGAGGGGTGCAGGGGGGCCCCCCATGCACTCTCTAGTGGACCTGGAAGTGGACCAGAAGTACTTCTGGTCCACTTCCAGATTCACTGCCGAGCATGCAGCTCCCTACCCTCGCCTCCCGTGGGATGCTCCATCCACCCCAGCATCACAGCATTCTTGAGCCATACCTGGTACTTTGAAGTACGTAGAAAAAAAACCTTTTAAAGCTGTGTCTGTGGTCGAATTGCTGATTCTCTGAATCAGCATTGAATCTTCAGTTTTGGATTTGTCCAGATCGAATCGAGGACAGTGATCCAACTCAAGGAATCGAATCACTGTCCCCAGTTCAAGCCAAATCTGAATCCAAGTCAAATATGTCCCATTTGCACACCTCTAATATTAACCTTTCCATGCCTATTTTCCTGGGACAGATAGGATAGGCAGCCACAAGTAAGTAATGCTGCAGGGGCGGGTGGCGGTTAAGAAACAGGGGGAACCCTATGCGGCAGTGGGGGAGCCTTTAGGAGCAGGTCTGGACTTAAGGAAAATGGCCCCTTGGGCAAACTTGTATTTTGGCAATCTTTCTTTGAGTTTAAGTATGGAGTAGTATTAATAAAAGTTTCAGACATAAAGCCTCAGCAGGAGCTACTGGGCTGGATCAGGAGAATGGTCAGATGGGTGGGAAACTGGCTGTGGGGTCAGACCCAGAGACTACTAATAGATGGATTTGTTTCAACCTGGTGGAAGGTAGCCAGTGGGGTTCCCTGGGTGTCGGTACTTGGCCCAGTGCTTTTCAACATCTTCATCAATGATCTGGGTGTGGGGGTGAAAAGCAGAGCAAGCACCACCCCGCCCACATACTCCTGGCCCTGTTCTTGGAGGTGGAGGCAGAGGCAAAGGCAGGGGATGGGCTGGGCTGGGCACCACTCCTCCTACCTGGGGTGGGGATCAGATGGGGCAGGGTGGGAAAGGAGGAGAGCGCTGCTGTCAGTGTGGGCTGCTCACACTGTGCGTGTGGCATCTCCTGACCATGGTGTACTGGGCAATCACCCATGTCATTCACCTGTAAGGTCCACCCTGCCCGGGGGTGAAGTGGGAGGTACTGGGGGAGACCTGGGAATAGGGAGGAAGCCCAGAATGGGAGGTGGGAAGGATTCTTACCTTTCCATGCTCCAGGCCACTGCTGGCTTGAATGTGTCACTGCTCCAAACTCAAGTTAGCACTGACACTGTAACAAGGCCCTAAATTTGGGTAAAAGGAGATTGGTCCCTCATACTGTAAACTCATTGGATGCAGGGACCATAAATGAAATGCTGGCCTACTGAAATCAGTTGGAAAACAGGTTAGATATGCACCTTTAAAGACCAACTAAATAAGATACATAGAGAGATCACAACCTTTTGTGGGCTCACTTCATTGGTGCCATAGTTATTTTTGTGGCCACAATTTTACTCAGTTCCTGGAATATTATTTTTAGATTTGGGGTGCAACCAGTTCTGGACCTGTAGGACTGGAAGCCAGGGTTCTGAGCCAAAGTCAAAACCACAGCTGGAAAGTTAGGCTGATGTCAGGAACAAGTGATCTATGCTAGCGCCAGGAAACTGAGTGGAAATGAGAAAAGGGAAAAGGTTGGAGCAGGATTCCAGGAAGTCACAGTCCAGTACAGGCAAGGCTTAGCCTTAACAGAGCTGGTTTAGGTTTGATAGAGATGTATTGAGTAGATGCTCGCCAACAGCCTGGTCAATGCTTTTTGTGCCACATAGGTATGGACTATCATACGGCAATGATTATATCATGATAAGGGCATGGTTGTTCATGTGTGCTGCTTGCCTGTCCTTTGTTGATCACAATTACGGCACTAAACAAATGGTAAATATTAAGGGCATTGGGGACAAGTTATGACAACACTGGTAGATTTTATAAGCTATTTCTTGTTGCTTTGTATAACTGGGAGCCTTGGGCTCGTATTACTTTAATGAGAGAAACAGCAGCACATAGAGCCCAGAGAGCTGAACAGGGGCTAGCCATAAGAAGGGGTTCAGTGAAGATACACTGCTGCCTAAACAATTAGAGGGAAAGGATGCACTTGTGGTTGGTCAGGAGAACTCTTTCTGGGAAGAGTTGGTTCCAAGGGAATAGGCAGCTAAAGAAATATGCCAGTAGGACAGAGCTTAGTTTGGGTAGCAGGGCTGCTGCAGAAGCAGCAGTCATAAGCAGCTATGGAAACCAACCTTCCAGCCCTAACATGAAACCCCAGCTGTGCTGGCATGCCAGCTCACTGGAAGCGGCAGGGTTTAGATAGTATGTAAGCCAAGGGCCTGAGCCAGGTCAGGCAGGCTAACCCATCAAACTGCAGAGCAAAAAGCTCCCAGCCACAGACTGCAGAAAGGGGTCCGCTGACTCCTAGAACCCCCTATGGAGAAGGTAAGGCACTGAAGGCTTGCTATCGGGGGATATAACATGAGACATGGAGAGGTATGCTTACTCTGACAGTAAGCTACTGTTGATGTTTGGACTCAGCACAGGTTTAGTTTCCGTTATAGCCAGTGTGCTTATTCCTTTGTTACAGTTTAATCTGGAGGTTTGGGTTTGGGACTATCAGGGCTTGGTGGAGGTCCCAATATCCAGAGCCCACCAGGGGCTGGGGCCCAAGATAGAGACCAGGCTTTGGCCCAAAAACAGGTGGCCGCCAAGAGAAAGAAAATAGCTTAGCTCAGGCAGAAGCCAGGCAGGGGCAGCAGACCCAGGCAGAGAGAGCCAAAGAAGGCTCAGCAGAGCAGGGTGGACACAGGGCCAGCGGCTCAGACAAATAGATTCAGAGCAGGCTCATTGCCCAGAGCAGGGCAAGGACGGTGTAGGAGTGTCTGAGAAGAACTGATACCAGGGGCAATGGGCCTGGGGTCCAAATAAGAAAGACAGGGGCTAGAAGCTTGGTCCAGCACCATGGACTGGAGCTAAAGGGCCCAGGAAAAGAATGGGGAGGAGGCTGAGGCCCCAACAAGGAAATGCACAGTAACATCTGTGAGGCATGGTGTAAGGGGTGGTTTTAGTCATGTAATAGCCCTTAAGTCTACAAGTGCCTGGAGGGCATGAGAGGGTCAGGAGGACCCACTTAGACCGAGAGAATCGCAACTGAGACTAGCAAGGTTTGGGAGGGACCTGATGGCTGCTAGAATAAGTAGGGCTTTCTCTGGGACCCTTAGGCAACCTCCCTTTTAAACAAAAAAACACATCAAGGCATAGCAGGAGAGTAAGAAGGGGAGGGCACCCTAGGGCTGGGACAGGGCAAGGATTATGTGGTCACCAAGGGGTGTTATGGCTACTCCTGAAACATGAACCTTGCTACATTTTCCTAGCAAATCTATAAATAAATATTTAGATTAAAAATACTGTCTTGAAATGACTTAATAGTTTAATAAGAATAACTGGAATTATAGGCATCAAAAATTGCTGAAACCATGCAAGATTTTTTCTGGTATATGATGAGTTAGGAGCAGAGAAAATTAGATTTCTTTAGGGTATAAAATATTAATCCATTTTTTTAAAGCTGAACCAAAGCTATCAGTAATGATTATCAGGTAAATTTATAAACCACAGAAGAGGGGACAGTATAGAACAACTACTGGGCTACAAAAAGGTAGTGTAATCACTAATATCAAAATTTTACCTTTATATTAGAAAGGAGAATATTACTGATGAGTACTCTGCCTTTGTACATGATTTATGATTCATACTTCAACTTGCTCAGAAACTAACATAAGACTTGTAGTACAGTTTATTGCATTTAAAATGAACATGTTTTTATAGTATATACTATATTATTTTTAAAAGATCAAAACTATTAAATCAAAAGTAATTTCCAAGTGGGTTACTCTTGATATGTCCTGGTATAAATGTCCCATGAATTTAGGTTATGACCTTTGTTTAGAGTACCTTACCACGTAGAATCCAACCCTGTAGGGTTTTACATCAAAGCTACCTTTATCAGAGAGTGTTTAGTGAGTATTCTGTTTGCAAGGTATAGTATAATGTGTTAAGGATTAATTGAAAGCAGGTATTTAATACAATAATATTTTTTTTCTGCTGTGTTATCCTTTATTGTTAAATTGCTTGATTATGGGGACCTATTCTGAATAGGGAATTCTATACAGTAGTTTGTCTTCTCCTGAGTGAGAAGTAATGGATGACAGTATTTAATTTAACTCATTTTAAAGTAATAATCATTTTCGTTTGTTTTTACATATTGCTATTTGCCATCATATTGGAGGTATTGCTGCAGGGGGAGAGAGGCCAGAGTTGTAGGGTAGAGAATAACCTTATGGCTTACTCGCCAAACTCTGCCCCAATATGAGATCAGAATTTGGCCTTAAGTTAATGCTCTTGTGTGCTGACAGGTCACAAAATGCTCAGCTGGATTCACTAACAAAACTAAAGACCTTTTATTAAATGGTACTAATGTCTTTGGTAGCTCTGCAGATGCAGTAGAACTTAAAGTGTAACACAGCAGTGAATAGGAATATAGCCTGTTCAGGTAGTTTCTGATCATTGCTAGCAAGTGAGAAAACTGCAGCCTATTTGCTTACAAACACCTTTAATTCACATCAGTCTTAGACTTATTAAATTAAATAAATTGCACATGCTTAGTTGATATAATGCAAATCAAGGTAAAAATATATATAAAAACAGATTTTTCACAAACAACTTCAAAGTAAATACATCTGATCATTTAATAGAAATATATATATTTTAAATTTCTTATATCCAAAACTGCTTGAAGTGTTTCAGTAACCCTTTCACATGTATTAGCATACAAACAGCCTTATGGCATCGATCTCTTGTAGTGCAATGATGCAACATATCTCGTGTCCAAATATATAAAAAAACTAAATTTTCTTTATAGACCATTAAATCTTTACTGTTTCTCAATTGTAGCAATGACCTGTGTCTTTAGACAGAACATTCATTATCAAACATTGTACAATCAGTTTTCACAAGCAGAAAATTTTGCTCCAGTTTTAAACTACCCAATTGGCAAACATATGTTACTAGGGAGCATGTGTAAACACTTTTTCCACTTTCTTTTGAACTCCAGCACAATTTATTTTAATTGAAAGCTGATACAATTCTTTCTAGAGACATTTAATCATTTAAAATAAGCCTTTGGAAGAACTTTAATAAATTTGGGATGGGAAAGTCATCTCCTCAGTTTTGTGTTGGCAAGTTTTTTACCAAAATCAGGATCGTATACCTTTTCTTGTGATTTGCTTTTCTTTCAGGTTTTTTTTTTCTTTTCTTTTTTTTGGGGGGGGGGAGAGGAGGGGGTTGCCTTCTGTATTATAAAGGAACCAAATACCCTAAAACAAAAACAAATATTAATAACTAGCACTTAGAATATGGCTTAAATATGTTTTAGTGTAATGGTTTTATTTGAAAAAGTCGTCATTTTATAAATCACAAAGTAGAACCATTTGATTGCTTTAAAAAGGCATTATCTACATTCAGGGAAATTGCATATTTTAAATAAATGATCTGTATGTGTATCAAATGATTCAGATAAAAGAAATCAATTAAAAATACACTGATTGTTCAATATATGCTTGACATGTTGATTTATCCAAATGTTGTAAGTGTAACAAAAATCAGAATGCAACTGAACTATGCGCATGTCATCCTGAACTATGTACATGTCTGTCATAAGTGATAAGGGGTAAAAGAAAAAGTGTGGGGGGAGGGAAGAATATAAGAAGAAAAGAAAAGTATGCACAAAGTAAGAATTTACCATAGTTACTCAAAAAGAAGATGACCTTCAGTAGAAGAAGGGCCTCCATCTTCAATAATAAGATTCTATATATTTGTTATTTTCCAGGTATAGAATCTAATTATTGTAGGTTTGCCTTGAATTTGTCCCCTTCCCATTGTTACAGCAGGGAAAATTATAAATCTGGAGGGTCAGGTAGCCACCTTGCCTTCTGCCTCCCCCACCTCCAGCTTTTTCCCTTGCTTACCCTCCTCCTCCTCCTCCTCCCCCCCCCCCCACCAACACACTTATTGTTAGACCCTTCTCTCCTTGGACACATGGAAGTGAGAGGCAAATTTGATAACACTGACCTTGAAATAAACATACCTGTAGTAATTTAAATATAGTAGCCATAGACTTAGTTCATCCAGAATTGATGCATTTTTTCCTTTTTTGAAACTGCTGCAAACTTTAGCACAGGTACTTCATAAACACACTTTTAAGTAGCACTTTTAAACTACGTATATGTAGTAAAAATTCTGCATGATACTAATCCAAAGCCAGAAGGCTTATGACTTACCACTGGGCTGGGCCCCAGAAAAGTCAACAGCATTTCAAACCACGGTGACACAGCACTGCTCAATATGTGTGTGTATTCCTCCCCTGCAACAAATAATCCATGTGCTACAGTCTTGTGCCCCTTGGAGCAAATCATCCACAGAATCCTGACGGCCATGTACATCTTTTTTCTGGAGCTTCAGATGGGAGAAAGTGAAGAGGAAAACCTAGTACAAGATGAAATGGACAGGGGCTGAGGAATGCCACATGTTCTGCTTTTCCTCTGGGCCAAATACATGAGCCAGATTTGCAAACTGGCAGCTAGGGCAGGGCCTAAAACAGTTTGATTCATGAATTATTTTGCAAGCCACATGATACGGCATTTGTAGGTACACATACTGCTATTCATGAGCTACCTGGGAACCACCGTGGTTCTATAGCACTCTGGAACAGTTCCACAACAAGTACAAGCTATAGAAAGAAGGCCTGATGACTGTAATGAACGATCACAAAATGCAGAAGGAGATGAGAATATGGGATTGGTGTCACCTGTGGACCTACTCCCTGAAGATGGCTGCTAGGCTGTGTGGCAAAGGATCTTCCACAAGGACCTGCAGAAAGAACACAGAAATGTGAACTGGCAAGTAGCCCGCCATGTGCTCTTGGTGTTGCCTAGAGGGTCAGAGAAACCAAGCATACTGCCCCAGTGATATCTGCCCATGGAAAGCAGAGATAATTGACCACTTCCTCTGGTACTATCCTTTTCCCAAAGGGGTGTGGAGGAAAGTGTTTTTACTCCTCACAGATGGTGACAGGGATCACAATCTTGATCGATAATTGGCACTGTTTGGGCACCTGTCCAAGCAAAATGGGACCCTGATGGCCCACTTTGACCAATTCATTTCCTGCTTTAGAAATGCCTTGTGGAAGGCCAGGAATCTGTTCATATACAAGTGCACAGACTTCTCAATAGATGCCTGTGTCAAAATGGGACTAAACGGGATGCAAGTGTACTACAGGAAAGAAGTGGAAGATGTTGGGGATGAGATAGCAAGAATCATCTGGAAGAGGATGGCTTGGCAAAGGTTTTTCAGGGGAAAAACCTTTGCCAAAAGAGTGACAACAATGATGATGGCAATGATGACAAAGGCAGTAGAGACCACGAAAGAGAGGAAAGTGATGATAATGACAGCTGTGACTGAAACAACTGGGAAAGAAAAACAGGCATAGAAGATGGGGAAATGGGGAGTGGGGTCAGGGTGAGTTTAGCGTATAGGGAAAGATTGTGTATCTTTGTGATGGGTAAGGGTGATGGTGATGGATGCATAGGTGTACAGGCACATGGGAGCATGGGTGCATGGGTGGGCAGTGTGGAAATTGTGATGGGAATGTGTATGAAGTAATGACAGCAATGTGCTTAGGACTGTCAGGTTAGCCATAGCAGCCACAGGACAATTTGGTTAAAGTACTGTGATATCGATGTATATGGGTTTATATATAAGAATAAATATTTTTGCAAAAAAAGAAAAAAATATAGGTTTCCATCAGCATGTTTGTCCAATATGGACCATGTGTTTTATGTTCAATGTTGACTGCATTTAATCAACTTCATGTTGGATTTCATTACCAAGTACATGCTACTTTTGGCAACAGTTTAACGATGGACAATGTCTTTAATGACGTTTCCATGTATGCAAATGTAAGATGAAGGGCTTTTGCCCCATGTTGATTAAGAGAAATACTTATCTTGTGTTTGCGTTAATATGGTAGTTACCAAAATATTCTTAGAAATCTTTCCAAAAAGCACCTAACTTTTTTAAACAATTAAGACTGCTGAACATGACACTTTTTCCACACATTTCAACCTTTGGAGGTGTCCTACTGTTCCAATGGACTAATAAAATCCTACGTATCACTAATAAGGCCCACTGTACAAATGCAATCTGGTATGGTTTCAGTTTGAATTTCTTCGGTATATGCCCAAGAATATACATATTTGCCAATGGCATCCCTGCTGCATTCAAAATCATATTAACTCTACTTATATAACTCTGCCATTTATTTTATCGAGTTTAAGATGTACATTTACACTTTCTGTGGTTCTGTCATCTATCTTGTTATCATATTCACACAATCTGATTTTACCTTTTGGATCTTTAACCCAAGCATACACCATTTCCTGAAGATGTATGATAGATTCCTTTAGTCTTTAGGGAGACTAAATTTCCTTATTTCCTAAATTTTCATAAAATAAACTAATTTCCTTGTCTTTTACACATCCATGGATAGCATCTGTTTCAATCTGTGTTCTGTAAAGTTTTTAAAATCAGCTTAATCCAAAACAATTCATGCTGCACATCTAAAGTTAAAATATAACTTGTATTAGTTCAGGAGAAAAATTCAGAACTACCAAAGATAATAACACTTTTAAATTGCTAGCACATTTGTTTATGAGAGGGGCTTTAATACCATAACCCTTAATTGTTCTTCCTAAAGAAGCCTGCAGTTGCATTTTTGTCTTTATTTCCATCCTATAAATCTATATAAAGTCTAGTTAGAATCGTTATTTGAAATTTTCATTTTGTTACATTGTATCCAAGTTTTGATTGTGTTTCAAGTTGTTTCAATATATTCCTCTAAGGTCTTGGTTCTTGATTCTTGATTATTGACAGGTAAATACAATCTCAAATGTGATGGGGGCTGTAGATTAAAATTGTGATAAATACATAAAAGGAAATAAGATGACAGTATTATTGGAGAGCACCAATACTGGGAATCTTGTAACAAGCTGTGTCACTCTTGAATTGAACTTATCAGTCACAAGTGGATTCATCAAGCATCTGACAACACTTCTTATGTGTACACTATGATCCAGAGGATTGACAGTTGCCTACTATATATAACCCTGGCAGCAAAATAAAAAACTATACAACATACTATATGGTACATTGGCAGCAAAATCAAAAAACTTGAAAGAGTGTATTGAAATATGCATTAGTGTTCTTCCGTATTATGGACTTTGCCCAAATCACAAAGATTTTATTATTATTATTATTTAATTTATCAGCTGCACATTGTTTTGCTCATATTACCATACGATACTTAAGGGAAGAATAAATAGATGAATAAGTAATTTGCTTGAATTTTGACTTTCAAATCCAGGGCGCTTTTCATACCCTGAGGCTCTTGAAACTGTTAATCTGTAACTAGCTTACAGTGATACCACTCAGTGCAGATTTACAGCAATATGGTTATCATTCCTGTTAATAAGTAAATCAAGGCAGTTAGCCCTGTTAGTTTAAAGCAGTAGTGCTCCACCTTTTGGCCCTACAGGCCAGATGAGTAGCATGGGGCTGGCTCACAGGCTAGATCAGAGCCTATACTGCCTCTGTCCAGCTCCCACATAGCCTCCACTGGCTCCTGCACATGGGTGCAGGCCCCACACCAGCCTGGTGTGCCAGAACTGGCCCCTGACCCTTACCGAACCTTGCATACTGGGATCAGACCCTGAGCTACCCCCATCCAGCCTTGAACATCAGAATCAGGACCTGGGGCCCTGTGCCCCCCACCCAGCCCTGTAGCGAGGTTTAGGCCCTATGCTGCCTTATGCCCCTGATCCAGTACATAAGGCCACACTAATTGGCCCACCAGATTCCCCATGGGTCGGGAAATTTGGTAGCAAGGAGAAGTAGCACTGGTTCCAGACACACTAAATGTTTGGACCCATGGGTAGCTCCGTGGGCAAGATGACATGGTACCATGGTTGGATCTAGCCCATGGACCAAGGTTTAAGCATCTAAGTCTAACAGTAGGCAGAAGACAGGGCAGGGTGGCACCTTACAGGCAGACTCATTGGGAAAGGCATAAACTTCCATAGGATACAGTCCGATGCATCTGACAAAGTAGGCTGTGGTGTACCAAAGCAGCTCATGCCTCTCTAAATTAGTCAGTCTATAGGGTGCCAACCTGCCCTACCCTATGCCTGCTCATGTATAGGCATAATTATTTCTCCTGGACACAAATTCAGTATTGATTTGATTCCTCTGAGCTGCAAAAGACTATTTTATACTTCATTTGCTTCTGATGGGTTCTCAACCACCAACTTCCTTTGGTTACACTTGTGAAATAAATTGTGACAGCTCTAATAAAGAAATAATCAATTGTTTAACTTGAAGGATAGAAGGCCTCCCCTCTCCGCCCCCCCCCCCCCCATACAATTCTCCTTTTATCTGAAGACAAAGGAAGCATTGCTGAAATGGCTGTCTGACATACATGTTCAGGATATTTGGCTGTGACACAGTAAAGCGCCACAAAATGTATACATTTAATGTAGAAACAACCTAAACCCCTGTAAATTGTGGAGTTTCACTTAATGTTTCTTCTGTTTTTGTTTTGTTGTTTCAATAGCACTTCAGCATAATTAACATTATTCTTTTCCCGCAAAGAATAATTTAATGTTTGTTTTCCATCAAAATAAACTTGTATGAGTTGATAGGATAGCTCCTATGCTGCCAGATTTTTTAAACAGTCTAGATGCCTAAGGATGCCTGAAGTACTTTCTGGGATTTTCAAAAGCTCATAAAGTGCCTATTTCTCATTGGTGTCATTAAGAGCTGGGCATGGAGACACTTTTGAAAATGCCACTGAGTGCTTATGTGCATCTTTAAGTATCTCAATACCTTCAGAAGTCTTAGCTCACAGTTCTTTTTCAGATATTACACAGTTAAAGCTTCTGTTGCTTTCAGCAATTTTAAATAACACAGAAATTTGGTGAACACTTAACTATAGAGGGCTGTATTTTAGTCATCTTGTCAGTTCCACTGATATGTGAAATGAATAAAAACATGTTAGCATAAGGTCACGTCAGGCATGGAGAACCTGCAGTGCCTGTGTTATGTTCAGGGAGCCTTCTATGTGCTTTAAATGCTTGCAGGAGATTTGTTTTATTCTGCCTGGTTCTAACTGACTGTGCATATCAACAACAAGAGGTTCATAGCACCCTACCCAGGCTCTCTAGAAACCTGCCCCCCTAAAGACACAGTCCCTGGTGCCTAGTATAATGCAAGACCTTTAATAACCATTACAGTTAACCCAGTTAATTATCTTTAAAAATATTGGTTTAACAATATCAAGGCAAATTAGATGCAAAACATATACTAATACAACCTTAAAGGTATTTTGTTAAAAAAGTGGTTTTCATAATATTCATAAATGCAAAAATTAGACATTCATCTGTAATATTAACAGCAAATTGCCCTTATTTACATTTATGTTATTTAGTTTAATGTGATAATATAATTAATGTCTAATTTATTACTATGTTTGATGCAAAATGTGCACACACACACAAATACAAACTTTCAGGGAACAGAATCTGAGACATGGTCCTGTTTGCTCGCCAGACCCTCTAGAATAGAAAGCAGTTAGTTTATGCCACTCTGGTTCTCATGCCGGTCTACATCACGGCTACCTCCCAAATGAAAAGTAGCATAGCTTCATTCAGGTAAAAACAAGCAGAGGCTAATCAGCTCTTAGTTCAACTAATTAGTTTATTTGTGTTCACATACCTAATTAGTGAGGGCAGAACACTATATTAATGCAGCTTTTGTTTCAGCAGGCAGCCCCTGACTATTTCCTGATACTCAATCAGTATGGCTGCATGCCTGTAGTGATGATTCAGGATCAGTTTTTTTAGATATGGAATAAAAGGCTCATTTCAGGGAGTCTTCAGGGACCCTGAGACTGACACCAAAAACTGGGCTGTCCTGCAAATATTTCAGAATATTTCATTTTTTGTATTTAGTATTTGTGTTACAGTAGCTTCTCATTTGACTGATGTCCTATTTGGCTAGGTATTATACATCTATATAGTAATAAAAACTGCTCAAAGAATTTGCAGACTAAGTCAGTAGTTCTCTGCCTTTCTGGGCTCAGGGCACCCCTTCTTAACTTCTACCAACTAAGTGACACCCAACTTCAAAAGCTAATTTATATAGTGCATTACTCACCTCCTTGAAGAGGGGCTGGGCAGTAGGAATAGGGGGTCATCTAAGCAGGAATAAGCCTGAGTCTGCATTTATCTACTTACTTTATCTGTTTATCTCCTCACACCTGTCTTATCCCCATACCACAACACCCTGCTTGAGAATCACTTGTATAAGTACACAAAATAGACAAGGTAACTTTATCATCCACACATTTACCTATTTTTCTACCTCCGTTACTTAAGTGACTGGTACAAGATTGGAGCTGAATTCTGTGTGAAAGTTGGAATTTTAATTCAGTCTGAATCCCAGTTGATGGCTTGTTCAAAACATGTTCATCCTTTAAAAAAATGATTTTTGATTTATTTTTCTTGTGTGTTACTAAGCTTTGCTAAGAACAAATGAGAAGCAACATCTTAGAAACTAAGAAGAGTCTGCAATGGGGAACTTAGCTTAATTGAAGAAACCATTACTATATAGATTTCTTTAGCCAAGCCAAGCTCCCCATTACAGACTCGTCTGGCATTTTAAGCTGTCAAAATATCCAGAGAAATTGCACCAAATTCATGATTTAGTAGCAGAACAGATCTGGTGCACAAACTTCTTATGGAGAAATTTATAGTTCATTGGCTTGGGTTGTCTTTTAAGATGTATACATGTTGTTTCATGCTAATATGGACTCTTACTGGCATTTTGATTACCGCTGTGTCTTTTTCAAAAAAGATAAATGTAATTGTCATATTAATATATTTCACTATATTTTCACTGTTGTATTGCTTTAAAAGGGAAATGGCATAGCCTGCTAGCCAGATTTTGAATGGGAATTTGTTGTTAGAATTTATTTCTTTCAATCACAAATTAGGGGGGAAAGTTTGATAGAAAATATATTCTGTTGACTAGAAAATCATGGTGGAGAAAAGTCTCAACTTATCCATTAAGATCAGTCAAGAAAGTTAGCTTGTTATCTTGATCAACAACATTATTGATATTGTAATTTAAATTATTCCTAGGTTATAGAAATGGTTATTTAATGAACATTTAATGAATGAAGGACATTGGAAAAGCAGCAGTTCTATTATGGGTAAAAAAGATGCATCACATTACCAATATGTAAACACTGTGATTAGATCAATGAATCTCCTCAATATAATTCAGACCTATCAGTCCAGTCCTACTGGATCCCTTCTACAGACCTTGTGACTTTATTTAGAGCTGAAGCTGCTCCACACCTTATAGAATCAGGGTGTCTGTTACTAATTATGAGGCATATTCTGTTTATACCAGTGGTGCTCAACCTTCTGGCCCTGCAGGCTAGATTGGGGGCATGGGCTGGTCCACAGGCTAGATCATGTGGCTAGAGTTGATACACAGGCTGGATCCAGCATGGGGTCAGCGTCTGAGGGTTAGTCTAAGGGTGCAAACTTGTGCACCAGCCTGACCCTGTGTGTCAGATCTGATTGTAGAGTGACCCCCATGAACCTGCACAATCTTGTGCATGGGGCCGTATCATTAAGGCTAGGGGCAGACATTACACATAAACTGGATTAAGTGATCAGAAACTGGTTTCAACCTGGAACAGAACAGATGTTCATTTCACATAAACCAGTTTGAAAATGGCTAAAACTGGTTTGAGATAAACCTGATTGAATGTAGTGTCAAACTTAACTGATTTGAGTCAAATCAGTTTATGCAATGTCTGTTTCAGACCCCTTGCTGGTTTAAGATAGATTAGACTCCCCCAGCATCCTGGCATGCTCTCTGGTCTGAGCAGGACTCTTTGCTCCACAGCAGGTCTGGCCCCTCTCCTCTGCTACCTGACTGCAGCTCCAGCTGAGGCTTACAGGCACAAAGTTTCTGCCCGGCTTTTCCCTGCTAAACAGGAATTATTTCCCCCTCCCCTATGCCTTATGCAGATACCTCAGCATTAGCTAACAGACTATATGCTGGCTATGGTCAGTACAACAAAGGCAGACAGGCTTTTTGGAGCTAATCAACAGGTAGCTTAATGTCCTTCCTTGGAAAAGCTGTTTAAGCTTGAAGAGGGACTTTGTCTTCTTAATGGGTTGATAAACACTGAGTTAGGGGGGGATAAACATTCCTTGCTGGTCTGCTGCAGGAGAAGGGGAGGGAGATAATTAGAGCATCCTGCTGGGGCCTGGCCACACCCCCCTCAGCTCAGTACTGTGAAAGGGAAGGGAGGGCTGCTTCAGTGCCCACCATGTTCTTGCCTGAGACAGTGCAGGCCTGAACCAGTGCAGGCATGTGCCTGCATTTCTAAAATGAAAAAGGAATGTCTATCCACCTCCAAATTGGTTCAATCTTTGCAAGTTAGACTAACCTGTAAAGATTGAATCAATTCAGGCTCAGGCTTTTTGAATGTCTGTCCCTAGCCTAACAGTGTTAATATTACCACCACACTCCCACCACCAAATTTTTCAGCCCCATGAAGACCTCTGCAAGCTAGATGATGTGGTCCCACAGGCTGGATTGAGTCTGTGGGCTAGAAATTGAGCAAAATTGGTTAATAATTATACCACTACAGCTCTATTTTTAAGTGAGGTTGCATAGAGGTAAATGAGAAGAGAGTTTGGTTGCTCTTTATACCTAAAAATCACTTATTGTAAGGAAAGGAATTTGACTGACTTTAGCCATGTGGAAAAAAAAATCACTCATTTTACTAAGTTTACATTTAAATGGGTATAATTATATGAGCACAAAATCCTATTGTAGACACTTTTTAACCTGTTTAATCCTTACTTATTTTATATAGCTTAAGTGAGAAACTGTTAAGTTAAATCAATATATAAAAGGGTTAAAATTGTTTAGGCATGTCTTCATGAGGAATTTGCACTGGTTAAATGTGTTTGACTTTTAGATGAGCTGGTGCACTTTTGTAAAATTAACATTACTTCAGAGTTAGTTTAGTAGCTGCTAAAATTTCTCTCATCATGATCCTTTTTAATAGAAACATTTCCTGGGTAATGGAAGCTCTAGAGATATTGCTAAAAATGCTAATGTGTTTTGCATTAGTGCATCATATTTAGGCTTGTGAGGATTTGATTTTTATCAGTAAATGAACATCAATTTCACCTTACAGACCAACAAAAAATATTTCTATAGTTAATACAAAATTATAGAATGGGGAAATAATAAAAATGTTGGCTGATGGAGTGTGTAAGGCCATAGGGAGCAGTCCTACAAAACCGTGCTGACTGTAGTTTGGATTGCAACTCCCAGAAACCACAGGCGACTGGGAACAAGGGAGGAGGAATTGACAAAGTGGACGAGGAAGCTATAGGCAAGCAGAGCTGGGACCAATGACAACTCTGTCACTCAGCTGGTGGCAGTACTACAGTAGTTGCATTTGTCAAGACAGGCAGTAAAACTGCACTAAAATAATAGTACACTGTCAATAAATTATCTGCCCCCCACACTGATAATTTTGTGCAATCCTGAATATTTAAATCAATAAAAATATAAATAAATGCTTAAAAATAAACATTGATATTATCTGTCAAAATTATTAAAAAATAAAACTCATTCTGCCATGCCTCACCATATTCAGCATCTCTCCTCGGATCAAGGGGTATCACTTGCATCTTTCTTTCAGTAGTGATAGGCGAAGCTTTTATTTTTATTTTTTTCAATAGCGTGTTAGGTTCTTCTACTAAAATATGCAAGTCTCCTAAAATGAAGATTTACTTGGAAGATTACAGTATCTAAGTGAGAGACTTTTCAAAACAGTTTTGAAAGCTGTAACACTCAAACTGTGGGTGTCAAGCCATCATGTGGCTGTTCTTAGCCCCATGAAAGGCACTCTCCTCAAAACTGAGTACAGCATTGAATGCCACCCTGACAGAGATATGACAACTGCCTCCAGAAAAATGTCAGTTTAAACAAATGTACAGCTAGTTATTCCACTTAATTCTAACCTAAAAGGGTACAAAATGGAATTTTAACTGGAAAGTGAAACAGATATCTGTTTGCAATGGTGAAACAGAATTACAACAGATGGATTGAAAGATTGTTCAGTGATATACTAGCTCAGGTAACATTGTTACCTATCACCAAAATACTAAGGGTCCTGTAACTCATAGGCTGAATGTTTTACTAATTCATTTTTAGCATCTCCAATGGATTATGAGCCTAACACCATGTGGTGGTATATGCTACATAGATCCTAAAATATACAAATAGATTAACATAATCCTAAAGAAAAGATTATTACAGGGCAGGATGATCCTTTCTTCCCATGCAGCCCCTACATCACTTCTCTTATGATGCTCATATGGTAGAACGAACAGGACAAAAAGTAAAGGAACGAATATATGGGTGAAATGTCTCTTCAACATTTTTTTTTCTAAGCTTTCCTTTTACTCCATCAATGGTGCCATTTGCAGTCAACATCAGTTAGATCAGCCCTCAAGTTTATCTAGCACAGAACAGAACTACAATAGGATCAGGACAAAAGTGAACTTGAAACCTTCTTCTGACCTTCGCTTTTGCAGGTCAGCTACACTCCAGAATATCAATGGGCATGTCTGCATCTTCATTCATGTATAGTGGTTACTGTACAGTTAATTTAGTACTTGTTTAATGAAATACTAAAGTAAATGCACAGTAACTGGAATTACTGAGCAGTAGCGCCGGTGAATACCTTGTAAGTGACACTACCGCACAGTAGCCTAATGATACTGCGCAGTAGCATATTAGCACTGTTTGTGCTGTGACATGCTACTCTGCAGTATTATTAGGCTACTGGGCTGTTAGTCTTGTGTAGATGTGCCCAGTGTTGCCAACTCCTACAATGCTATCATGAGCAGGGATTTGAGTTTTTCATTTCCCATGGAAAAACAGACCTCCTCCCCCCCCCCCCCCGATTTTCCCTTTTAACTGAGAAAAATGTAGATTTTTCATTTTAACAGAGAAACACTCAGATTTTCCACTTTGGCAAAGAGCTCTCTGCAGGCTGGCAGAGTTCCAGGCTACAATGAACTGGGGCAAGTGGGAGAAGGGTGGTCAGGCAGCAGGTGCTATGTGAATGTGTGCACATGGCCACCAAACAGCCTGGAGAGCAACTCCCACAGGTAAGTCTAGTGGAGGGCGAAGTGAGATTGAAGCTGGGCTGGGGCTGGGGCTGCTGCTCAGCAGGGTGGTGCATGGGGTTTAGGGGATGGAATGCATGGCTATAGGACCCCGGCGGGGAGTAGGACAGAGTCACAAGCAGATTGTCTTGTGGGGTGGGGAGGGCTCATTTCCTGCCATTGCATGCACTCCTAGAAAGGGATGGGGGGCATGTTCCCCCTTGAATTGCACATAGGGTGGGGATGAGTGTGGAGGCAGGCTGCCTGCTGTGGGCTCAGGGCTCCCTGCCCTGCTGCTCTCCCCCTGAGGCCTCCATGGCCCAATGAGCAGGATCCAGAGCAGCAAGGCAGAATGGGACAGGGGAGGTCAGTGCTGCCGCTACAAAGCTCACACTGCAATTGCAAAGTGCGCCCCACTGCCTGCCTGGCAGCAGCAGGGCTGGTGGCATGGAGTTGTGCCACTTGCTGCTGCCAAGCAGGCGGGGAACCCTTTGCCGTAGCGGCAGAGAGCTCCCAGTGGTGGCAATGAGCTTTCCTGCTCAGCCTCACTCTGCCCTGCTGCACTGGGTCCTACCCACTTGGCCACAGAGGCCTTGTGGGGAGGGCAGCAGGTAGGTAAGAGCCCAAGCCTATGGCAGGCAGCCCGCATCTGCCCCCACCATGGACTTCAGTCTGGCCGTGCTGCCCGTAGCATGCTCTGCTCGGCTGCAGCAGCCACTGCCTCCTGTGGGCAGCAGCCAGAGTTTGGGTGTTGCTACAGGGGGCAGGGGGCTGCAGACCAAGGTCCCTGGCCCCATAGCTCTGGCAGCTGGGGGCCCCCTCTGGCAGGGCTGGGGGGTGGAGTGGCTCTGAGTGGGGAGTGCAGGGCACCGGCAGGGTTAGGGGTGCTGTGACTGGGGAGTGAAGGGTGTTGTTACCAAATTTGCCCATTACTTTGGGGTGTGCTCATTTATTAGGGATAGTTTCTAGGGTCTTGGTGATTCTGTCAATGTGCTGCTTGTGTTACTATACGGAGCTGTATTTCTCCCTTCTGCAAGCCCTCACCCCCAGTGGAGCTATCTTGCAGGACTCAATCTCAATGGGACTGGGTTCCTCCAGTCACCAAATCAGTCATACACACAAACACACACACATTAACGTGACACGCCTGACCTGGCCGGGCTGATCAGCATGGACAGGCTGACACCCTCATATGCCAAGAATCAGTTCATAAGAGCAACAATAAAATGCAGTCAAACACAAGCACACAGGTAAACAGAATCCCTCTGAATCCGGCTGGGTGTCCAGCTGACACCCTCATGGGCCAGCATTCAGTTCATAAGGGCACGTCTGAGTCAAACTGGGTCAATCAGCCTGTACAAACTGATCCCCTTATGTGTTTCAAACTCAGCACGTCCCAATCTTTGGCCTCTTGATGAGCAAACCCCACAATAATTTAGGCTTCACAGGGATCTTTAGCATAGGTAAAAGAAGCGTTGCTGCAGAGCACAGGAGGAAAAAAGAAGCAGAGAAGGAAAAATATACCCAATTACTACCAGTTTGACTATAAAAGTTATTTATTGCTAAGCATATGAAATATATAATAGTACTAGTAGTAATAGACATGCAAAAGAAAAACAAACACAAACAATGACAATAATATTCTGGTTTCACTAAGTATTTGGGGAAACTTAGCTCAAGCTTAACTAATACAGTGCAGGTTCAGAAGTTTATGCCTAGACAGACGAGAGAGAACGCTGGGAATCTCACCTAGTCCACGGTACACAGGCTGCAAAGCTGACAGGCACAGTCCGTAGCACAGTCCTTGAAGAGAGAGAGATGATCTGTTCTTCCAGCGTCCCAAGAATGACAGGGGATGGTGTCAGCACAGGAGTTTTCTTCTTCTTTCCTTTTCCTTCTTTCCTCCTGCTTCTTCTTCTTCTTTCTTTTTCTTCTTTAAGCACACACACTTACAGATTTTTATACCCTCAGTTCAGCTGCTTCAAAGCACCCTCAGTAGTGTAAATCATTGTCTTTTCTATTGACAAGGGGTTATCTGGTTTGGACCATCTCAGGAAACTGATTGATAATCAGGAAACACTTAAGATTAGGGAGTAACCCAAATACTTGGGAGCCAGCTTGAGATTCCTATGGATGGCAGATATCCTGATGGGATATCTCATGGTTTCTTCAGGAACAATAGATAGCTTGCAGCATCAGGATTTTGGATTTTTACTTGTTGTGCACAAGCCTCAGCTTAGCATGACTTTTCCAGATTTAAAGCAATTATTGGGGTGCTCATAACCTTTTGTGGAGAGGACTTCCACCAGTCATCTCGGGAAAGATACAACAGCACCTGGGATTAGGGCTCCAGCAGGCTGGATGCTGTGATGAACCCTAACCATTGTTCAAATGTTGCCCATACCCCCTCTGACTCGGTCTCTTGCCTCAGCATTCCCTAACCCGGCAACCGAGTTTTAGTCAATCAAGTTTAAATAGGCCTCCCATAGTGGGACCGGGGAATGTACGGCCCGAGATGCCTATTAAACTTAGAGCTGTGTGTGTGTGTCTGGGAGGGGAAAGTCCTTAGCAAATCCAGATTAGAACTGGTCTGATAAATGCTGAGCTGGGTGTGTGTGAACATGGGTTGATTAACATTGGAAGCACAGATTCCCCATCATGCAGTGCTCTCCTGCTTCTCTGGTCCCAGAATTCGCTGCAGTCTCTGCTTCAGGCTTTCTGTTTTCCATCTCTCATGTAAATGAATGGTCATCTGGTTCCATCTCAGATGCAGATGAGACCGAGGGCAGTTGTTCACTCTTATCACCCTTATCTGGAGAGTTTTAGGTGGGTCTCGCACTGCATCTTAATCAGTTTCATTTAGGTAGAGGAGGGGAGGGAGGGAGGGAGGGGGGGGGTGAGTCCTTGTGAGTCAGACAGACTGCATCCTGTGCCAGGGTTGCCCAAGAATACAGAGCTGAGGCGTAACAGTGTGGACCTGTATTCGGGAGAGTTCTGTTATTCCATGATAAAAAACCCAAAATCAGATACCAAAATATATAGGTTTTAGAATTTATTTTATTATAGTAATTTAGGCACTGGTAGGCATCCAAATTGCTTTAAAATTGTAAATGTATGAATGAAACTTTCTGTTCAATTGATACCTATATATATATATATATATATAGTGGTGTTTCATTTTAATCGGGAGTTTGGGTTTTTTAATCTGAGAATCTGGGATTTTTTTATTTCAGAGAATTTGTGATTTTTAAACAGAGAAATCCAGGATCCCTGATCATGAGTCTTCAAATATTTAATAGTTTATTTAAAAACCAAGGAAGTTCCTAGTCATTGTAGTAATGAAAAACTATGTTTAAAATATGATCTGAGAGTACCCTAATGTTTCAAAAACCAGAAGGCAAACAAGTAGGAAGTCACAGTGTATTTTTAATTTAATTGTTTCTGAACCAGTCTCAACATTTTGAAAGTCTGGGTTGCCAGTGCTAGTGGTCCCTAGCCAGGTATTTCAGATGCCAGGAGAAAAGGGCATTTTGCATCATAAAAATAAATAGAAAGTAAACTTCATGCCAGCTTTCCAATAGCATCATTCTTCCACTAGTTTATAGAAAAAATAAATTAGTGACATAGCAAACTCCTTTCACACTAGGTTCAAACAAGCTATATGCAACAATTAAGCCAATGCGTGTAGTGATTGCCATAAGTCTCATTCAGGGCTACCATGGAGTAAGTTCCTCACCCTTGATATACTACCATGAAAAAAGTATGCTGTAATCAGTCATAATCAAGCCCTAATTTTGCTACTGTGAAGCTTAGATGTTGTAATTCCCTCTATAAAATGGAATGACACGATTGGTTTGTATAAGTCAATCATATTTAATGTTCTAATGATGCTTAGACACATTTGGGGAAAAAAATTCTTCTATCATATGTTGTTTATTTAACAACCAATTAGAAGCAGAAAGTAATATCTGGAAAATTAGTTTTAGTTTTAACATTTTTTCCATCACATATTTCCATTACTTACGTGCATAAAATATGCATCTCCATGAACTACTGAACGTGAAAACAAAGGGCTGGGAGGCAAGGGGGAGCAGAGAGGACAGAGGCAGCTATACTAGTTGCAGGCAATCCAAATAAAATGCTTTAAAACTAGGATGTCTACATCTCTTGATGAGGGGCTATCAAATGAGGACACAGCAAACTATTTGTATGCAACTATACCCCCATATCCCACTACTTGTTTTCTTTGTGTTTTCAGTTTGCCATTTTTATTATTTAGCATGGTATCTTTTCTGAATAAAACAAAGCAGCTCTATATCAGTTTACATTTTTCTTTTTTAGAAACCCGTTAATTAACAGCACTCAGACTTTAGTCAATACACTGAAATAACTTCACATTCCAGGAGATACAATGTGCACAAACACACAACATGCACCCCACTTCCCCCCCTTCTCATAGAGCAGCCATTCCCTCGCTGACCTCAGTCCTCTTGCTCAATGGACATCTACCCAACATCTTTAAAAGGCAAACTTTGGAACAAAAATTAATAAGCTAGCTGGATGCAGAGAACCAAGGACTAAACACTGATATTGGTTTTATGGCACATTATATTTTAGCTGACTCCTTAATTCTTTCCACACATGAAAGGTGAGAATGACCCTCCTCCCTTCTGAGCTATCAGTAATCATCATCTTTTCTTCTGCTAATTTTGTGTTTGCTACCCCTGGGAATTCCTCTCACCCCCTCCCTCTGCTGTTATTTACTATGTTGTGCCTTTTCCCTTGTGATCAGACCTAAGAAAGAATGTCTTGCATTCAAAAGCTTGTACCTCAACTACATAGTTGGTTCAATAAAAGATCTCTCTTATAAATTCAGTGTGATTAAAGTTATAACTTAAGAAACCAGACTATAATATGGCCAAAAGTCACAGTGTACACAGCAACTAATTGTAATCTTGAAAGTTGGTTAAACCTTTAGGCAGACAAGGATCTTTGGGTGAATCTGATATCTTTTATTAGACCAACTTAAATAGTTGGAAAACAATTATTAAGCAAGCTTTCGGGTTCAAAAACCCTTCGTCAGGCTAAGGACGCTGCAGCAGTTGGTGTGTGCTCTTCCTGGATGGAATGAAAAGTAAACAAGCCAGGGGCTGGGCTGGGCTGGGCTGGGCTGGGCTGGGCTGGGCTGGGGAGTCACTTGCCAGGCAGATTGTAATGTATCAAAAATCCAGTGTTTATGTTTAGTCCCTGATCTCTAGTATCCAGCAGGTTGATGAAATGGAGCTCATAGGCTCGTCTCTGGGAAGTGTTGAGTAAGTTTCCCTTGAGGATCAGGACTGAGAGATTGGAGAGAGAGTGGCCCTCCTGTGAGAAATGTGCCCCCACTGGTAATTGGGTGTTTCTGTCTTTGATGGATTTCCGGTGTGCGTTCATTCTGGTGCGCAGTTGTTGTCTGGTCTCTCCTACATATCTGCCATCAGGGCATTTGGTGCATTAGATGAGGTATATTACATTTCTGGAGGTGCAGCTGTGAGATCCTGGGATGCTGATGGCTCTGTTGTGGGGTGTAGTAATAGTGGAGGTGGTGGAGATGTGGAGGCAGGTTTTGCATTTCTTGTCCTGGCACAGTCTGGATCCTTTTGGTGTGTTCTGGGGTTGAGGAAGTTTGCTTCTGGTGATGAGGTTGGCGAGGTTCGGTGCTTGTCTGAAGGCTAGGATGGGTGGCTCTGGGAAGATCTTTTTAAGAATAGGGTCTCTTTTTAATATGGGTTGCAATTTTTTAAGGATTTTCCGTACAGGTTCAAGGGATGGGTGATAGGTCATAACCAGCGGTGTGCGATTTGTGGGTGTTTTTCTTCTGTACTGCAGCAGTTCTTCACGTGGTATCCAGGTGGCTCTTTCAAACATGTGATCTACCTCTCTGGAGGAGTGTCCTTGCTGGGTGAAAGCCTTTTTAAGATTGGTGAGGTGGCGATACTGGGTGTTCTCTTCAGTGTAAATGCGGTGGTATCTGAGGGCTTGGCTGTATATCACAGCTTTTTTGGTGTGTTTAGGGTGATTGCTGGTTCTGTGCAGATATGTATGTTGGTCTGTGGGTTTCTTTTATACTGTGGTCTGTATTTTACCCTTCTGGATACTGATCATTGTGTCTAAAAAGGAGATGTTGGTGCTGGAGTATTCTAAAGAAAATCGGATGGAGGGATGGTGACTGTTGAATTTCTGGTGGAACTCAATCAGAGATTGCAGGTTCTCAGTCCAAATGATGAAGATGTCATCGATGTATCGTAAGTACAGCAAGGGTTTGATGATGCAGTTCTTAAGGAAGTCTTCTTCCAGGTGGCTCATAAAAAGGTTGGCATACTGTGGGGCCATTTTAGTGCCCATAGCTGTTCCCATCATTTGGAGGAAGTGTTGATTATTAAAAGTGAAATTGTTGTGTGTGAGGATGAAGTGTATAAGCTCAGTAATATCTTTGGGTCTGTATTCTGGGTTGTAATCTTGTTCCTGTAGATATGTAAGGCAGGCTTGGATGCCATCCTGGTGTGGGATGTTGGTATATACGCTGGTAACATCCATGGTGGCTAGGAGTGTGTTGCTAGGAAGGTGGTCTATGTTTTTAAGTTTCCGTAGAAAGTCTGTAGTGTCTTGTACAAAACTTGCTCCGTGGGTGACAAGCGGTTTTAGGATTGTTTCAATGAAACCTGATATTTCCTCAGTTAGGGTCCCCTGGTTATGATACAGACCACAGTATACAAGAAACCCACAGACCAACATACATGCTCAGAACCGGCAATCACCCTAAACACACCAAAAAAGCTGTGATATACACCCAAGCCCTCAGATACCACCGCATCTGTACTGAAGAGAACACCCGGGATTGCCACCTCACCAATCTTAAAAAGGCTTTCACCCAGCAAGGACACTCCTCCAGAGACGTAGATCACACATTTGAAAGAGCCACCTGGATACCACATGAAGAACTGCTGCAGTACAGAAGAAAAGCACCCACAAATCGCACACCGCTGGTTATGATGTATCACCCTTCCCTTGAACCTGTATGGAAAATCCTTAAAAAATTGCAACCTATATTAGAAAGAGACCCTATTCTTAAAAAGATCTTCCCAGAGCCACCCATCCTAGCCTTCAGACAAGCACCGAACCTCGCCAACCTCATCACCAGAAGCAAACTTCCTCAACCCCAGAACACACCAAAAGGATCCAGACCATGCCATGACAAGAAATGCAAAACCTGCCAACACATCTCCACCACCCCCACAATTACTACACCCCACAACAGAGCCATCAGCATCCCAGGATCTCACAGCTGCACCTCCAGAAATGAAATAGACCTCATCTAATGCACCGAATGCGCTGATGGAAGATATGTAGGAGAGACCAGACAACAACTGCGCACCAGAATGAACACACACCGGAAATCTATCAAAGACAGAAACACCCAATTACCGGTGGGGGCACATTTCTCACAGGAGGGCCACTCTCTCTCCAATCTCTCAGTCCTGATTCTCAAGGGAAACTTACACAACACTTCCCAGAGACCAGCCTATGAGCTCCATTTCATCAACCTGCTGGATACTAGAGATCAGGGACTAAACATAGACATTGGATTGTTGATACATTATAATCTGCCTGGCAACTGACTCCCCAGCCCTGCCCCTGGCTTGTTTACTTCTCATTCCATCCAGGAAGAGCACACAGCAACTGCTGAAGCTTCCTTAGCCTGACGAAGGGTTTTTGAACCCGAAAGCTTGCTTAATAACTATTCTCCAGCCATTTGGGTTGGTCTAATAAAAGATATCAAATTCACCCAGTGAACCTTGTCTCCTTCGTCAGGGTAAGGAAGTTTCTGCAGTTGGTGTGTGCTCTTCCTGGGTGGAATGAAAAGTAAAGAAGCCAGAGGCTGGGCTGGTATGCATACAAGATAGGCAGTCAGTGTATTATTTTCATTCCATCCAGGAAGAGCACACACCAACTGCAGAAACTTCATTAGCCTGACGAAGGGTTTTTGAACCCAAAAGCTTGCTTAAATATTGTTTTCCAACTATTTAAGTTGGTCTAATAAAAGATATCAGATTGATTCGAAGAACCTTGTCTGCCTATGTCCTTAGACCAACACGGCTACAACCTACACCCATGTAACATGGTTAAACCTTTAAGCATTCTAAGGCCTCATTATTACATTCTAACATTGTTGTGCTGTCTATGAGACTGTCTAGCAAACTGTGCCTTAGGCTGCATGTGGAGAAAGGACTAGAGAAACCTTTGCATAATTGACACAGACACTTGAAAAGAACATGATGTGATCATGTCTGTTTATTATTCTTCATATTAATCAATAAACTGTTTATGTGCAAAGTGTCTGCAAAATATAGAAGACCTCATACTCATTCTGAAGAATTTGAAAGAAAACAAAGATCTGATTAAAAATATGCACTGGAATTCCAAAAGATAGGACCAATTTAAAGACTGATACAGCAACGGTAATGGTTACATGGTGGGGGAGGGGGGAGGGAGGGAGTTATTAATAGTGGAAGTAGTTACATTAACTTCACTGAAACTTCTTGCATTATCAAAGAGAATGTTGACACGAGGATTGGGCATAAACTGACTGTGAATAAATTCAGTCTGGTAGGTTAGAAGATTTCAAAATATTAGAAGAGTATGATTCTGGAGTAGTCTTTTAGTAGAAGGTTTAAAATGGATCTAATATTTTTATTAATAGGATTGTATGATGTGGGAGCCTGTAATAGCAAGGAGCTGAGCTCTGTGACCCAGGAGGTCCTTTTCAGCCCTATGTTTCTATGATTACTCACATGAATAAGCATTTTAAGATCACACCAACGCTTCACTGGCTATTATAATCTTAAATATATTTCTGTAAGTCTTTTAATAATAGGTTGGCAATAGCATTTCTAGTGATTAGAGCTTGTGGGCTTACTGAAAGAAGTGACTTCCAAGAAAGGATTTAAAGGCAGTTTTCACATGGAAATTAGCAGTAAAAACCAAGCCAAAAGCAGTAAATTTTGATAAGGAATTAAAGATGGAAAGGGAAATTGAAGGGACAGAGCAGAAAGGAGGTTGCTCTGGAAAAGTAGCAGATTTACAATTCAAATTCTCAAAAAAATTCTCCAGAATGAGCAACACTCCATAGGCAGGCAAAAGGCCTATTCTAAAAGAAATATTCTCATGCTACTTCTGTAAATTAGCACAGTGTGTTTGGGCGCTTGTACATATAATGGTCAACATGATGTATACATGGCAAAAATGTCATTTGTGTGGCTTAATGCGGTCACATGTTACATGTGCACCAGTTTTGGGGATTTTAGATGAGTTTGTGTCGTTGCAAACTATGTTGCATCCCAATGTAGTTTAGTTTGCAAATGTAGTTTAGTTGCACCCCCATTTCATCTACACACACTCATAGACATATGTCCCAACACAAAATTTCCCAATGCAAGTGAGTCTTTAGTTCATTTAATTTCCCCCTAAAGCCATAACTCTGCCTAGGTTTGTCAAGGTAGCCCAGAATTTATAAACTCAGCCTTTCAAGGACATGGCCACATTTTTTAGTTTGTTCTGTGTGATATGTATCTATTACTAACAGACTGTTTAATCATTCTTGTGTTTACAAAGAATATAGATTTTTTTTAGTACACATTTTAGTAGACACCCAATGTCCCTTTGCTTTTGACCATCACAAAAGCTGTTGAAGATTTTATATGTTATCCACCTTGTAACAGGAAAGAGATAGTGTATCCTTCAAAAAATCCAGGTACTGTTTTTTCATTATATTTCTGATTGCGTGCAGACCAGAGAAAACCAAAGTGGGTTTTCTGCAACTGTTTTATTATTTAAATTTACAGACAGGGAAAACAAAGAAATTATAAAGGTTAGATGTTTGGAAAGATCATTTTCCCCTGCAACCTGAGCTATTGGTTGTTTTATCCCTTAATTATGTAAAGGGAAGGGGGGAAAAATCCAAAAAATATTTAGTTAGCTTACAGTCTATTATTGAAGCAGAGTTGTACAGTAGCTCTCTTTCTGACCTACCTTCATAACATAATGCCATCTGTCATCAGGAAAAAAAACACTTTCTCTTGCAAAGGGGGTAGGGTGGGATGGTTAGATTCCCTGTTGCTTTAAACCAGCATAATTCCATTATGTTCAAAGGGTGCTTGTACACATGACAGGGGGTTAGTGTTCAGGGTTTTATTCTATGTCCCGCAAATTGAAACAGGTTTTTAATTGTTACCCACCATTAAAATTTTTTTGTCATATTATGGTGAGGAGCCTGATCTTTTTTGTCAGAGCCAGAGCCTGCCCATGGCTGGAGGGACAGCTGCCAGTGGGCCGTGCAGTCTCTGAGCTTTGGGGGGTCCTAGTCCTTCCCTCTGTGGTGGCAGCTCCCCCCGGGGCCACCTGGCTAGCAGGCTGGCACCTTGCTAGCAGGCTGGGTGTTGCCCCAGCTTGGAAGCAGCACCTGGCCGGATCCAACTCTTCTGTAATCGCAAGCTGGGGTAGCATCCAGACCACTAGCATCCTGCCTGTGGACATAAGGAACAGCCCCCCCCCACAGGTCAGGGGCTGCTCAGCTCAATGGCAGTTCGCCCCTCCCCTCCCCTACCCCCAAGCCATGGGAGAGGTGTGCAGGCTCCACTGAAAAAAAAAGGATCAGGCCCTATGCTGCTTCTGCCTCCAGCAGGTTTCTGCAGCTGGCAGGATGGCTAGAGCCACCCTGGAATGGGCTGGCTTGCCCCTGGGGCAGTACAGGGAGGCAGCAGGAGGGTCTCTGGGTGTGCTGGCAGTTGGAGAAGGTGATGGGGATGGTGAATGGGGTGCTGGACGCTTGGGCGTGCTCAGGGAAACGTTGGATTGGGCACCTCAGATCTGGGGCAGCACCTGACCAACTAGCAGCCTGCCCAGGCTTCCAGCACCCTATGCACCATCTCTGTGGCTTTTTCCAGCTGCTAGCAAACCCAGCCACCTTCCTTCTGCCTCCCCACACTGCCCCAGGAGCAAAACAGCCTGTTCCCAGGAAGCCCCAGGTGTCCTGCCAGCCACAGAAGCCTGCTGAAGGTAGAAGTGGTGAAGGGCTCGATACTTTTTTTCTGTAGAGCCAGCCCACCTCTCCCAGGGTCCGGGGGTGAGCTGGCAGTTTCATCATTGCAAATTGCAATTCGCAATTCATGGATGGAAGCACCAGGCCCCCACACAACTCAGGCAGGCAGGCAGGCTCCAGGGGAGAAAAAAAAAATCAAGCTCACTGCTTTTCTTGGGCAGATCTTGCCTTCCCAGGCTGCTGCCATGCTGCTTGCAGGGCTTCCTGCAGAGCTGCGAAGCCACAGAGTCTGGTGCTTCACTCTGTGGCTGTATATGCAGCCACACTCCAAGTCATTTAAGGTGCATTACACCGCTGAATTTCCTACAGCGGCTGGAATTAAAGTGCAATACGCCACCGAGGCGTGCAAACATCGATGCCATTAAAGCGGTGCAAAAGCATTTAGCCCGCTTTAAAGTGTCATGCATACACACCCCTCGTTTCGTCTACACACAGCCAATAATACTATGTCAACACTGCTGGGAGAACCAGAGCTAACTAGTTAAAGCTAACTTTGGTTATGTGCACACAAACTTCAGTGACAGCAATACACAGATGGTGTTAAACATGATGAACTTGTCTACACCTCTGGCTAAGTCTCGTTTAACATTGAAACTAAGTATCAAAATAGTGGAAACTTTGATGTAATTAAATGATCCATCTCTGCTAATTTTGATGGGGAAGGATGGGGGGAAACAACCTTTGTTAATGCCCCTTGCACTCTACCAACTTCCTATCATATAAAAGAGCCGGGGACATGCTAATGATATCTAGGAAAGGCTCTCCTGTTGCAAATAAAGACTCTTTTTACATTTGAATATTGCTATAGAAGTATATGCTGTGGGAACTCGTCCCTTGTTTCCTGGGTTACTACCTGATCAAGGTAAGATTCTGCTAATCTTCCTTCATCCTGAGGCTGAAGCTGCTGTTCATGGTTGACATTTGGATAAATCTAGTTTCATTTCTGTCCCACCCTCATTAAAGGAGCTAAAAATGCCAATGTGCTGTTTGTTTTTGTTTCTGTCCCTGGAAACACAATTTGTGCAAATGTCATAAATAAACTACATTAAAAAACATTTCTCCATGTCACTGTTTCTTCTCAAAATGGGAAACTGACCTGCCAGGACACAATACCAGTCTGTAACTAGCAAGACTGCAAATGTTTGCAAGACCTGGCTGTATATCTCACTGTCATTTTAAAGGCAAAATACAATTCCCGTTGAAATCAAGTGGAATTTACTATTGCATGTCCGGGGAAAAAAGAGCTAGACCCTAAATTCTACTGCCAAGTGGGCTTGACTTTGGGAAGTAGGACGTGTATTTTCTGCAGAGGTTTGAATCCTTCTAAATTCTCTTTTGAAGAATCTTGACTTTTACTGGTAGTGTACACAGAATTCTACTGTACTTTCTCTCCTATTCTCAGAGTGCTGTTTGAAGATTACATATGAAGCAGAGAAGTGATATAAATAAATTAGGATGGCGTTAGCTGAACATTTGCAGTCTTAGGAAAAAGCTTCAGTGCTTTGATAAAGTGAAGTCTTTTTTTTTAGGCAGGGAAATGTTTTGGCTAAGTTTATTACCCTGAAAAGTGGTTATTGCTCAAAAGACACACTGCTGCCATATTATATTAAGCTTATTTTTCTTAGAATTGAAGCACATGTATAGTTTTAATCTTAATTGCAAACAGGAAATGTGAATCCTTAAAACAGGTACAAGATATGTAATGAAGCTGCTACATATACTAACAGGGCAACCTTTTTCATGTTGAAAGTTAATAGGACTTAGACCTCTCAGGGTATATCTACACAAGAGCAGTGAAGAGCTTAGCCTCCCCGAAGAGGCCATAAGCCCAACCCACCTGCTTATGGTTTGCAAACATCAACTCCAGAAATAAGGTGGCAAGGATATCTGAGAGCCCAAGCCATTGCTCGTGCATGTGCTGGAAACCCTGGTTTTGAGAGGGTCCCAGAGAGTACTCAACATTTACAAGGTTTCTGTGTGCAGAGCAGGAGCAGGGGATTGAGGATTATTGCCTTAATGCAACCTGAGTTTACTGCCTCTATGGCATATACACACTCTTGGGTGCTTCTGAAAATTTTGCCTAGTGTATTAAATATATGAGAAATTCATTGTTACAACTTTTCATATAATTAGCACTAGATTTCACTGATTCAGTACTGAGTAATGAATGTATCGATGTCCCAGGAAGTTGTAGGTAGCCCATTAAAAGTTGAACAGCTTATTAACTTTGTTTTGCATAACAGGGAATGCTGTTTGTTGCAGTGGTGTGAGCTCTATCTGCTACATAAGCACCAATAGTAATAAAGAGGGTTTTTTTTTCCATTTTTGAAGATGCAATAATAATATGTACTTACACTGAAGCATCCTGATTCTATGAGTATGTCTTTCTTCCCCAAGGTAGGTAGCCTTTTGAAAAACTGTACTGGAACTATCTCTGCAGAGTTGCCAACTGTGAAGTCCATTAAAAAAAAACCTTCCTTAAAAACAAAGAAGCCCTGAGCTCATTTCAGGACCTGTCCTCTGAATGAATCTACATTCAAGTGTCAATGCTAGACAGAGAAAGCAGGGCAGTGCCACCTGGTGTCTAGTGAGAATGCTACTCGGTGCCCTTCAGTAAACTGTCTGCCAGGACTTTCTGGCTCATTGGAGTCTCCCTAGTTCCTTTCTCCTTCTGTTTTCACCAGGCTGTGCTGCTGTATGTCCTAACTCATCTGCCTGTAATGGCTGCTAAGTGCTTATCCCAAAAGTAGGCAGAGCTGCATGGCCCTGGGCTAGGCAGAAGAGAATGTGGCAGTGTGAAGCTGCAGAGCTGAGAAAGGTGGTGGCTGTGCATCCATGTCAGGATGGTGTACAGTGGAGTCAATGGGTCCCAATTTGGAAGGTGAGTTGGGGGAGGCAGCATGGTATGGGGTGCAATTGGGGGTATCAGAGTATGGGGTGAGTAAAAAAAATCCCTGGGACATCATGGTGTAAAAGTATTGCTGCAGTCAAGCAGGATTGCCGAACCTGTGCGTGTATGTGTGTGTGTGCACACATTACATATATGGCAACCAAACATTTATTTTTTTATGATGGGTGATATTAAACCCCTAAATCTGAACTCTACCTTTATCACTGTTGTCCAGGGCCTGGAAGAAGGGTTATATTTACATTAGGTAAAACACTTTGTAGGAGAATTGTGAAGACAGGATCATACTTTTGAAAATAGTAGTAGTGTTTCTCTTCAGTGCTGCAAAGCCTAAGTGATTCTCACAAGTAATTTAGGTACTCAGGTCCCACTAACTTTCAAAACATTTTATCATTAAGGCCCTTTTATTCTCTCCCTTGCCACACAATATTTTGGTGACTGCTTCTCCAGCCATGGATTGTTGACCAGACTGGGGAAGTTGTTCTATTAATTAATTTGAGCCAAATTCATTGAGCATTTCAGTTGGGAGGGGGGAAATCACAACATTTGTAAAATGGTAGAAGTGATATGCTCCAACCAAAAGATCAATAATTACGGCATTCAGCCCTGATGTAGGAAACCCTGATTTTTTTTTGGCTCTGCCCAAGTGGGATTGGATACACATTACATATGTGCAGGAGAGTATCCTAATCACTAGGCTATAGGTTATTCTTGTGGCACTCACCATGGATGTGGAATACCCAAGTTAAAATTTACTTTCTTCCTGATTCAGGGCATAGATTTGAAACAGTGTCTCTTCTTTCCCTGGAGAATCAATTAACCATGTGGGATCTGACACAGTGATCCAGAAGGCTCCTTCCAATCCTGATCCTGAGCCTGAAATGATCCACTCTTTGCAGGTTAGTCTAAGCTGCGCAGCTTAAACTGATTAATAACTGAACAGACATTCTCTGTTAAATCAGGGAATGCAGGCATGTGCCTGCAGTGGCTTGAGCCAGAAGCTGGGGGGTGCTAGAGCATGCCTGCCACCCATGCCCTCCAAGGCTCTCACCCCTCCCTGCTGGAGTGAAGGGGGTGTGGGCTTACAGGTGCAGGTCTTGCCTCTCTTGCTGTCCCTGCCCCTCACTCACTCTGGCAGTGCTGTGGAATCATCCCCCTCCCTGGCTGCAGGCAAGCTGAACAGAGGGAGGAATTAACTCTGTTTCTGCCTGGCTGCCTGAAAGCCATGGAGGTCCTCAGGGTTTGCCAGTGAGGGGGAGCAGGGACAGAGGGAGGAATTGGCCTCAGGGGCCATGGCAGGCCATCATCTGGCCATGTCTCACCCCTGCTCTGGCTAGAGAGCAGAGGGGAGGGGTCTACCCTACTGTGGAGTAGAGAGCCCTGCCCAGCGCAGAGAGCATGCCAGGGTGCTGGAGGTCTCTGATTTAACTTAAACCAGTGTGGGGTCTGGCACAGACATGGAATAAACCAGTTTGAGCCAAATCATTTAAGTCTGATACTACATCCAACCAGGTTTATCTCAAGCTAGTTTCAGCCATTTTCAGATTGGTTTATGTGCACTAAATATCTGTTCTGTTACAGGCTTAAACCTGTTCATGATGACTTATAATGTTTTTTTTTTGTCTATTATAATGTCTATTCCTAGCCTCAAACTCTCACTTCTGCATAAAATACTTTGCATAAAATAAGATTGTTGAGCCAGAGATACAGATACTATACTTTTGCCCCTTTTGCTGACTTAATGCATTTAGCAATTTGTTTCATTAGCTTTTATCTTATCATTACCTTTATCATCATTAAGATATATATACACAAAAAAGAGAATGAGGATGATTTTGTGGCTAAAACACTGGTTTCCAAAGCACTACAAAATTATTTTTAGGCTTGAAGATGGCTCCCATCTCAAATTGGATTAAAAAGAAAAGAAAAGAAATGTAAAGTCTAACTTGGAACTAATTTACTATTTACTGTAGTCACTATTTTTTTAAAACTGATTCTGACTGAAAGCAGGCTGGGAGAAAATGTTTCTTTACTTCTTAAGTAGACTTCAATGATTTCTAGTCTTATTTCTTAGAATTATATTCAAGCTTAAAAGTATTTACCATCTCAAATGATTTCAGAATGCTAAGATAAAAAAGCAGTACAACAATTCTCCTTTAAAGACAAACTAGGTGCATGTACATGAGACACTTACTGCACAGCAAACCTTGCTAATCAAGAGTAAATTTGCTACCTGCAAATGAAAGTAGCAAATTTACTCATGAGTAGTTACTGTGCCATAGCACTCGTATAGACAGACTGGAAGCAAATCTGCTCCCAGTCAGCTGGCCACCATGGGGTAGGATATTGCTTCCTGCCTGTGGGAGCTGCCTGCTTCTGAGGCAGGCTCTGCCATCAGAGCCCAGGCAGGGACTATGTCCTGTTGCCCTGGCAGAAGGGAGCTCTAAGCCTCTCACTCCAAAATAGTAATGGGGGGGTGGGACCTTATCTCTCAGCCCGTGCCTCACCATTGCAATTGGGGTCTCTGCTGGGGTCTCTTAGCTCTGGCCCCATGGTCACAGAGCTGGAGCTGGGAGCTCACTGCTGGGGGGCTGGGGAGCCTATTCCCTGTCCAGCTTCATGATCATGGAGCTGGGCAGGGAACAGGCTTTCCAATCCCCTCCCTGTGATCGCACAGCAGGGCCTAGGAACTGTCCTGGTCATGGGCAGGTCTCAGCCCTGCTTGCCCATCAGGTGATCGAGGCACAGGGCTTGGAAAGAGTTGCATGGGTGAGGGGCACCTGTGCGGCAGCTAATAGTGAGCCCCCAGCTGGGTGGAAATCCCCACCCATCCAGGGGCATGCTGCTAGGTGCCTCACCAGCAGATCAGGGTGGGGGGCTGTGAACTGCCCCCCCCGAGAAGGTCTTTCCAAGTCCCCTACCCCAATCAGGGAGCCAGGACTAAGAGCTCCCTGGTGCTGGGGAAGACGTGCGTTGTCCCCATCATGGCAGCAGGCAGGCCCCAGGGTCAGGGCACAGTGTCCCAGCCCTGGCCAGAACACAACTGTCTACTGCCCAGGTACTCCCTGCCAGCCCGTAGTGGCAGCAGGGACCCATTGCAGAGACACAGGAAGTGGGAGCGGTTTGTATCTGTAGATGCCTGCCTGGGAGCATTTCCTCTTGAGTAGTTTACTCCCAAGTAAACTGATCTTGGATCAGATGCAAGTGAATATGTGCTCACTAACAACTTAAATTTAATATTCAATATATATTTTGTGAAAACAAATGTTAATACAATCTAAGTTGAACAGAAATATTTCCAATATCTTTTTCTTAGATTCAGTTTTAAATAAGTAAATATAACCTGCAGTGTTTGTATCAAAAATTGCAGTACTTTCAACCTGAAACTGAAAGTGACTTCATTGTGCAAATTGAAAAAAAATGCAAAAACAGCATGAACAGTAACAAATAAACTGAAGTTTTTGAAGTAATTTCACTTGGTTGGTACTGTAGGAGTTTGAATAAGGACCAAGCCCTTTGTAACCATTATTCTTGTGCTTGCAAGAAAACAACAACCAGACTTTTACACCTGCAAATACTTGCAAATGTTGATTTGTGCACATTTTAAGTGGTGATGGTCTCACAATTTGCAAGTGCAGTTAAAGGTTTGAGTTGAAAATATAGACCTTTGCATCTGCAATCTTTAAAGTTTTGAAGATGCTTAATCTTCAGATAGTATATTACACTTCTTCACTGAATTTCTTCACTTTTATTCATCACAGTGAACTTTAGCTTCTTAAAATGAAAAGTTTAAGGTCCATTCTTGCTTAGAGCACCGTCTTTTTTTACTGGGAGAATACAGATATGGGGGACTTTATATCAACAGACATAGTTTAGAGAGGGGGAAATTGTGATGTCAGGAAAAGCGTGTTTATTCTTATCAAGGAAAACAAGTATTTGCTGATCTGATTTGCTTAATTGCATTGTGACGATAATTTTTGAGTTTTCATCAATACTTGCATTTGTAATGGGAACAGTGTTTGCAATATTTTTTTTTATATGCTTTGCTGGCCATGTTAACCTTGCTATATGAAGGATTCACCTTTTGTATTTGTTCATCCTATTTTTTTTATAAGAAATAAAGTCAATATAAATTCAACACAAAACACAGTGGAGTGTATCTTACATAAGCAATGAAAAGTTGAAAGCAAAGGACATGTGTTACATTAAGAACTTATAAACTAAATATAACAATGTTGACAAGGGAAAAGAGAGAATTATTTTTAAATCTGAAAGAGTGATTAAATTAGGCTTTAATATTGGATGTAAAAGAAGAGAGAACTGGTAAGAAAGTTTGCGGGAGTGAATCTCATGGGGAAAAACAGAAGAGAGTTGAAAAGCAGTAATTGTTAGAAAAGGCTGTAAAAGGTTGGCAAATTTCTTTTTCTGGGGGGAAGTGAATGCAACTCTATTGGTTTCTAACAATAATGCCTAATGAGCTTCAGAGATTTCAATAGACTTGTGTCAAAGTACCTGAGAGCTGAGTTTAGCTTAAGGGTTAATATTTTAGAAATAAGCACACATCTGGAGTGAGGGTGGGGATGATATCTGATGCAATGTCAGATTTTAGATATGAAAAATAGTAATTATTTTATTTTAACCTTTCAACAGTTTCACAGCTAATGGACAATAATAATAAGTCAGTGAGCTATTTATGAGTGGATTTGATTGGTACAATTATGGAGGAGGTAAATTGATCATTTCAGAATGCTAGGGAGAAACCATAGATAAAAAACTATACTAGAAATGGGTGAACCAAAACAAAATAAGAATTGGCTGCTTCCTCTGTCCCTAGGGGTCAAGACCTATTGAAGAACCTGATCTGTTGTTTTTGCTGATTAGCGCTAAATAATCATGTTGCTGAACAGTGCTAAATAAAATGGCAGAGATATTTGATCTTATTCTCAATATGGCTTCCAAGCTTTCATATATCACTGAAACTAGACTGGATGAAGCTTCTAGACTTCTGTTTTCCTTTAAGGTTCCAGTAAGGTTTCAGTTTGGTACTTGGTACTACTAAGATCAGAAGTCAGAAGAGAGGGATGGGGAGAGGAGTGGTGGTCTTTCAAGAAAATTTGGTCTATACAAGGTATCTACTGCTTAAGTATGGAATGCATCTGACTCGAGCTAAAGGTTGGGGATAGAAAGGGGATGCTGTTGGTGTATCACCCATTCTAGTGGATTCTCTGATTAAGCTAGTTGGGCATGTCCAGATGAGCCCACACATGCCTCTTGCCACATCTCAAAGCAGTTTGAGATGTGACAAGAGGCATGCTGGGAACAAAAAACATTCACCACACTGCATATTTTCAGCACTGCCTCAAAATTTGATACCTGGGCAGCAGTAGTGGTGGCCATCAGGGCAATTGGAGCCCTCCTAGCACAGCCCCCCACGTAACTCAGGGCAGTGTGGCTCAGACCCAGCCACCTGGCATCTGGAACTGCCTGGGCCACATCGCACAGGCCTGGCCAAGCTTGGCACAGCACTGCACCTTTGGGCAGCCCCAGGCCACTCAGGCTGCCACCTGGGGTCTGGTACCACTCTTAGGGAGTGTGTGTTGCACCGGGCTAGGTCCTGTGTGCATGGGCTCCCCGCACCGTGGCATTGGGCCAGTTCTGCAAGCAGTGCTGGTGCTGGATAACAGCCTAAGTGGCTTGGAGCTGCCTGGAGCTGCACAGTGCCACACCATGCTAGATTGGGCCCAGCAATTTGGCCCAGGCAGCAGGGGCCAAGCCACGCTGCTCTGTGCAGCACAGGGAGCTGTCAGGAGGGCCCTGAGTGCCCGATGGCCACTGCTGCTACAGGGGTGATCTGTGGGCCCTGTGGGGGGCTGGGGGCTATAGTCCATGTGGGGAAGAGTATGGGCCCTGTGGGGGGCATATGGGCCCTTCAGGGGGCCTCTAGCCCCTACAGGAAGGCATGTGGGCCCTGAAGCGGGCAGAGTTGGGGGGGGGGGGAGGGGGCTTTGGCAAAGTAGGTTTTTTTCTTTGCTGCCATTGCATCTGCAAAGTGCTGTCCAGGAGAACTATTCTGGGTGCTGAATGGCCCAATTAATTTGGGCTGTCTCTGCTCAGAAACTGATTCTGCTGTGGTCCACTGGGATGTCACCTATTTTGCAAACAAAATCACATGTATTTGGCATTGCTCAGGAACTGCCATCTGTGCTGCAAAGTCAAAGTTTGAAGTTGGGGAAACTCTGTTCTGTGAGGTTTATATGGATCAGTTTCAATTGTTGTCTCTTCCTGATGTAAAGGATGTGCTGCAACCAGCTGTGAATCGGACCCATGACTTTTCTGATTTGTAAAAATGGGGGGAAGGGGATTGGAGCAGTTGCTTTTAGGGGTTGTCAATCTCTCCCTCTGGGAGGGCAGTGTGTTAGATGTTCTGAAGTCTGTGATTTTTCAAATCATACTCAAGAAACTTCTGTGCTGACTCGTAACTATCTCTTACCCTGTTTCTAACCTCCCCTTTTTGGGGAATGTCATTGAGTTGGTCCTGACATCTCCAGAAGGTTCTGATGGATTTGTATCCTTGATCCTTTTCAATCTCACTTTTGTCCTGGTTATAGCATGGAGGCTGTATTCAAAGTCTTCACTTAGAGATCAATAAGAGAAACTGTTTCTTGTTGATCTTGCTTCATCTTTCAGTGGTCTTTGATTTGTTTGACTGCTAGGTGCTGATAAAACATTTACATGGCCTGGTGGGAATTTGTAACTTGGTTCTACTCTTCCCATGGGTGGTGATGGATGTGTGCTTATTGGTGAAGTAGTTACAAACTAGTTATTAATAGATTTATAGAGAAAAACGAAAGGTTCTTAGCTATGAAAGGAGTGAGGGGCAAGGCACCTGAAGCACTTAAAAATTGAACTTCATAAATTTTGGAAGGGGGGTTCCTGGTTCAATACTTAGCTTGTCTGATACATGGAGTCATATCTTTGGAATCCCCATGTTGAAGTTTAAAGATACTTCTTTTGCAGAGTGGTAGGTATCTGGGAGTGGACCTGCCTATAGGGACCATGAAGAAGTTTTTTCTGAGGTACTCTAATGTTGCTCATAGCCGAATTTTTTTCCCTAGGTCAAAATATAAAGGACGTGGCAGTTTCTTCCTTCCTGTGTTGTGTGGGGCTAGGTTCCCTTTCTAGGAGGGTCACATATTAACCAATGATTTCTCTGTCATTGCAGTGACAGAATACTGACAGTGTCCTCAGCTCTCATGTTATCAATGGTATATTGTAGAGTGTTCCCAGTTTTTCTGTTTTTTGCCTTACAGTTGTGTGTGAAGTTTTGAAGTGGCAATTTGGAGAATCATTGGGTAAATGGCAGATGCAGAGGACTGGATTCAAATGGCTAAAAGGCCCTTTACTATTCTGTGTAACTTGATCATTAATACGTATGTATGATAGGTAAGAATTTGGATGGGATGAAAACCTTTATGCTTCCAGGCATAAAGCAACCTATAGCTATTGGAAACTAGAAAAAAATGTTCTTTGGTTAGACGCAGGGGTAGAGATGCATCAGGGAATTTGCTGTCTTAAAGTTTATTTACCTCTCTCTGAAACATCAGTTACTGGTACTATAGGTGGTAGACATTTTACTAGGTAGATCACTGTTCTGATCCATCATCATTGTTGTTATGCTCCTGAAGTTTTTAAAAAATGTATAGGCATTGTTCATCACCTCCCTACAATATTTTCTTTACTGAACTCCTAGTTGGTGGTCTTCAGATTTCTAGTAAACTATACAGAACCACATACAGTTTTCGAACCTTATATGTTTATTACTTCATTGAGTCAGAAAGAGACAATATAGTCTCTTGGCACAGTCAACGTATGAGATTCCGTTAGACAACTGACTAATGCCTAGGACACAAATACTTACATTTAAACTCCTATTGTCTTTTGGGATATCAGAAAATGTAGAAAATGAGAATGAGAATGAGGGCTAGAGTGCTTCTCTGGGATAGAAGGAAATCAGAGAGAACCTGGGAAGAATTTGTTTGGCTAAAAGTTCCTTGGAGAAAAATACAGATATAATTCAATAAAAATATTTTACCAATTATTGTTCCATTAATCTAATTGGTTTAGTCAACTGCCCCAATGCCCCCCAAATGAAAATATTGAAAAATGTTTTTCAAAGTGATACATTTACATTTTTTTTTGTATTCCTATCATTTGTAAAATTACTACTATTTTATTATCAAAATTAATTTGCCATCATTTACTTCATGGTAAAGTATGTAAGTAAACTATGCATTTTAATAAGAAACTAGAACCAAATTAATCACTGAGGTAATGTCATGGACTCACTTAAACTACAAGTGAGTTGTATGTTTTAGGCACTAAAAATGCATTGGTACATAAATGGAATAACTGTGTTATACAGACACAGTTTGCACACAGAAAAGAAATCCAGATGTAGTGCTATGTTTTAAAGGTTTTACTTTTATAATTTAGTACAGGTTTCTCTTGCTTTATGCAGGTTCTGTATGTGCAAATTCGTTCTTATGTGATGACCCTTTTTCTATAAGAAAATTGTTATATGTAAGGTAAGTTCATTCTTATGTGACTGGTGTGGTGGAAGCCCCCAGTCAGCTGCTTTGTGTTGTGCATTGTGGGAATGACATGCACCAAATTATAGTCTCTCCTGTGTGGATCTATGCTCCTCGCTTGTTGTCTGTGATACGTTTTCTGTCATTGCCATCCCCATTATGGCGTCTAAGCATCCTGTGAGTACCAAAATTGTCTTGTAAAAGCAGTACAAATGGGTCTGGGGATCAGTACAGTCGAGGTCTTGGAATGTATCCCTATTTGTGATATTGATATTGTGTAGTTTCCCTTTATGTGAATTTGAGTTATGCGCTGTTTTCCAGGAACACATGTACAGCATAAAACGAGGGAAACCTGTACGTATAGAGTTCAATTTCAGGAAGTGCACTATGGGATTTCAGGAAGTGCTTTAATGCAAGTGAAAAGTTTTCTGAAATCTCTTTTAAGGTGGTTTAATCACTTTTTAAAGAGCTATACTATAACAACAAGTCATTCTGCCAAAATAAGAGTTACCTTTTATTTTTTTAACGATGTCTGAATAATAGCTTTTGTTGCATAGAATCATTTGTATCTATCTGAGGTATAAGCTCCATAAACTGCATTTTGTAGAATGTTGATTGTTTCCTGTTTTTTTTAATGTACGTCGTCTATCAATGACTTTCACAGAGCATTAACTTTGCTCTATTTTATCCAAATTTCCCCTGACTTGGCAATCATTTTAGACCTTGCATCAGTCAATCAAGTTCATATTAATGCAAAGACCATCCATTTTATAGCTTTCCATTGGAGTTGTTGTCACAACCTTTAAAGTCACTTCAAAAGCTTTATGCACCACTAGTGAGCTTCTGAAGCAGCTTGTCACCTTTAATATATTATTTTTATCCCTTATTTATATTCCTTGTTTTATCTACCTCTTTGTCTTTCTTTAATTTGACTTTACAAAAGGATTTGGATTATTTTTAAATGGGCTGGTGACCATTTTTCACCTCTGCTGCACAACTTATTTCTCATCTGGATACTTTTCCTCATGGATGAAGGTGCTGAAACATTGTAGATACTATATATGAACTAAGTCTGCTTGCTGGTCTAAAAACAATTTCCATTAGTTACTGTCTACTTCATTTCACATTATTGCTTAATGTTGGATTTCATTGAAATAAACCCATGATCATGTGGAAATCATAATCTGACCCTGTTTGAATAGCTTGCAAATCAAACAGCTCAATTCAGGGAAATAGGTTCCAGTAAAAGCTACATTTTGTTCTGCTAGGTGGCAAATCCTTCCAGAAGTCATCTTTATTATTCATTGGCATTATCTGAACTCAAAGTTTTATCCAAGTAGTGTTAACATTTGATGATGGAAAATGAAGGCCAATATCCTGTATGGTATATGTGTTTTGTAAAATGAATGGGCCCTTGGGGAACAGAAGAGCTGCAACTCCAGTTGTAACAATTATGTTTTTATGGCCCAAGACAGAAATAAAATGTTGAAATGGGAAATTAATGCAAAAGCTTAGTAGGAATATTATGAAATGTGTAGAAACTGAGCATATACAATCATTTTAATATATCAGAGAATATGTGTTTATGAATGATCGAATTATAGGAGCTATAGTTATAGTACCTCATCTTTTGTCACACCAAAATGCTGGGTAGAAATCTTCCATTAAAAATTCACATTGTGTGTGTTTTATTTACTTGTACTTATCTGTAAGCGTTAAACCTTTAGAAGTCAAAGGTGACTGATTTTTTTTTTCTCAGTGATTCTTGCAGTTATAATGATGAGTATGCAAAGAAATGCTAATTAAATACAGTAAGCTTCAAAGTAACTTATGATACAGTATTAGAATTGACATTTTGTCCTCAGAATGCTTAAAAATTCAGAGATTGGCAAAGAAAAAACATGGGTATGACACTGTGTCCTTTAGACATTAATTACAATAGTCAACTCTGTCCTTCCATACTGTAATAACATTTTAAAAATAATGTATGTATCATAGTTTCTGGTGGTCAGTTTAGAATACAGTACTCATATTTGTTTTTCAATTTATTGTGCTGCTGTGCATGTAGGTTAAAGGAAGCCTATAACTTCTAGCATTAATTAGCAGTTAGTAAAAGCTTAAGATGCACTACAGTGCATGGTTTTTAATATTTGAATACTTATTTACAAAGTATTAAAGTATTAAATTAGTTAACTCTTTGATTTAAACTCACCTGATTAAAATATTTAAAATCCATCCCTTGAATTCACATTGCCACATACACAGTCACATGCATGCTTGCTGGTTTTTGCTCTGCTAGATGTGCATATGCAAACCCTGTTTTTCATGCACTCCTGGTAGGTGCCAGCATGTGCCATTGTGGGTTCTGACACATCTGATCATGTATATGTGTGGTCTAAGATTTGATCATGCACTGATTATCTGTACATACTGCTTCACAGCACTAAATCTGTAGAGGCCCCAACTAAGGTCAAGGTAAGATTAATGTTTCGGGGGTTATACATTCATGTTAAAAAACAAAATTTTTCCCCCAAAGTACCTAATAAACAAAACAGAGAAAACAAAGATAGGAAGAAAGGTCAAATTATGATGTACACATTATAGACAGGTAAAATAGACATAGGAAGACTGACATGCTACTATGATCTAGGAAGTATGTGACAGGGAAAATGTGAGTGTAGGTATCCAAAGTTTTAACTAAAGGATACTTTTCATCTCTTAGGTAAACCCCCAGTCACTTACCCACTTTGCTAATGGAAACCAGGCCACTGATATACATTGTAATGTATGACATATTACAACACATATCTATCAATATGAACATTACTCTATGGAATATAAAGCTAATATAAAGAATGGCAAGCTGGTAAGACTGGCAACTGGTAAGAGAAAGTTTGAAAAGGATTATCTGTATGAATAACACAGTTACATATTCTGTTAATTTCCAGAATCCTCTTCTTCCTTTCTTTCTTTTTCTTTTTTTAAGAGCTAAACTGGCATTTACAAAGAGAGAGAGAAAAAGTCATTTAAAGAAGAAGCTTGAGAGAGTCCAGAGGAGAGCCACCCACATGATCAAAGGCCAAGAGAGCAAGTCTTACGAGGAGAGGCTGAGGAACATGGGACGCTTCAGCTTGGTGAAGAGAAGGCTCAGGGGGGACATACATAAGGGGGGTGCACCAGGATCTGGGAAAACAGTTGTTCACCAGGGCTCCCTAAAGGATAACAAGGTCTAATGGCTACAAACCTCTGGAAGGCCAATTTAAACTGGGCATAAGGAAAAACTTCTTTATGGTCCGAGTGTCCAGGGTCTGGAACAGACTCCTTCCAGAGGTGGTGCAAGCACCTACTCTGGACTCATTCAGATGGTGTTTGGATGCTTATTTTGCAGGGGTTATATGACACCAGCAGACTTCCTGCTTATGGGAGGGGGGCTGGACTCGATGATCTTGCGAGGTCCTTTCCAGCCCCTAGTATCTATGAATCTATGATCTATGGAAACTTCTGCTTAAGCTCCCTTTCTCTCTGATATCACAGCTGCATGCTATTGCAGTAGCACAGTATTTTCTCCTGCCCAAGTATAGCTCTAGTTTAAAAGATGGGTAATAAGAACTTTCAAAAGTCCATTTCCCCAGAACTCTCTAGCAATGTTTTCTCTAGCAATTTCAGATCTATGAAAATAAATCTGAGCATTCACATACTTCAGAAATATTAAGAGCAAGAGAGCAGGTCCTTAATAGAACAGTTCCTACATTAGAGGTAGACCTCCCTATTACAACCAGATGAAATAAAGGAGGGAGGTATCTAAAAATTAGACACAAGGTACAATCCAGTATCAAGTTAATTGCTCAGGTCCCTCTATAGTGAATGGCAAGAATGATGTGCTTCAAAACAGGCAGCACCTGAATAGGCAGCAGCCTAGACCTAGGCCATAGGAGACTCTGAAGACGGGAGAATCTTCAAGCCTCCCCCTTGGGGAATGGTGTATATTTTCTGAAGGTAGGTGGTTACTACAGCTGGCTGACCATGAGGTTTCTGGTTCATAGGAAATTTTGGGGTTTGTTTTTGTCTTAATGAGAGTGAAACCCTTTTTCTATTTCAGGGTAACTGAAATGTTAAGTTCATTATGTAGCTGCAGCAAATTCTTAAGGACCCAGGTCTGAAATAAATCTTCCAGTGGACCTTAACCTAGGTCCTGTAGCTTTCAGCACTCCCAGACCTCTGCAGACCTACTATACATCTTTTCTTTGAGGCCAGGTACCAACAGCTTCTAGTATTCCTGGTCCCTGGGCAGGTGCATCAGGTATCTGGGCAGGGTTTCCTCAAAAACCTACCTTGGGTTTAGTGAATACTTGCTGAACCCATGACATTGAAACAAAGCATTTTGAATTCAATGGACCAACATTTTTTCAGTGAAACTTTGTTTTGTTAGAAAATTTATGACAAGTTCTAGCACCTGTGCCCCTTTTTTATTCCTCATTGGACTGAGCATGGGTCCTTCTTTTCTTTTAAAACAGACAGAGAAAATGGTAGTAGTACTTTTATATAATAAGTCATAGAGATAGAGCAATCACATAAATAATGTGTGACCTAGGTTCAGTTTCCTCTTCTGCCTGAAGGAATTCAAACACATCTTCCAGCAGGCTATAGACTATTCAGACCCACCCCTCTTGTTGAACCTGTATCTCTGAGAAGAAAACAATTCAAAATGTATTGGCACAGAGAACCAGTGCAGTAGTGATTAAATAATTTATCAGGGAACTGGAAGTCCTAGTTTTTGGTTCTTCCTCCAAGGGCTGCTTCATGTAAAATTCAGAAACAGTTCTGGGAAAAGGGAGTAGGAACCAGGAACCAGGTGTTGGACAATGCCTACTGCATCAAGGATCTCACTTAAGGAGAAGAACACATTGTTTCTAGATACCAAACTGGCTTAGGCATGAGCTATGCACTGAGCTGTCAAGCCTGGGGCAATCAAAGTCATGCACAGAGGTGCAATATGAAGAATGTGTGGAACTTGAATATCATACAGGTTTATGCCTATGGAGTTTAGGCACCTCTAGAGTTAGCTTGCAGATGAATCAGGATTGAAAAGGTCAGGATTGAATTTTTGGTTATAAATTCCTAAATTCCAGCTAATTTGCATTTAAGGCTCAAAAGTCTGTTGATGTAGTAACTCAGAGCCCAACTCCACTACCTTCTATTGTTTACTTTTGTTTTCCTCTTTACAGTTATCCTACCTAAAGCATCAAATGCTGAGTACTTCCCCACCTGAAGGGGATGCTGTAGGCAGTCTTGGGAGGTCATAATAACAGTTTGCCTTTGTTTTCATGAACAGGCAATTCCACGTATTGGAAAGAATAAAGATGTGCACTGTTAAATCTGCTGTAACCTGGGATCTACGGCTGAGAATTGCCAGTTTAACAATAATCAGCCCAGTAATTCAGGAGGAAAATGCTCTGTAGTTTTTAATAGCAAGACTGTTTTTTATCTTTGGGTAATTCTCCATCCGATTCAATTCTTTTTCTAACAGTTCACAAAACAATAGCATAAACTTACTCAATAGGACCCAAGTGAATGAAGAGTGTTTGGGCAGAATTTCTAACTGCGGGTTGTTGACTAACATGCAGAAAATATCAGAACCACCAGGGCATTGTCGCACTCAGCATTGTGTATTTAATAAGAAGCTGTTGCTATTGATTTTTAAAGTACTATTTAAAAAAAAATTATTGTATTTTTATCATGTTTTTTTCTGTAAAACAGTTTTCAGCAAATTGCTCCTGAGCTGTCAGTTGCTATGATGCAGTAGATCAAAGCACATCAGTTTTCTCACAAGCACAGCATAATTCAATGTGACTTACATAAATCTGAACAATTTAAATGGGCAGCCATGTGTCATACAAGGACAGCAGTGGCCAGAGCACAGACTGGGAGCTGAATATGGACAATTGAGTTTCTTAAAAATGAGACCCATGGCTACCCTCCACTTTAGTAGAAAGTGATGGAGCATACAGACATGGACATTCTGGGTCACTTAGACCCAATGCATACTGAGATATATGGATTCCCTGGGCTCCATCTCCCTGTAAAAGATAAAGTGACATCAATCTGTTCTATTTCATTCTTCTATTTTTACTCACATTGCATGGTATCTCACATCCCAAGTAGAGAGATTGTTTTATGTGGGCTTGAGGAAACATGACTTAGAGCTGGGTTTAGCCCTTTTTGTACAGTTAAGGCATAAATCAGTAATAGAAATATCTGCAGCACTACTTTTTTTATTTAATCAGGAGCTGTGCCTGAGTGGGAAATTATGTTGTCTGCCAACCTTCATTCTGTGTAACAACTTCAGGATTTATTTTATTATTTAACAGCTTTCTGGGACACACACCACCATAACTCTCAAGACCTTCAGAAATGTTAATTCTCTTCACCTCACATCACCCAATGTGAATAAGGGAATATTATTAGTCTTTGGAGCAAAATGGCTAAATTGCTAAGTGAACTGACCATTGGCTGTGATACTCTTCATCTCTTTATTTGTTGTACAATTGGTCTGATTTGTTTATTATCCGGTTTAACTAACATGCTTCGCCTCCATTCTGCCTGCAAAAAAATTACTTTTGAACCAAGCAGATGGGCACTTGACTGCCTTTGCTGTCATTGTGTACTATATGCTGCTCTTTAGACTACTGGCAATGATCCCAGCATCTTCTGTTCTGGAAAGTCTATACTCCTACAGTTCAGGTTCATAGCTGCGTAGATTTTAGATGTTCATTTAATAATGTAAGACCTGGGGAGAGAGACAAGAAAACTTTAGAAAGCCTTAACAGTTCTTGTGGGAGTTTAGCTGTTCAGACTATTGAGCAAATGAAGGCTAAAGATAAAATATTTATTGCAGTTAAAATTGTAGAGCAAAATTGAATATTTTTGTTCGGTTTTTCTCTGATATCCAAGACAAAAAATAAACCCACAGGGGAAATAAATTCACATCAGTCTTTAACTGCTTGAATAATAGCCATGGCCAATCATTTAGTTGCTAAAAGGACCATGGGTAGTACAGTTATTTCAGAAAGGTCCTGCCCTAATATAACTTTTTTTCTCTTTTGAGGTTTAGAGTTCATTCATTTTTACCTTGATTAAAAACAGATGCTGCTAGAAACATTTTTTTCCTTCAACAAAAACAACTACTAAAATCCTGTCTACTACTAAAGGTAAAATATCTGTAAGATAAGTATCATTGCTGTGAAAGGAATTGTATCAGAGTCCCTGTGATGTTTAGCACAATTTCACTCAATATTGTTATCATGAAGGATAGATTCATGGAGGCCTGGAGCTTATAGAAAAATAAAATTAGAAAAGTTTCAATAATGACAAAATTCTTGGATAATCCTTGTTTTTCTTTGGCAAGACAAAAGTCTGCAAAATGTAATATGGGATTTGCCTTTCTTTTCCTTTCCTAACTGAAAAAGGTAAGAAGAGGAGGTAGGGATACACTAGTAACAGCAACAGATGTATTACCTGAGTTGAAGGTGTTTTCACTCTCACAGCACTAAGTTAGGTAAAATGGTAACATTTTCAAGAAGCAAATAAAAAAAAAAAAAAGAACAACAAACCCCCACATGACCCCCATCCCCCTACGCCCGGAGTAAGTGAAACTGAGCACTTGTTCTTCAAACATGCTTCAGTGATTTTGAAAATGTTACTCTTGGCCTTGATTTTTGAGTTCTATAAGAATGGTTTTCTTATGCCAAAAGTTATGTGTGTACATCCCTGCCCCCACCTTAAAAAAAACCCCTAAGCAGTCTGTGATTGGGCACAGTATTGCATCTTTTCTGTTATTAGATAATACATAGGCACAGAGCAGAAGGTTTCTCAGTGTGTGTGTGTGTGTGTGTGTGTGTGTGTGTGTGTGTGTGTGTGCGTGTATATATATAAAAGGAGGTGGGAAGGGTGGACAGTTGTGGCTAATTCTTTAAATTGAGAATGAAGTCTGAAATGTAAAAGCCTATAGTCCCAAGAGCAATTCTGAGACCTTTGTGAAGAAGAGTGGGAGGATTGCCTATCCTTTTGAACAAATCAAAAGACATCTCTTGGGAGGAACACTTGGCCAAGTCTAGCTGGTAGCATTGCTTTCTGATCTGCATTGAAGAGCTCTCCCTGACTCAGGAGGTGCATGGGCCAACCAGAGGTAACTCTCTTCTAGGCTTGGTCTTGGCCAAAGGAGATGATCTAGTGACTGACTTGAACATAGAGGGTAACCTAGGTGACAGTGACCACAAAACCATCATGTTCACAAGGCAGGAAAATTAAATAGCACGGTTGAAGTTTTGGACTTCAAAAATGCCAATTTCAACAAGCTCAGGACAATAGTAGGGGAAGTGGTACAGGACCAGAGACTAAAGGTAAAAGGAGTGCATGAAGAGTGGTTGTTCCTAAAGGGCATCTTCCTTGAAGCACAAAAGAAGTGCATTCTCATACGGAGGAATGGTAGCAAAAGGGCTGGGAAGACCTCCTCTTGAATAGGGAAATCATGGGAAATCATGGTCCTCTTGAAAAGGAAGAATGAGGATTACAAACAATGGAAGCTTGGGACAGCCCCCAAGGGGAACTATACAACAACAGCTCGCATGTGTAGGGAGCAGATTAGGAAGGCTAAGGTGGCAGCTGAAGTTAAATTAGCAACTGAAATCAAGGACAATAAGAAGTCCTTTTTTAGGTACATAGGGGACAGGAGGAAAACAAATGGGAGTATGGGGCCATTGCTCAACAACTCAGGACAGCTGGTTACTGACATTCAAGAGAAAACTGAACTCCTGAATGACTATTTTGCTTTGGTATTTCACCAGACCAAAGGGAAAGTCATGCTAGATAGGGTGCAGAATGGGAATGATGGGAATGACTGCCTTCCTACTATTGATGTTGAACTGGTGCATGATCAATTAAAAAAAAATAGACATCTAGTGGGACTAGATGAACTTCATATGAGAGTGCTGAAGGAGCTGGCCGAAGTCATTGCAGAATTCCTGGTGAAACTCTTCCAAAACTTTTGGTGCTCTGATGAGGTCCCTGAGGACTGGAAGAGAGCCAGTGTTGTGCCCAAGAAGGGGAGGAGAGAGGACCCGGATAACTATAGGCCAATTAGCCTAATTTCTATCCCAGGGAAAATCCTGGAAAAATTAAGTAAGGATTCTATGTGCGATAGACTTGCAGAACATAGGTTTCTGAATGACAGTCAGCATGGCTTTGTTGCAGGCAGATCTTGTCTTACCAATCTCATGTCCTACGACAAGGTGACTCGCCACTTGGATAAGAGAGAGAAGGTCAACATTGTGTACCTTAACTTCCAGAAGGCCTTTGATATGGTATTCCATGATGTTCTCACAGGACAATTGGAGATTATGGACTTAACTACTTGATTGTTAGGTGGGTAGGAAGCTGGCTGCATGGTAGGACCCGGAGTTCTAATGAATGGATCTGTGTTATCATGGTGAAAAGTGACCAGTGGTGTCTCTCAGGGGTCCATGCTTGGTCCAGTGCTTTTCAACATCTTTATCAGTGATTTGGATATAGGGGTAAAAAGCTCACTGGCCAAGTTTGCAGATGACACCAAGTTAGGGGGGAGCATGGTCATGCTTGAAGATAGGCTGCAGATACAGGTGGACCTAGAGAGGCTGGCAATTTGGGCGGATCAGAACCAGATGCAGTTCAACATTGAGAAGTGTAAAATGCTGCATCTCAGGATGAACAATCCCCAAACTGACTAGTACCATAGTATGATTCATAGATTCATAGATGTTAGGGTTGGAAGGGACCTCAATAGATCATCAAGTCCGACCCCCATGAGCTGTCATTGTGATGCTGTAGGCAGCAGGGCAAACAATATTCTGGCAGGCATCAATTGATGCAGCTCAAGAAAAACCAAAGAAGTGATTATTTCTCTTTACTCAGCACTGGTGAGATCACAGCTGGAGTACTGCATCCAGTTCTGGACACTGCACATCAATAAAGATATGGTAAAGCTTGAGAGAGTCTTCAGCTTAAAAAAGAGAAGGCTGAGAGGGGACTTGGTAGTAGCTTACCACTACATCAGGATAATACATCAAGGGCTCGGCGAACAACTATTCACCAAGACACCTTTGGGGAAAACTAGGAGTACTGGCCACAAACTCCTGGAAGACCATTTCAGGCTTAATACTAGGAAAAACTTCTGCACAGTTAGAGTGTCCAGCCTGCTCCCTCCAGAGGTGGTGCAATCACCAACCTTGGAGATCTTCAAGAGAAGACTTGGAGGGTCATCTTGCTGGGGGTCACCTGACCCCAGTTATCTTTCCTGCCTAGTCCTTGAAGCCAGTCAGTGGCAAGGGGTGGGGGCAACAGCCATTTTGCTGTACTAGCAGCCCTCCTGCCCTCCTGCCAGCAGCCCCCTTTTCCCCCATGGCAGGCTGTGTGACTGGGCCACAGAAGCCATGAGGACTGGTGACTCTTCAGAGGGAGCTGGCATTATATTTTTGGTATTTTTTTTCCTCAGGGTGCCCATGCTTTTTTGCGGAGCCTGCACTTTTTTGTGGAGTCTGCTTGAAATTGTGGTTTCCATGAAAATCACAAAATTGCAATTTCAGTAGATCCCTGCCATTTGGAGACCATATTGCTTAGGGGAACCAAGGAGAGGCACAACAGTCTGAGAAGAGAGCTATATAACCTTCCCATTTTCTGCAGGGACTTGTCTCCATTGTGGATTTCTATGCCTGACAGTACTACTACTGCTCCTGTCTCAGACCATCCTCTCCTGTTTCTACCTGAGACCCTCTTGCCTTGCCTCCAGTCCCTAGACCTCACTCCTGCCCACCTCACCATGTGTGTTGAATTTCTTGCCTTCAGGGCCTGTGGTCTGGCCCTGATCATGGACTCACCTGATCCCCTGGCATAAATTATTGGACTTGGATTGACCTGGTGCTTTTACCCATGGCTTGGCTTTTGGACCTATGGTATTGTAGACCCTTGGTTTGGAGCTGTGACTCCCTCATTTCTGGGTTAAACCTGCGACACCTTCCAACCTTTCAGTAGGATATGAATTGGGACCCAGGGGGAATTTCCAGTAATTAATAGATGACACCAGCCAGATGTCCATCTAACCTCTTCTTGAAGACCCCCAGGGTAGCGGAGAGCACCACCTCCCTTGGGAGCCCATTCCAGACCTTGGCCACTCGAACTGTGAAGAAGTTCCTCTTAATGTCCAGTCTAAATCTGCTCTCTGCTAGCTTATGGCCATTATTTCTTGTGACCCCCGGGGGCGCCTTGGTAAGTAGAGCCTCACCAATTCCCTTCTGTGCCCCCATGATGAATTTATAGGCAGCCACAAGGTCACCTCTCAATCTTTTCTTGCGGAGGCTGAAGAGGTCCAGGTGTCCTAGTCTTTCCTCGTAGGGCTTGGCTTGCAAGCCCTTAACCATACGAGTGGCCCTTCTCTGGACCCTCTCCAGGTTATCCACATCCCTCTTGAAGTGTGGCGCCCAAAACTGCATGCAGTATTCCAACTGCGGTCTGACCAGTGCCCGATAGAGGGGCAGTATCACCTCCTTGGCTCTATTCGTCATGCACCTGCTGATGCACGATAAAGTGCCATTAGCTTTTCTGATGACTTCATCACACTGACGACTCATATTCATCTTGGAGTCCACCAGGACTCCAAGATCCCTTTCTGCTTCCATGCTACCAAACAGGTCATTTCCTAAGCAGTAGGTGTGCTGGACATTTTTCCTCCCTAGGTGCAGCACTTTGCATTTCTCCTTGTTAAACTGCATTCTATTGTTTTCTGCCCATATGTCCAACCTGCCCAGGTCTGCTTGTAGTTGTTCCCTGCCCTCCGGTGTGTCCACTTCTCCCCACAGTTTTGTATCATCTGCAAACTTGGATAGAGTACACTTCACTCCCTTGTCCAAGTCACTGATGAAGACATTGAAGAGTATCGGTCCAAGGACTGAGCCCTGTGGGACCCCACTGCCCACATCCTTCCAGGTGTATACCGACCCATCCACTACGACTCTCTGGGTGCGACCCTCTAGCCAATTTGCCACCCACCGGACTGTGTAATCATCCAAGTCACAGCCTCTTAACTTGTTCACCAGTATGGGGTGGGATACCGTATCGAAGGCCTTCCTGAAGTCTGAGTAGACGATGTCAACCCCTACTCCTGCATCCAGGTGTTTTGTAACCTGGTCATAAAAAGAGACTAGATTAGTCAGGCATGATCTACCTTCTAAAAACCCATGCTGGTTTCCCCTCAGCATAATTTTTCCCGCTGGGCTCTCACATATATGAGCCTTAATAATCTTTTCAAAGACTATGCCAAGGATAGAGGTGAGACTGACTGGCCTATAGTTGCCTGGATCCTCCTTCCTCCCCTTCTTGAAAATGGGGACCACATTGGCCCTTTTCCAGTCCTCTGGGACCTGGCCTGTTCGTCACAAATGTTCAAATATTCTTTCCAGTGACTATGCAATGACATCAGCCAGTGCCTTCAGTACCCTCAGATGGAGCTCATCCGGGCCTGCCCACTTAAATGCATCCAGTTCTTCCAAGTGACTCCGCAATATCTCAGGGTCAACGCTTTGTAGTCTGGTGCCCTGCTGTTGTTTCCCTACAATCCCAGTGAGAGACTTGTCTCGCCCCTCGTTTAGGAACACTGAGGCAAAGAACTCATTGAGGAGTTCAGCCTTGTCCCCCCTGTCTGTCACCAATTGCACAAATAATATTATCCAATAAGGACTAATAATCAAATCCAATAAGGAGTCTGCTTCCCAAAGATAAGCAGATATTGATCTGTTGTGTAAAATGCCATTACATGGTCTTTTAAACACTTGGCCTAAACTCTAAAATTGTTGTACAATGTTTTCATTTAATATGCATCTTGTATTGCCAGACCAAGTGTGAACCTAATGATCCCCTGAAGATTTATATCTTAGAAATTTTATGGCTAACCTCTCTAACCTTATTTCATACCTACCTAGTCTGTAAATATTTTTGTACTGCAAGTTTTTGATTGTGGATCGCACTATATATTTATGCATAAAGCCCAGAATGTGTTAACATATATGAGGGATTTTTATTTAATTAGCACTAACAAATTACAGTCTCTCTCTTTCTCAATATTTTGTTGCTCTTTTGATTTTTTTTTAAAAAAACTATATTATCCTCTCATTTATATGAAACATCATTAGTGGAAAAGATAAATGAAAGAAAATCTTGACTTTTACATAGTATGTTTAAGCTTTCAAAAATCTGTGTATGAGTTTGAGTGCTAAATTCTCTCCTATGCTTGTACAAACTTGTTCAGTGGGATTGTACTGCTGTATTTGAAAAGTGTGTTAAAACATAGAAAGATGTTTAGGACCTGGTTGAGGGCCCTTGAGCCTTCACTGTTCTTATGATCAGTACTAAGAAAATAGCAATTATTTCCACATGCTGCAATCTGTACTGCAAGCCTTCTTAACATGAGCATTCCTTAGTTTCAACAGTAATGACCAACTTTCCACTAACTATGCCACAATTTAATGGTGCCATTGTCGGTAACAGTGTTTGACACTTATTTGAGTGTATACCTAATTGTGACATACTTAAGTAAAATCCAAACACTATTTATTTTACTTTGATTCAGTAGTTATATCCTTATTACACAAAGTAATTTCTTCCATGTATGATAAGTAATGACTCTTGAGATTATAACTCTAGGACAAAAAAAAAGATGTAAAGTGGCTCTGATATTTGTATAAAAATAGCTCTTTAAAAATAAATCAGAGATATTTTCCAAATTCATATGCACTCATATGTCACTGGATTTTATTTATATTCATACTAGCATCTATAAAAAAGTTCCAACGCTATAAAATATTACTCCGTATAGTCATTTCTCTTAGTGATATATTTTTAATTTCCATTGGTTGCTGGAATGCTCTTTTGTCTTTTCTACATAGAAAGAGGGCTTGAAGTCATGACAAGAGCTCTAAAAAACAAAGTAGAATATAGTATTCAGTTTAGTCTGTATCATGTGTGTGCCATTGTGATAGTTTTGCCTGATTACCAGGGATCCTGGTTTTCTGCTAAAAAATCCCCAAGTCTCTGATAAAAAGCCCCAAATCTGTGTTTTTTTGCAATTAAAATGAAATGTCACTATATATATAGTTGAACACAATGTTTTACTGATATATTCACCATTTTAAAGCAATTTAGAAGCCTACCAGTGCCTCAAACTTTATAATAAAATAAATTCTAAATACCTATATATTTTGGCACTTGATTTTTTAAAATTATTATTATGGAAAATCAGAACTCCCCCTGCCTTGATTGCTCACCAAGACATGGGTCCAGGTGAGGCTGTCCCCTACCTTGCTTTGTGCTGCTGAGCAGCCCTCATATCCTGCTGCTGTGCCCCTGCTGGTGCCCCTCACTCCCAACCCATAGCTCTCTGCTCTCCCTCCCCATGGATAGTATGGTTGGAGGGGGTGTCAGCTGCTAGGGCTATGAGACCGTGCGGGCTGCCTGCTGTGGGGTTTGGGGCTCCCTGCCCTGCAGCCCTCTCCCCAGGGCCCTCTGCAGCCCACTGGGTGGGACCCAGCATGGGAGGATGGAAAAGGGCTGGGAAACTTAGTGCTACTGTAAGGAGTGACCTAGAAACCTCTACTCGAAGATGAAGCAGAAGAGAATGCTATGTGAAGAATGCCCATCTGCAATGATAAGGAGGAGACAGTCCTAGATAAAGGGGGCTTGAAAACAAAAGAAGAAACAAAGTACTGGGTTAAAGGGCTCATTAAAATACTAAAAATCACGCCCCTAGGTGGGGAAGATGTATGCTAATGAAACACACATGTATGTAAATGAGATACATGGCTAAAACACAGGTATAGAGACATGCTCAGTAAAGAACTTCTTGCGTCACTCACTTATAACCAATCAGCAAACAAGCACGCTTGTGAAAACTTGAAAACTCCTGTATAAAAGATGCTTAGAAGTAGTAGTGTGGGGTGCTTGTTACGTGAATTATTCCGCTTGCACCTTTTATTGCTAGCAATAAACCTTCTTTGTACTTTCACCCCTGGTATCTTTATTGGCCTTTGCATACCGGGCACGATCCCAGACTTTAGCTGGGGCACAACACTACCATGACCAACACTTGGACTCTCACACCCACAGCCATGCTGCCAGGGCAAGGCAAACTCTGTTCATCTGGGCCCCCTGCTGCTGCTGGGTGAGCAGAGGCACCTCACCTTGGTGTAGTTGGTATGGGGCTCCCAACAGTCATGGTGGTAGCATTGAAACTCTCTGCCCTGCTCTACACCTCCTCCCCTCCCCTCCCCCACCAGGTCCCACTTGCTGGGCTGCAGAGACCCCTGGAGAGATGGAAGCAAGGAAGGAACCCCAAGTCCACTGCAGGCAGACCACAATCTCCCTTGCCCCATGCATAAATCTGGGGGGCATATTCCATCCCATGCTCCCCTCCCCAGGGCTGCATGCTGTGTTTGCAGTGGTGGGGAGCAAGCCCTCCTGCTGCCTCCCAGATGAGCTGTCTGTGGCTCCATCCCACTCTCTCAGCTGAGCCCTGCAGCCACACATTCCTGTCTGCTTCTGCCTCTTCCTCCATAGACTTACCTAAAGGCAACTTAGGGAACTGCTCTTCACAGCTGCTTGGCTATATGGCTGGCCACATGCATGTGTGCACACGCACACATGCACATGGTGTCCTCTGCATCCTGCTCTCCCCAGCCCCAAGCAGCTTCTTGCAGGCTGGAACTCTGCCTGCCTGCAAGGGGAAACCCACGGCTTCCCACCTTTTTCTCTTTTAAAGGAGAAAACCTGTGGTTTTCTGCAGCAAACAGAAAACCTAGATCTCTGCTTATTATGTCAATCAGATGTTTAAGCAATATGTTTAAAGTCCAGGGATATTTAGCATCTGCCAAATAGGTATACTATTTTTTGTTGTTTTGGAGTTTGTTTTTTCTTTTATTTCCACCAGTCATCACGTGTGAAAGAATTAGAACAATAAAGCCCATGGAGATTGACTTTTGCAGTCCACAAAAGCAGTAATTCAGTAAACTAAAAATTGAAAGCTGACATTTGTTGACTTTTAAGATTACTTGTAGTGAACTGCAGGGGAAAAACAATATCTAATATATTTTCCTATCTGACTTATGTTCTTAATCCCTATAAAATGTCAAATTGCAGGTGACAAAGAGCAAATCTCTTGTGCAAGAATGTAACAAGGAAAACCTTTGGCATGTGACCTGCAAACACTTGCAAAACGTATTTTTTGCTGACAGCAGACCAGTGATGTTAGTTTCATACTAGTAAATCTGAAGACCAAATGAATTTTGGTGACATTTACTACTTTGATCTGAACTTTTCCTTTTGTTATCACATACATATTCTTCTCCTACCAATTGCAAATCAGACAAGTCAATATACATTTCCTGCAGGTGTACTGGAGTATGATATCAAGGCTCAGATTGAGCCTGCAATATAGTCTGTAGTTTGATGCCTGCTCATAAAATATTGTACATGGTGTGTTTGGCCAGCATAAAGAAGTATGAAATAAATCACCCATAACTGGTTTACAAACTCCTTTTTAGTTCTTTTCTCGTTCTTCCTCTATTTATTTGTTCAAGGTAAACAGATTCATCATAGATGGTCTGACAAATCCATTATCTCTGAGGCCCCTGACTGACGTTACACTGAAGGCATTAACTGGTTAATTACATCTTAAGCAAGACTCAGACATTTCAAGAAGTACAGACAGTTTCAACAGAAAAGTAAATTTGATTCAGTTTGCTTGTTTTTATGGAAAATTTTCAAACAACCTCAATACTTATTTTGTTTCAATATATTTCAATGACTAGTTCAAACAATTTAAATGTCTTCTTAATAAAGTCCCCATCCTCAAAGTTTAGACTTGTATCCTTTTCTGCAGAGTGTTTGCAATTACCTGATTATCTCTGAAGCCTCCAGCACATATTCAGATCCTTCATTCTCTTCTGGATGCTTTTAAAATCTGGGACCCTCTTTTAGAGTGGCAGGTTTGTGGCACGCATTTCCTTTTGAGGTGATTAGTACATAACTTCTAATACGTTTCAATATAGTCTAGCTTTTTCAAAAAGTCTGAATGTCTTCCAGTAACTACCCTGGTCCTCAAAGATCAGAGTGATATTTCTCCCCTAGTTTTGATATGAAGGCCCAAAACTTTCATACACAGAAATACAAAAGACTTTTGGAAGTCTAACAGAATCCCTTCCTCAGTAAGTGAGGACTGGTAAGAAGAACCAGGCCGAGCTGCAGATACCTCTTGAGGTTTTCAAAGAAGTTAGACTTAGCTCAGTTATTCCTAGGGGGTGGTAAGATTTTATGTAAGATAGACATATGGTTAGACTATACAGTTTTTAAGAAAAAAACCACACTTTCTAAATCATCTGTTCTCATATTTAATAGTATTCTGATTTTTAACAAGGTTGTAACTACTGAACTGTAGATGCAGATTCCACCTCTACCTGCTGACTGAGCCAGGTTAATAAAGAAGTTCTCATAACCCAGGGCCCAATGTAGCTGTGGGGGAATTGTAGGATTCTACTCCTAAATTCCTACATTCTACAATATGCCACAATACCATGTGCAGTCATAGTATTGTAGTATCATAGGGCTTAGGGTCAGAAGGGACCTAAACAGATCATCAGGTCCGACCCCCTGCCTTGGGCAGGAACAGATGCTGGGGTCATATCACCCCAGCCAAATATCTGTCCAGCCTCCTCTTGAAGACTCACAAGGTAGAAGAGAGCACCACCGCACTTGGAAGCCCATTCCAGAGCCTGCAGCCATAACTGTAAAGTAGTGTCTCCTGATGTCCAGCCTGAACCTTCTCTCTAACAATTTGTGGCCATTATTCCTAGTAACCCCGGGTGGTGCCCAGGGGAGCACACTCTCTCCCAATTCCTGCTGGTCCCCACTGGTGAGTTTGTAAATGGCCACCAGATCCCCTCTCAGCCTTCTTTTGTGGAGGCTGAATAGGTTCAGGCCCTTTAGCTTCTCTTTGTAGAGCCTGACCCACTGGCCCTTGACCATGTGAGTGGCCCTCCTCTGGACCCTCTCAATGCTAGCCACATCCCTCTTGAAGCGTGACACCTAGAACTGGACGCAGTACTCCAACTGTGGCCTGACCAATGCCATATAGAGGAGAAGGATCACCTCCCTAGACCTGCTTTTAATGCATCTGTAGATGCACGACAAGGTGCAGTTAGCCTTTCTGACTGCTTCTTCGCATTGGCGGCTTATGTTCATCCTGGAGTCAACAATGACTCCAAGATCCCTTTCTGCCACCGTGTTGACAAGAAGGGTGTTCCCCAGCCTATAGGTGTGTTTCTGGTTTCTTCTCCCCAGATGCAGTACCTTGCACTTGTCTACATTGAATTCCATCCTATTCTCATCCACCCACCTCTGTAATTTGTCTAGATCTAGCTGGATTCTGTCCCTCCCCTCCAGCGTGCCCACCTTGCCCCACAACTTGATGTCATCAGTCAATTTGGACAGCATGCATTCCACACCCACATCCAGATTGCTGATAAAGATGTTGAACAATACAGGCACCAGGACTGACCCCTGGGGGACTCCACTGCCCACATCCCTGCAGGTCAAAAATGACCCGTCCACCACCACTCTCTGGGCACGACCATCTAGGCAGTTTGCCACCCATCTGACCGTGTAGGCATCAATGCCGCAGTCACCTAGTTTTTTAAAGAGAATGTGGTGGGAAACAGTGTCAAAAACCTTCTTAAAGTACAGGAAGATGACATCCACCCTGACACCTCATCCAGGGACTTTGTGACCTGATCATAAAAAGAAACCAGGTTAGTCAGGCAGGACCTGCCCTCAATGAATCCATATCGGTTGCCCCTGAGCATTACCTCCCTTGCTGGGTCCTTAGAGATGTGCTCCTTGATAATTTTCTCAAAGGTCTTCCCAAGGACTGAGGTAAGACTGACTGGCCTCTAATTGCCAGGGTCCTCCTTTCTCCCCTTCTTGTAAATGGGGACCACATTGCCCCTTTTCCAATCCTTTGGTACCTGGCCAGTGCCCTATGAGTGCTTATAGAGCCATGCCAGGGTCCCTGCTATGAACCCTGTCACTTCCCTAAGCACCCTTGAGTGAAGAGCATCTGGACCTACTGGTTTAAACATGTCCAGCCCCTCCAAAAGTTCCCTAACTAGATCGTCCCTGACTCTAGGCATGGTGGTGCCTCCCCTGGGTCCATCCACAACTCTAGTGGGAGAGATGTCCCAGTCCCTGTTCAGGAATATGGAGACAAAGAATTCATTAAAGAGGTCAGCTTTTTCATTTGCTGCAATCACCAGATTGACAAGCCTATCCTGTAGGGACTCAACATTACCCAGTTCCTTCTTCTTACTTCCTATGTATTTGAAAAAAGACTTTTTATTATCTTTAATTCTGGTTGCTACCCCTAGCTCCATCTCTGCCTTGGCCTTCCTAACAGCCTCCCTGCAGTCCTGAGCAATGGAGATGTAATCCTCCTTGGTGATAGCCCCTTGCTTCCACTGTTTGTACGCCTCCTTTTTTTGCCCTCAGGCATCCCTGGCTGCCTTTGCCAAGAATTCGGGGCTTCTTAGCACTCCTGCCCCGCTTGGTGTGCATTGGGACTGACTCCCTTTGAGCTCAGAGGATTGTCTCCTTTGAGGAACAACCACCTGTCTTGGATTCCCATCTTAATGAAGCTCCGAGGCTCCAATGCCTCTCCTACTAACCTTCTTAGCTTACAGAAGCCGGCCCTCCTGAAGTTGAGGACCTCTGCCTTGCTGCTTGTTTTCACCACCCTGTGCTGGATAGTAAATTCCAGCAGGTGATGATCACTGTCACCCAGGTGGTTGAGTACCCACAGACCACGCACCAAGTCGTCACCTGTGGCAAGGACCAAGTCCAGCAAGGTATTTCCCCTGGTGGGACTATGCACCTCCTGGGTTATGTGGAGGTCCTGTATCCTGGCTAGAAACCTATGTGAGCAGTCGGACCTGAATGACTGCTCCTCCCAGAAGATGTCTGGGTAGTTTAGGTCACCCACAACAACCACATCCCTTGACTTTACTGCCTCCATGCTGACCTGAGAATTCCAGGTCCAGCTCATCCCCCTGGTGAGGTGGTCTGTAGTAGACGCCCACTATCAAGTCCCTTTCCCCATGCCCACCTTGCATTCTTACCCAGAGCGCCTCATTTTGCCCCTCCTCTGACCCCATCCTGATCATTGAGGATGTGTATTGCTCTTTGATGTATAGTGCTACACCCTCCCCCCACCTTTTCCCTGTTCTGTCTCACCATACATTTAGTCAATCCATACTAACTTTAAATGGGCTGAGATAATATGGATAGTGGGAGCAGTCTAACCTTGGCAACACAGAGCTGAACAAGGACCAATTTATCCACATAATAAAGCAGAAGCAGGGTATATTAGCCCACACTGAGTCTCATAGTAGTGCACCTAGACTGCTTCCAGTACACAAGTGACCTCATTTAGAACTAGCCTGGATACTTCTACACTCCACTACCTTGCAAAGAGAGAGAAAAGAGGGACAGAGTTGTAGTGTTAATGTTATTGCCAAACACTCTTAATCTACCATTTTCCAAGTCCCCTTTTACTATTACATTTCTAGTTTTGGCTTTTTCATCCCAGCATGTACTAGTTTACTTTGCACTTTTTCAAAAGTATCCTCATTTTAGCCTTAGTTTAGCAAAATAGTTAAGCACATAACTAATCCCAAACGTTCTGGCACATTTCCTGCTGTTCTGTGGAATGAAGAGAGCCATAGGCAGAAGGAAAGTCATAAAAGGAGGTGGACTCTTTTTAAACACTAGGATTGGGGATAAAAAAAATACTGTATAACCTGTAGTTCTTTGTTCTAAAAGAACCACGCAACTTTTGCATATAATCAGCTATAGTGTCACACTGTATAGTATCTATAGTGTCACCTTCTGCATATAAGAAAGAAATATAGCTCTTTATCACCATCTCCATCTCAGCGCAATTTACAGATATTTTAATGGTTTTTATCCTCACAATGCCTCCATGATATAAGGAAGGATTATCCTTATCTTATGGAAAGAAAAATGAGGCCCAGCCACATTGAATTACCTGTTCAAGGAGTCTGGAGCTGAGATGGCTATTAAAACCATCTCTGATATCATTGCCCAGTGCCCTAGTCATTAGATTATCCCTTCTCTCTGAGTTACAGGCTGATTTTTCCAATTTAGGAAACCAAAAAGGCTCCTGCTGGGGAACAATAAAGAAAAGGTATTCTTTTTATTGTTTCAGTACGTTGACCCTCAGATATATTCTGAGAACTAAGAAAGGTTCAAGGCTTATCCAAATTAAATGCTCACAAACATACCAATATCTATTTTTAATAGAATATTGATTAGTAAAATACAGAAAAGACAAAAATGTGTAAACAATACAGACAAGGTATATCAAGCAAATGATTAAATTTATAAAATAAATTTAAAGGACTAACAATCTTGTTAACATTTGAAAGAATTTAAAATTCATTTCTCTAAGTCCTAAAAGTCTTTAAAAGCTTCTAACAGGCAGACAGCCTGCTAGGGGAAAGAACTTCTCACCTTGGTTTCAAATTAAGTTTTTTTAAAAAGTGCTTATCTTAGTTCATCTTCATATGGTCTACAGTATTTGTTCAATGCTGAAAAGCAAAGATTCTGAGATGAATCTATATTTTTGTACTCTACTGAATGGCTTAATTAAAAAAATATTTACTAAAAAAATACAATATAAGATAGAAAATATAAAAGCATTTCTAATAGGTGTTACTCCAATTAATATTCATGTGTCTATTTTTAGTCCATATCTGAACTATATAATGTCTAAAATTAGCCTTGTCTAGCATCAAACTACTAAATTTACTGTAGGCAACCTTTAGCCTATTTTTCCCCCATTCCATCTTTCTCGAATTTTCTAAAATAGTTCACCTTTTGTGAGGTTCTCCAGTCTGATCATTTCCTTTGTCCCTTCTGCTCTTACCCAAACTTTAGTCAAGCAAATGAAAGCCAATGCTATACCTATATGCAAATGCTATATATTAAGGAGATGAGGGCCTACTGTTGTTTACAATTTTCATTTTTTAGGCTGAAAGAAGAAAAACAAATCAAGGTTTCATAGACAAAAAAGGTGCAAAAAACTATGGTGATAGCATTCTAATGTTTTGAGGTTCTCAGAGTGACATATATCTCCCATTAAAATACCAGAAGTTAGAGATTTTTGGCTTCTCTTCAAGTCTGTTCTGTTCTGCCATTATACCTGTTGAAATGTTTGTGGGTGGACTTAGAAGTTAATGGGACAAGCCAAGGAGACTTCATCTTTTTGGCAGCCTTTCAAATATTTGTCCCATTCCTTTATTTCCTTTTCTCTAAACCAAGGGTTCCCAAACTATGGTACACATACATCTGGTGGTATTCAAGACATCTCTGGAGGGGGAGGGGTACATGGGATAAACTGTGTAATGGCAGATTTAATGTTTGTTATAATAATAATTGACATCAGAGGGGTTATTTATATAATGTATTATGGTAGGGATACACAGGCAGCTGGTAAATCCACCTCCAACAGGTCAGCCAATTTTTTGGCAACAATAGATGATGTGTTTCTGATGCAGGTTGTGGAAGGGCCTACTAGAGGTAAGACCACTCTGGATTTAGTGCTGAGAATTGGTGGTACTCTGGGTAGCAGTGATCATAACCTCATAAGGTTCACCACCCACCGTAAGGCTGGGAAGTCAGTCAGCAATACAGAAATTCTAGATTTCAGGAAGGCAGGTTTTGGCAGGCTCAACAGGCTAGTAGAAGAGGCCCTCTGTGACCAGCAACTGGAGGATTCGGGAGTCCAAAAACAGTGGTGCTTCCTTAAGGAGGCAATTCTCATAGCTCAAAAATAGGCCATCCCCACCCAGATGAAAAGTGGGGAAAGAACCAAGAGACCTGCTTGGTTCAACAAGATTATTAGGGAGATAGAGAAAAAGAAAGAAGCATATAAGCAATAGAAGAATGGATCACCTACCAGGGAGGAATACACCTGTATTTCCAGGGCCTGCAGATACAAGACAAGGAAAGCAAAGACAGGCATGGAAATCAAGCTGGCAACTGGCATAAAAGACAAAAAAAATCCTTTTACAGATACATAGGAAGCAAGAAAAAAATCAGGATCCACTGTGGGACCCCTACTGAATGCTTAGGGGCATCCCACAGCTGGCACTCAGGAAAAGGCAGAATTCCTAAATACATACTTCACACCAGCATTCCTGAAAACAAATGGGAGCTGTTCACCTGACCAGAAGCCCAGGGAACATGGGGAAGACAACAGATTACATGAATCAGCCCTGAACAGGCGAGGGATCTTCTACAACATCCAGATGCTTTCAAGTCTGCCAGGACAGACAACCTGCACCCAAGAGTCCTGAAAAAAACTGGCTACGTTTATAGCAGAACTACTGGCCATGCTGTTTGAAGAATCATGGAAGTCAGGAGTGGTCCTGGATGACTGAAAGAGGGCCAATGTGGTGCCCATCTTTAAAAAAGAGAAGAGGGATGACCCGGCAAACTACAGACTAATCAGCCTGACTTCAGTCCTGGGTAAAATCTTTGAGAATTTGTTAAGGAGGCCATCAATCACAAGCTGGCATCTGAAGAGATGTTGCAAAGCAACCAGAATGACTTTGTCAAGGGTAGATTATGCCTGACTAACCTAGAATCCTTCCACAACCAAGTAACTGGCTATTTGGACAAGGGACATGAGGTTGACATAATTTATTTAGATTTCAGTAAAGCCTGTGACTCTGTTTCACACAAGAGTCTCTCAATCAAACTGGAGAGTACTGGGATGGACCAGTCTACAGTGAGGTGGCTAGACAGCTGGCTTGGAGGCCACTCCTAGAGAGTTGTAATTGATGGGATGGCCTCATTCCGGAAGCCGGTATACAGTGGTGTCCCCCAGGGTTCGGTGCTTGGACCTGTGCTCTTTAACATATTTATTAACAACTTAGATGAGGGGCTGGAAAGCTCAATGATTAAGTTCACAGATGATACTAAGCTGTGGGGAAATGCAGGCACACCAGAGGATGGAGCAAAGATTCAGGATGACCTTGGCAAACTGGATTCATGGAAAGAATGAAATCAGATGAGGTATAACAATAAGAAGTACAAAGTCTTTCACCTAGGAAGAACCCTCACCATAACTACACAGTAGGTGGTAGTCCATTGGCTGGAAAAGCATCTGAATGAGACCAGGGGGTTAAGATCGACTGGAAGATGAATATGAGCCAACAGTGTGATGATGAGGTTGCCAGAAGAGCAAATAGAACTCTTGCATGTATCAACCGATGTGTTGCCAATAGATCCAGGGAGGTGCTCCTCCCTCTGTATTTGGTGTTGGTGAGGCCTCAGCTGAAGTACTGTGTTCAGTTCATAGATTCAAGGATTGCAAGGCTGGAAGAGACCTCAGAAGATCATCAGGTCCCTGCACAAAGCAGGAAAGATAACTGGGGGGTCAGGTGACCCCAGTAAGGTGACCATCAAGTCTCCTCTTAAAGATTTCCAGGGTAGGTGATTGCACGACCTCTGGACAGTCTGTACACCTTGACTTTGAAGAAGTTTTTCCTAATGTTGAGCCTGAATCGATTTTCCAGGAGCCTTGTGGCCATTACTCCTGGTTTTCCCCTTGGGTGCCCTGGTGAACAGTTTTTCACCAAGCCCTTGATGTACTCCCCTAGTGTAGTGGTAAGCTGCTACCAGGTCCCCTCTCAACCTTCTTTTCTTCAGGCTGAAGAGTCCCACATCCCTCAGCCTTTCCTTGTATGGCTTGCCTTTTCAGACTGTGATCATACGGGTGGCTCTTCTTTGGACTCTCTCAAGATTGTCCAAGTCCTTGCTAAATTGTGGTGCCCAGAACTGGAATAAGTACCCCAGCTGTGGTCTCACCAGTGCTGAGTACAGTGGAAGAATCACCTCTTTGGTTTTGCTGGAGATGCATTGATTGATGCATGCCAGGGTATTACTTGCCCTACTGGTTACAGCAATGCACCACTGGCCCATATTCATACTATGGTATGGTATATTATTACCCCCTGGTCCCTTTCATTCATGGTGCTAGTCAGTTTGGTGCTGCCAAGCCTGTAGGTGTGGTGGGGGTTGCTCTTCCCATTTCTCGATGTTGAACTTAATCAGATTCTGATCCACCCAACTTGCTAGCCTGTCGAGGTCTTTCTGTATCTGCAGCCTATCTTCAAGCATGGCCACTTTTCCCCATAACTTGGTGTTGTTCATGAACTTGGCCAGTGAGTTCTTCATCCCCACATCTAGATCACTGATAAAGTTCTGGGCACCACAATTCAAGAGGAATGTGGATAAGCTCAAGAGGGTACAAAGAAGGGTCACCTGTATGGTGAAGGGCATAGAGGGTAGGCCCTATGAAGAAAGACTCTGGGAAATGGGTCTGTTCAGTCTGAGTAAGAGACATCTGAGAGGCAACTTGATAGCTGCCTTCAAGTACATCATGGTTGAGCACCAAGAACTAGGGGAGCAACTCTTCAGAAAGGCACCTCAAGGGGGGATGAAGATTAAGGGGCATAAATTAATAGAGAGTAAATTCAAGAGAGACATAAGAAAAAAAAATCTCTGTAGGGGTCACCAGAACCTGAAACACACTCCCAGCTGAGGTGATGCAGGTACCCTCCTTGGAGGTGTTCAAGATGAGGCTGGATGAGGCTTGTTGAGCTTGTCTGAACCCAAAACTTCCTGCCGATAGCAGGGGGCTGGACTTAATGATCTTACAGGTCCCTTCTGGTCCTATGGTTCTAAAGAAAAATTCTAATCTAAACCCTGCACAAGGCAGGAGCCCTCGGTGCATGCAATGGTGCACAGGGCTGGTAGAGCTAAAGGGACCACAGTGGCTGCATGAGGCAGCGTGGGTCCCCAACCCTGCATGAAGCAGGTTACCCCTTCAGTGCAAATGTGGTGCACAGAGTTGAGAGAGCTGAGTAGAGATGAAGGATACCAAGGCTGCATGAGGCAGAGCAGGTCTCCAACCTGCATGAGGCAGGCACCCCTTCAGAGCATAGGATGGTGCACAGGGCTTAGAGCTGAGTGGAACTGATGGGATGCCGCAGCTGCACAAAGCAGTGCAGGTCCCCATCCCTGCATGAGGCAGGTGCCCCTTCAGTACATGGGGTGGTGCACGGGGTAGAGAGGGCTGACAGACCCAGTGGCTGCATGAGGCAGCTCTGGCCTTCCTGTAGCAAATGGCTACCAGACGGGTTGACCATCCAAGAGAGGAAGGAAGCCCCCACAGCAAATTCACCAAAAGCGACAAGCCTAGACCACCAAAACTGCTGGGAGTCATGAATTACCCAGGAAGGGGATTGCAGTTATCAAGGGGGGGGAAGAGGCAAGGATTTCCACAGTAGAGGAGAGGCCTTTCCCCATTTGAGTGATTAAAGGGAAGCCCCATGACAAGGAGGGGAGTGCCCCCTTTTGTATGGAGAGAGGAGCTAAGAGCTTTGTTTGCTAAGGGTGGCTTTGTGCTTATGGGGCCCCCTCCTACTCATGTAACCTAGGGGAAGGTGATGGTATTTCTTTAAGGTAATGGGTTCTTTCCCTTGGTATCATTTCTTCTTTGGGTACAGTTGCTATGCCATTGTTGTGTTCTGGCTCCTTGTATTGTTGGGATTTTCTCTGTAAACTTGCATCCTTATTGTTGTATTATGAGAGTATTATAAGCTGCTTTATTTAGCCTGATAGTAGGGCCTGCTAGTGGAACCCTGAATCAGTACCTGAATTTATTATATTGGATATTAGGTCTGTGCAAATAGGGAAGTATTCGATTCAGATTCTGCTGATTCAGAGGACAATGATCTGATTGCGCTGATTCATTACTGATTCAGAGATTCAGATCAGCCGTGGAGAGGCAGGTACAGCCAGGTGGCTGCAGGTTTTCCTGCGGCTCCAACAGCTGCACCTGCCTCTCCCTGGGTGGGGAGAGACATAGGAGAAGCCCCCATGGCTGATCTGCCTAACCCCATTCCTTGCCCAACCTTAGCTTAATCTCAGCATTGATCCCTGCTGCTGCATCCAGTGAGTGCAAGGCTTTTTTTATTTATTTATTTTTTTTGAATTGCCAGGATGCTGGGACCAGGCAGGGTAGCCATCGGGAGCTGGGCTGAGGGGAGACTGGGGAGTGTGGGCTGTGCCAGGGGACTCTGCCTCGTAGCCCCACAGCCCCCACAGCTGTTGCTGTAGCCGGTGAGTGTGGGGCTTCTTTTTTCTTTTTTCTTTTTTTTTTTTTAAGTGCTGGGAGGCTGGGGCCAGGTGGGGGATGGGACTTCTCTTGGGGAGAGGCAGGAACAGCTGGAGAAGCTCTGGGAGAACCTGCAGCTGCCCAGCTGTGCCTGCCTCTGCCCAGACAATCCGAATCTCTGAATCTCTCTGAATCTTTTCTGAATCGATTCAGAGGCTTCGGATTTGATTCAGACCTTTTAATACATCTCCTGCTTCAAATCAGATTCTAAGATTTGGCTGCTGAATTGGGCTGAATCTCCTCTGAATCAAATGGGCAACCAAAGCTTTGCACAGCCCTATTGGTTATCTTTATGCATTGTATCTTATCTGATGTAATCTCACATATTCATAGATTCATAGATTCATAGATGTTAGGGTCAGAAGGGACCTCAATAGATCATCGAGTCCGTCCCCCTGCATAGGCAGGAAAGAGTGCTGGGTCTAGATGACCCCAGCTAGATGCTTATCTAACCTTCTCTTGAAGACCCCCAGGGTAGGGGAGAGCACCACCTCCCTTGGGAGCCCGTTCCAGACCTTGGCCACTCGAACTGTGAAGAAGTTCTTCCTAATGTCCAATCTAAATCTGCTCTCTGATAGCTTGTGGCTATTATTTCTTGTAACCCCCGGGGGCGCCTTGCTGAAAAAAAAACCTCACCAATTTCCTTCTGTGCCCCCGTGATGAACTTATAGGTAGCCACAAGGTCGCCTCTCAACCTTCTCTTGTGGAGTCTGAAAAGGTCCAGGTTCTCTAGTCTCTCCTCGTAGGGCTTGGCCTGCAAGCCCTTAACCATATGAGTGGCCCTTCTCTGGACTCTCTCCAGGTTATCCGCATCCCTCTTGAAGTGCGGCGCCCAGAATTGCACACAGTATTCCAACTGCGGTCTGACCAGCGCCCGATAGAGGGGAAGTATCACCTCCTTGGATCTATTCATCATGCATCTGCTGATGCACGATAAAGTGCGTTTGGCTTTTCTGATGGCTTCGTCACACTGCCAACTCATGTTCATCTTGGAGTCCACTAGGACTCCAAGTTCCCTTTCCACTTCCGTGCCACCCAGCAGGTCATTCCCTAGGCTGTAGGTGTGCTGGACATTTTTCCTCCCTAGGTGCAGGACTTTGCATTTCTCCTTGTTGAATTGCATTCTGTTGTTTTCTGCCCACTTGTCTAACCTGTCCAAGTCTGCTTGCAGCTGTTCCCTGCCCTCCTGCGTGTCCACTTCTCCCCATAGCTTTGTGTCATCTGCAAACTTGGACAGAGTATATTTCACTCCTTTGTCCAAGTCGCTGATGAAGACATTAAAGAGTATCAGTCCAAGGACCGAGCCCTGCAGGACCCCGCTGCCCACACCCTTCCAGGTCAAAACCGACCCATCCATCATGACTCTCTGGGTGCGGCCCTCTAGCCAATTCACCACCCACCGGACTGTGTAGTCATCCAAGTCACAGCCTCTTAACTTGTTCACCAGTATGGGGTGGGATACTGTATCAAAGGCCTTCCTGAAGTCTAAGTATACGACATCCACCCCTCCTCCTGTGTCCAGGCGTTTCATAACCTGATCATAAAAAGAGACTAGATTAGTCAGGCATGATCTGCGTGCTACGAACCCGTGCTGGTTTCCCCTCAGCATAATTTGTCCTGCCAGGCTCTTGCAAATGTGAGCCTTAATAATTTTTTCAAAGATTTTGCCAAGTATGGAAGTGAGACTGACTGGCCTATAGTTGCCTGGGTCCTCCTTCCTCCCCTTCTTGAAGATGGGGACCACATTGGCCCTTTTCCAGTTCTCCGGGACTTGGCCCGTGCGCCACGAGCATTCAAATATTCCCGCCAGTGGCTCTGCAATGATGTCGGCCAGTGACTTCAGCACCCTCGAATGGAGCTCATCTGGGCCTGCTGACTTAAAGGCATCCATTTCTTCCAAGTGACTCTGCACCATCTCAGGGTCTACACATGGTAGTCTGGTGCCTTGCTGCTGCCTCTCTACAACCCCAGTGAGAGAAGTGTTGTGCCCCTCGCTTAGGAACACTGAGGCAAAGAACTCGTTGAGGAGTTCAGCCTTGTCCCTCCTGTCCGTCACCAATTGTTTCTGCGCGTTTAGCAGGGGTCCTATTCCTCCCTGGGCCTTCCTTTTACTCCCTATATATCTAAAAAACAATTTCTTGTTGTCCTTTACTTGGAATGCCATCCTCAGCTCCACAGTAGCTTTGGCCCTTCTAACTGCCTCCCTACAAGCGCGAGCAGAGGAGGTATATTCGTATTTGGTGATCTCTCCCTGTTTCCATTTTTAATGTGTTCCCCTTTTGGCCCTTAGGCTGCCCTGGATGTCTCTGGTCAGCCAAGGAAGCCTCCTGGCCCCTTTCCCTTTTTTTCCTCACATCGGCATTGTCTCGCTTTGTGCCCAAAGGATCGTTTCCTTAAGGCACAGCCACCCTTCTTGGGCTCCCATCACTTCAAAACTCCTACTCTGCATTGCGTCTTTGACTAATCGCCTGAGTTCATTGAAATCAGCTTTCCTAAAGTCTAGCACTTTCACCCTACTAGTTACCTTACCCACTCGATGTTTTATGAAGAATTCTATTATTAGGTGATCACTGTCCCCCAGGTGACCACCGATCTGTAGGTCCCCTACCATGTCATCCCCCATTACCAATACCAGATCCAGTATGGCATTCCCCATACTGGATCAGTTCAGTTATTGTTTCATCACTGCCAGATCTTGATTTGTGAATTTACTGTCTAACTGGTGGTTTATCGTTGAGTGTTCCCTTGCCTGCTGCCTGGAGGGCCCTGCTGAGGGCAAGGGCTGCACAGTAACTGGAAGGCCCAAGAGGTGCAAGACCTGTGGTAATATGTGCCTTCATCTGCCATATCTGGCTGAGATTACCTGGGTTTAGGTTTAATAAGAGTTATTGTCTTTGTAAACATATATTTGTAAATTATATATATATGTGTGTGTGTCTATAAGTTTTATATTGTATTGTACAATTAAACCTTTAAATAGTTAAGCATTACTGGGTGTCCCTGGTCTCTGCTCTGCTCTGTTCTGTAGGGAAAGGAATGGAGCTGGCTTGAAGCTAGGCAGTCACGCTCCCACAGTGTACACCCCCTTGCTAACATCTCTTCAGTTGAAGAGGGAGTACAGCCATGTACTACCCAGGCTACATAAACATATGTAGACCCTTCTCCTTTCTCTGCTTGGCATGGATTCCAACCCTTGTATCAACTTCATAGCTCACCTCTGGATCCTTTGCAGTTTCTCTTAAAATGTAGTGACCTAAAATGGATACACTATTCCAGCTGAGTCCTAAACAGTTGTGAGTCTAGTGGTATTATTATTTGCTATGTCAGGCTTGAAAATCTTTTATTAATGCAACACCAAACTGTATTTGGTTTTCTTGTCACTGCTTCACTTTGTTGACTCACGTTGACTTTGAGATGCACCGTAACACCTGGGTCCTATTCGATGCTTTTGCCAAACCTGTAATCCCTAATTCTGTGTTCATTTATTATTCCTCCTTCACTTTACATTCATTTTCTTATATTTCATTTTGTTCGCTATAGTTCAGTTCTTCAAAATCCCCTTGAACTGTAATCCTAAACTTTAGATTGCTTACTCTCCCTCTCAGTTTTTGTTGTCAGAACAGAACAGCTCACACTTCAGGCATCTGTTCTGTTGACAAGAGCACCTACCTGCTTATGGAGGCATGAGTCAGTGTGATGATGTCCCACTAGCCCTTCCTTAAATGGACACAGTCTTTGACACCTTTTGTTGTGCTGTAGCAGTTGGTGCACTGTTCATAACAGGAGTGCTGCCAAAAGATGCGTCTGTTATCTTGATGTAAAGAGTGTCTTATCTTTGTGCTGCATTGCCCATGGTAATGTATCATACTGATCCCTATATATCTGTGGAAACCATCTTTGCCAAGGAAGGGGCTTGATGGTGGTTATTCAGCAATTTTTACAGGTAGTTTAAAATTTTGCCTAAAGTGTTCATTGGCATCTTGTAGAGAAGGGGTCAGAAAGATAATGGGGTTGATAGGAATAGTACTGAGCACCGTATGAAATCTGAGCAGGCCAGCAAGAATCAAAATCCAATGAGAAAGTTGACAGAGAAGAAATAACAAGTCCTGTGCTGATTAAGAGGTGCTGGCACCATCTGGTACTACATGGAGTAGAATTACAGAATATGTCATTCATACCATTATTGAAAAAGGGAAAGACAACCCTGCATATGCATGCATCTGTGACAGCAGACAAAACTTGCATGAAAGAAAATGTGTGATCTTGTACAAGAAAGGGGCAGCTGCTATGTACAGTGACCTGCAGCATTCATGTAGAATCAAGTTGTAGTTTCTGCAGTCAATCTCATATTAGAAAAAGACAAGAAACACAATATTTGCTGTCACTCCTGTCAAAGGGGAGGGGAAAAAAGTCTCTTTGATCAGAGGCCTTTGTTTAGTGAAAAAGGTACAATCCTATTTGGTGTCTGTGTTAAATCCTCCTTTCTTCACATTTCCTCAGATCCATCACCAGGAGCTCTCCTTGTAGTCACTGAGTGGTGGTTGCTCAGCACTTCTGACAACCAGATCATTAGAAACCAGTTTTATTCCAACTCTTTTACCAACTTTATTACATGCCTCTGGATCCTCTCTTTTTTTTTTCTAAATTTTTTTTCTGAAATGGACACAGCTGAGGCCTAAATAGTGATGAGTAGAGTGGCAATAGTTCTTTCTATGTTAAGTACACAATGCTTTTGAATGCAATCCAAAATTGAAGTTGCTTTTCTTGTGACACCATCACCTTGCTGTCACAAAGCTCCAGCCTTCAGAATGAGCAGTGAAACGGATTGAGGACAGTGAAAGGGTTTGAGAGTTATGATACTTTGCCTACTACTTACCAGGGCATGTTAATCTTTAGAATGTGACCACTGCACATATGGGGAAACAGGTTTATGGGCCTGACTACTGAATCCCTGGTGTAAATTACAGCCTTTTGAGGTAGCTTTTCAGATGTCTCAGTCTTCATGGGTTTCTACAAATGGAAATTGCCAAAGATTTGATACAACAGAGTTATGAGGCAACAATTATGCTGGGGAAAACACTGTACTAGATATATGAAAGGGGATTGTGTTTATAATTACTTTATTCCCTAGTTTGAATGGAAAATGTATATTCTTTATATATTAGGGATGTGTTTTATGCTCAGGTTTTGAATTCAGCAAAGAATTATGTTAGCAGATGCCTTTTCCCATATTTTAGATGGACCCTTGGGGTTTAAGGGCTTTGTTACACATTAACTTTAGGTTGCTCAGGGAAGTTTTAATCCCATAGGGACTGTTCACACATTCAGACATGCAAACTATTTTTAAGATCCCTTTTGACATCTTAAAGTACACCTCTCCCAGGGCAGACTTATCTATGATCATGTTACCTAGCTTGTGTTTCATGAATGCGTGGACTCCTCAGAGATAAGCCACACAAGTTTCAGTCCTCCAGCATCCCAAAATACACCATCCCTTTCCCTCATCCTGCTATTCTGTGCAAACAACTCACAGCTCTAGCTCCTAGTCAGGTGCCTGCTTGCCATCCTTCTAGTGGCAAGTTACAGCTGTGCAGGTCATGGAGCATCAGAGAAGGTTTTTTAGTCTGAACATGTAACTACTATAAACTCAAACAAACACTAACACTAATAAACATTTGAGAAGCTTAAAGTGCAACATGAAACAAGGCCCTAAGAGCCATGAATACTGGGAAATGGACCAGTGTGACTTTTCCTATCCTGCCCATTTCACTTGCTCATTTGCCTAACCACAATTGTAAGTTCCAATTGGATGGCCACAGCATGAATCATTTGCCCCAGCAATCCAGTTTGCTATTGGAATCCACAGAGTATCTTTTTATTTATTTTTTTAAACAATTTACTTACACACATACTTACGGTGAAGGAACTGCTAATCAGATTCTGGACTCCCATTGTTTTCAAACTATTGTGATGTGATTGAGGTTTATGTAGCTGAACACTATTTTTTATTAGTATAACTAAGAGCACAAAAAGATCCACAGTTATCTTATTCATCACACAGTGATAACTAGAATGTGTTTATACATGAAATAGTTAAACTGCTTTTCTTCCCTTTAGGCTATACTTCAAAAGGTAAGGATAAGGCCCCTGGCAGATGTTACACTTAGGATGCAGTTAATCAGTTAAATAGTAACCTGGCTGCATATTTAGGCAATTAATGGTGCAAAAAAACAGGAAATAAGCTACAAAATTATTCCACAGATATGCATAATATTTGTGTAGCTAGTTTCCATCATGCCAAGGAGGTGGGTAGTCAGTGAACTGCCACCCCCAAGAAGGCGGGGAGAGAGGACCCAAACAACTATAGGCCAATTAGCCTACCTTTTATCCCAGGGAATATCCTGGAAAAATTCATCAAAGAGTCTATGTGTGATACGCTCACTGAAGGTAGGATTCTGAATGACAGCCAGCATGACCTCATCATGGGGACGACTTGTTTTACCAATCTCAGGTTCCACTATGACCAGGTAACTTGCCACCTGGATAAGAGAGAGGAGGTCAATATTATATACCTAGACTTCCAAAACCTGATATTATGTACCTAGACTTTTTATCCTGTATCCTATGATGTTCTCACAGGAAAATTGGAGGTCTGTGGACTTAACTACTCGACAGTTAAGTGGGTAGGAAACTGGCTGTGGGGTAGGACCCAGAGAGTTCTAATGAACAGATCTGTGTTGTCCTGGTGAGAAGTGACCAGTGGTGTCCCTCATAGGTCCATGCTTCTTCCAGTGCTTTTCAAAATTTTTGTCAATGATCTGGATGCAGGAGTGAAGAGCTCACTGGCCAAGTTCACAGATGAAACCAAGTTATAGGGGAGTGCGGTCATGCTTGAAGATAGGCTACAGATACAGGTGGATCTAGAAAGGCTGGCAGGTTGGGTGGATCAGAACCAGATGAAGTTCAACATTGAGAAGCATAAAATGCTCCATCTAGGGATGAACAATCCCTAACATACTTACAGGCTCAATGGCACCAAACTGACTAGCACCATGACTGAAAGGGACCTCGGCCTAATAATAGACCATAGTATGAACATGAGCCATCAGTGCAATGCTGTAGCCAGTGGGCAAACAATACTCTGACTTGCATCAACTGATGCATCTCAATCAAAACCAAGTGATTCTTCCACTTTACTCGGCACTAGTGAGACCACAGCTGGAGTACTGCTTCCAATTCTGGATGCCACACTTCAACAAGGACATGGACAATCTTGAGAGAGTCCAGAGAAGAGCCACCCATATGATCAGAGACTTGCAAGGCAAGGCATATGAGGAAAGGCTGAGGGACTTGGGCCTCTTTACCCTAAAAAAGAGAAGGCTGAGAGTGGATTTGGTAGCAGCTTGCTGCTACATCAGGCAAATACATCAAGGGCTTGGTGAGCAAATGTTCACCAGGGTCTCCTTGGGGAAAAAAACAGGAGTAATGGCCACAAACTCCTGGAAGACCATTTCAGGCTTAGCACTAGGAAAAACTTTGTTACAGTTTGGGTGTCCAGACTGTGGAATAAACTTCCTTCAGAGGCAGTACAATCACCTAACCTGGAAATCTTCAAGAGGAGACTGGACTGTCATGTCGCTGGGGTCACCCGACTCCAATTGTCTTTCCTGTCTAGTGCAGGGGGTTGACCCAATAATCTTGTGAGGTCCCTTCCAGCCCCTTACAATCTATGAATCTATGCCTTAAATTGAAAATGTAGCAGGGTTCTTCTTCATCATGTCTCCTGTCCAACCTTTCTATATAGTCTGTTCCTAATATTCTGCACAGGCCACTGCTTTTGGTGCTGGTGCTGCCAGATCTTGTGCATTCTGCATCCCAGTTTCTCAGATGGAAAGCACAGATTTAGGTTTTGCTAGGGGTGGGTCTGAGATTATTATTTGTGGTAATAATCTGACATCTCATTCAGTGCTTGCTCCAGGACTGGGCAGAGTTAGGACTGCACGAAGGTCTCCAACACATCCTGGTACAGTTCCTGCTGGCAGACAATCAGCTGATTGTTGGCTTGACCCAGGCTTATACTGGTGCTACAACTGTCCCCAGTGCAGTCCATTTTACTGGACAACTCGCTGATCATGGGCTAATTCCAAAGATCACTCCAGGGGCCCTGGTGAAGTCCCTATCCAGCTGATACTCAGCAAATTATCTGCTGGCTCTGGGGACTACTCTGGGCCCAGTTGGAGTCCTGGTATAGTCCCAATGCATCTGATAATCAGCTAATCATCTGCTGGCTCTGGGGTCTACATCAGAGCTGCTTCAAACCTGGTGTGGTCCTGAAACTAGCTAACAATCAGCTGCTTGTCAGGCATCCAGCTTTCAACTTTCTGGTGCAGGGGGAGCCAGGGATCATGATCCTGGGCTCCCCACACACTGGCAAGCAGGATGTGATAGGGATCTGAGCTCTGATCCCAAATTCACATGTCCTGCCACACATGTGTAACATGGCAGGAGATGTGACTGTAGGGATCTGGGATTAGATCTCATTGTGCCTTTAAGAGGGTGGCCATACATCCCAGTTTGGCTTGGACACTCCCAGATTCTATAGGCCCGTCCCAGCCAGTTGGTCAAAAGTCCCAGGCTGGAGTCCAATAGAAAAGCAGAGTGGCATGGTGCACAAGGCAGGTGGCCAGGTAGGCAGCCAAACAGGCATCTCTCCTGTTGTGCAGGAACAAGGCAGATGGACTGGAGCAGGTGCCACCCCGCCTGCACATGGCACATCCTTGCTCCTGTGCAGTAGCAGCTGTGCTTGCCTGGCTACCTGTCTGGCTCATTGTGCTGCTTTGCCTCCCTGCCAGGCTCCAGACCAGGACTTTTGACCAACTGGTCAGGACCAGCCTATGGAATCTGGGAGCATCCCAGCCAAACTGGGATGTATGGTCAACCTACCTACCTTTAAATGAATATTTGTCTATGGCCTAACTTTCTACTTTGCTATAACAATTTACCACCCTGTGCCCTGGGAAACCCATATACAGAAGATAAACAGATTGATTCACATTATTTGTCTGGAGATAATATTATCCATTTACATTTTTCATATAGATTTATGTACTGACTTTGGAATAATGATACATAACAACATACAAAAGTAATAGAAACTAAGATCAAGAAATAAAATTACTGGCCTAACTTCTAATTAGGAAAAAATGCAGATTGACTGTATTAAAAAAAAAGAAGCTTGTTTGTGTGGGTGTATAAAGTATATTGGAGATCACCTCTTTTAAGAAAGGTATGACAGCTGTTCAGAGACTTAACTGTTGTATGGAAAAGAAAGAACACAGCTTGATTTCTTTCTTTCTTTTTTTTCAAGATACCAGGCTCAGTCTGGAGTGCCAAATGGTTGGAAAAAAAAACATTATTTTGACTTTTAGACTGAACAAATTTTATCTGATGCTTGGCAGAGGAAAATAAGTATGGGGTAGTAAGATGTCATTTTTTGCTAGTTGCATTGTGAAAAAAACACTTCCTTTGGGAACTCTCATTTCTGGCTCAAAAATGGTTGTTTACCATATATTTACATTAAAAAAAATCTTATAAATATGCCCTTTTTACTTTTTAAACTAATTTGTTTGGATTCTGTTCCCTTTCTTTTAGACTCTCATAAATATTTTACCACATTTGTAAGCAATAATGTCCTTCTTTACAGCAAATATGAACTAATTGTTGGAGAATTCTTCTGGAAAGGAATATATTCAAATGTACTTAACAGAAACCAGATGCTAAGAGATGAGTCTAGGGAAACGTAAGACCAACTTTTCATGACTTGTGTCTCTAATTAGGATTAATCAACAAAATCCAAAAGTAACTCCTTATGCACGATCCAAAAAACCAAAGGTTTATATGCAAATAATTACAAGTAATAAATAAATAGACGGAAATGAGGCTGTCAGTGCACAATCCACAAATGGAACGAGGGGAAAATTCTTGAATGAACTGAAGATTATTTAACTAGCTCTTAATAGGACACTAATATTTGTCATGTGAGAATTCTGTCAAGTTTTCAGAAACATGTATTCGTTCATATTCCTATACAAAGTGGCCAACAAACTATACAAATGTTTTGATGCAGAAATACAGTTATTCTCTAATGTTATTTAGTACCATAGACTGTAGCTTTGCATACTGCATAGATGTTTTGGAGAGTGATTTTATATACTTCAGAAGAAAACATATAAGGTTTTCAGCTGTTTCAGTTTGCAATTATTGAATTTAATCTTGTTTCGAAAACATGGCTTTGTGGTGCAATTCATAAGGCTATGAGTTTGTGGGATGGACAAAAATGTAGCTTTGAATCAAACTCCTTGTTTTTTTTCATTCAAAATGATAACATAAAACCTGCTTTAATTCCTGGCGTAATGACAGGAGTTCAAGGTAACAGTGGACAGAAAGGAGCCCACTATTCAGTTGAAGTAGTTATTAATAATTATGCGGACTACTATTCTATATGTATTTTTACTTCTGTATAATGTATATAAACTAGATTGTAAATAATTACTTCATACAATGTTGTTATTTATTGAGAGTTGGCCAGATTCCCACTGGATGATTCATTGATGTCAAGGTAACGTGGGCTTCAAAGATCTACTTAGGTAGTTCAGAATTCTATGAATTTAACATTCCAACTCCATTTTCATTTGTATCTATGGGTCACTTCCCTGGGATAGAGAATACCAAGGATACCCCATAAGACATTTATGTACATAAAGGAAAAATACAACTCCAAAAAAATCTGGGGAACATGTTTTTGCATTTGAATGTAACGATTGCATTTGCTGATCTTTATGGATGACTTACTTTTCTAAATGTATTTAAGGATGGGGTTACATGTTGCATTTATACCATATTAAATCTGTGAAATGTTAAGTGATGTTAAAGTTAGAATGTGCTGGAAGCTGTCGCACATTTAGGGTTAATACCTTTTCTTCCTCACACAGCTCTGACTTGCCATGAGAGGGCTGGCAAGAAGTGGCATGGTTAGGAACCAGGACACGTGATCTCTATCCCTGCTCTGGAGGGCAGGAAGGGATGGAAGTGGTGCATCCTGATATGCTGGAGGACTGTAAATTAGTCATTTTATCTCTGTGGAGCAGGCTGAAGCTACCCTAACATGAGATAGGTAGCATGGCCCAGTCAACCCTCATCTGAAGTAACTTTGTGATGCTCGGAGGGCACTTAGCACAAATTAGTGAGTTTGAAGGTGCAGGTGCTCATGTTTTAAGTGCCCTTAACATGATCTAAGTGTAATGTGTAAGTGGGATGTGCTGCAGCTCCTTTAGTCTTGCAGGTTCCCCCCCACAACCCCACACACGCTCATGGGTGGTGAGACCCTGCTTGTAGCTCACTCTTGATCGGCAGAGAAGTGAAAACCACAGTTTTAAACATGGTGCCATTTTTGCCTGCCTGCCACTGATTGGTCCCACAGCTTGCTGCTGACTGGCAGGGAGGCAAAAATAGCACCATGTTTAAAAACACAGTTTTCACTCCCCCGCCAGTCAGGAGCGAGCTGTAAGTGGGGCCCCTTCAGCAATCAGTGGCTGGGGGGCATGCAGGGAAACCTGCAAGATTAAAGGTGCTGCAGCGCAGCCCACTTCCGCTGTGAGTTTGGAAGGTCCCTTACCATAGGTGAGGGTTAACTCTGGTCCATGCTTCCTAATTCATCTTAGGGTAACTTCAGTCTGCTCCACAGTGCTCAAACAAGTTATTTGCAGTTCCCCAACATCCCCGGATATACCACTCTCAGGCCAATTCATAACCCCCACCTCAAGCAGGAATAGAAACCAAGTCTCCTGCTCCTAGCTATGTCTCTGAAAACCAGCCCTCTAGTGACAATTCAGAACTGTGCAGGCAAGGCGCATATTAACCTGTTACATGTGACTGCTCACATGCTAACTGTAGTGCTACTTAACGTTCTACAGATTTATTATGGCCTAAGTGTAATGTGTAATTTCATCCTAAAGACTCCTTTATCTTTCCTTTCCTTTGTTTATTGTCTCTGTTTCCACATTTAATATATGATCCAAAATCTTTTTTTGTTTGTTTTGAAAATGTTTAAGAAAAAGTTATTTTATAAAGAAATACTATATGCACATACCATTTCACACATTAAAGATATCCTCCTCAATTGTTTACCAGTAGCAATTTTTTTCAAAGAAAGAACAGCAACAAAAACAAAAGCTTCCCACTATCTTATTCATCCTATGCAGTGAAAAGAATAATAACTTATAACAGAGTTTGAAAACAGCTGAATAAACTAATAGACATGTACTCTGCCTAAATGCTGCCTTTTGGGTTCAATTGTAGTATGTTCGCAAAATGAAGAACACAAAGTATTTACACTGAGGGTCAATAAGCTGTATTTAGCTTCCCTAGTTTTATGATTCAGTGACTTTTAATGTGATGAAAACATAAATCCATTAGTTGCTGCATTACTGCGTGGGCTGAATTCTACCATTGTCACTGGTAGTATTTTTACATACAGCAGCTATGACCATACTATAAGTGACTAAGCTGTGCACAATGGTGTTCCATGTTGTAACCCTCCTGAGTGGCCTATGAAAGCATAAATTAGTATTGGTTATTATTTGTATTACCTTAGCATTTACAGGGCTTACATGTTGTTTGTCTCCCACTGTGCTCAGCACTGAATATAATTATGGTGAGAGAGAATTACTGCCCCAAAGAGTTTATGAGCTAAATAGATCAGATTGACAAAGTTTGAAAAGGAAAGCAAGGGTCAAAGTTGTATAGCTGATCAGTAATGGTAGGAAACAGGGAAAAAATCTTCTGACTCCCGGTCCAGTTCTGTTTACCAGACAGTGCTGCCTTCTACCAGCAAGGTTTGGGATGCTATTAATAAGTGACTTCAAAGGGGATGTGAGGGGAGGAGGGGGTTGTAAGATCATGATTAAAAGTTTTATTCCTTCTTTAGGATCTTTACAATCAACTAGAGTGTATTTTAAACAATCATTATCATAAAGGAGAGGTTGGAAGCTGTATGGTTACAATTGTTAAGAGCCAAACCATATATGGCAGCTGGGAACCAGATATGGCTTTCATTCCAGTGATGCTCAACTAGTGTTCTGGGAAATCCTTTTAAGGCAGGTGCAGGATGACATGCAATACTAGCACTGTTGGTATACAAACACTTACAAATGATTCACCAATGAAATCTATAGATTTCATGTAAGAATCCATAGTGTAAGAAAAATTCTGATATAGATTCATCAAGAGTAAGTCATACCTGAACAACTCGATTTCCTTCTATAATAAGGTGACAGGTTCTGTGGAAGGGAGAGAGCAGTAGATATGACATGACTTGACTTTAACAAGGATTTTAACTCTGTCTTCCATAACATCCTCATTAACAACTTAATGAGAATGCAGACTGGATAGTGCAAGGTGGATATAAAACTGGTTGGATCATCATGCTCAGTGAGTAGTCATCAATGGCTCAATTTCCAGTTGAGAGGAGGTATCAAATGGAGTTCTTTGGGGGTCTGCCCTCAGTCTTGTATAGTTTAACACCTTCATTAATGCTTTGGATGATGAGACTGAATGTACACTTAGCAAATGTGAGGATGATACCAAGTTGAGTGTAGTTGCAGACACTTTGGCACATAGGGTGAAGATCTAGAAAGACCTAGATAGATAAGAGAAATGATTCATGATCAAACAAATAAAAGCAAACAAATGCAAAGTCCTGCACTGGAGATTAAATAATTGCATGCATAACTACAGAATGAGGAATGATTGGTTAGGTTGAAGTACTGCAGAGAAGGAGGAAGTTACAGTGGACAAAGCTGAATATGAGCCAGAAGTGTGTTCTTGTTGCAAAAAAAAGACAATGGCATAGTTGGCTGTATTAACAGGAATGTCACTTGCAAAACAAGGGAAGTGATTCTTCTTCTCTATTCAGCATTGGTGAGGCCTCACCTGGAGCTTAACAGTACTCTTTTAAAGCACTGTGTTCAGTTTTGTGCCCTGCACTTCAAGAAAGATGTAGACAGACTGGAAAGAGTGCAGTGTAGAGTGACAAAAATTATTAGAGACCTGAGAGAATGGAAATGGGCTTTTCTTTCTGACCATAGTGGACAGGAGTAGTAACAATTTGCTACAGAAGAAGAAATTTAGATTGAAGATTAGGAAGAACTTTTTGAACATGGGAGTCGTCAAGTATTGGAACAAGTTACTAGAGAAGCTGTGGAATCTCTATCCTTAAAAGTTTTCAAAAGCAGCTTAGACAGACAATTGGTTGGGATTGTTTAGTCATGGATACTCCTGATTTGATGAAGGGACTAGACTATATGACCTTGTGATGTCCCTTCCAGCCCTACTTCCCTATGATCCCATGATTCTATGACGTGGTCTTTCAGAGTTCTTTGCAACAGAAACATTGCTCTATGTTTCAGTGGCCAAAAAATGAAAGCTGCCACATTTTCAGGAGACCTTCAGTCTAAAAATGGTTGAGAACCAGTGAAGTAGGTTCTGAAATGAGATAAACAGCAGACTCACTAAAAGTATGTCACTAAGGGACTTGTTACACCGTACACCATAAACTGCACAAATGTTAATTGGCTTAGTGTTGTTCGGTTTAGGAGAGCAGTCGCATTTTAAGGCAAAAAACCCTTTCCAAGTGTCCTTCACCTGCACAGCTGTGGCTTGCCACTAAAGGCTTCTGTGAGCAGGGGCAGGACTAGCTCTCTGCTCCTTCTGGGCAGAGCAAGTAGTAGTCCAGGCAGCGGCAGGAGGCACCATGGCCACTGGATGCTCTGGGGCTGTGGCACCGTGCTCTGCCCAGCGGAAGCAGGGATGCAGTTTGGGCAGTGGCAGAAGACACCGTGGCTACCAGGTACTCCAAGGTTGCGACAAGCAGCGGGGCAGAGGCACCATTACTAGCCCTGCTGTGCCCCAATATCCCCACTCATCCTGACTGAGGAGGGGCCACTGCATCCTGGAATACTAGAAGACTTCAATTTGGGTGGAATAGGTATGTGGGGGGCTCGCAGTGTAATGGAACAAGAGAAAGGTTATGCGGATTACAGAACCCTGCTCTGCAGTGTCATAACTTTGAGCTGCATAATGAGTGCTTAAAACCACTTTAAGGTGTTAAGATACAGATAATCTAGGGGTTAAGAGCTCCAGAATCTGCCTAAATGACCATGTAATAAGGCTCTAATAGTTACTATCACAGCCTTTAGGTCAAGCTCAAAGGTCCACCAATTCTAATAGACAATTGAGCTAGCATAGTGAAGATACACTAGTTTCTGTAGCTGTCAACACATGCAAGGTAATGATGTGGCCAGTTTCATATTCAATTGCCTTTGACTCCATAGCCTGAATGACCAGTTACCCATTTACTAATGGGTCAAATGGGGGTGGCCTTTCACATGAATCCAAAGCAGGGCTTTAGGGCACTTCTCCAAAACCACAGCTAGACACCTTCACTGGTCTGCCACATCATTTTAACTTAGACACATATCTGTTGTCTAATAAGATAAATTTAGACCTCACATGTAATGGAGACTCATTTATAAATATGAATGTACTAAGTGTTACTAAATAGACTTTTTCATATCTAACTTTTATATTATATTACTCAATTAAAAAAAATCTTTTTATGCTGTTGTAATATTTTGCTGAAATTTATTAGGCTGTGTTAAAAATATATATAATATTGCCCTTCCCTGCTCTTTTTATGAAAATAATATTTCTTGAGTTACTGGGAATATTTATAAAGACAGCGTGATTTTTTTTTCTCTCTGTTGATTTAAAGGAGCATTTTTATGTCACCCTGTGAAATTGCATGGAAGTTTTATCTAGTCACCAAGGTGAATTATAGCCCTTTCTAGAAGAGCAGCTGCAGATTCAGATACGAAAAGGAAGGTACTGGTAACTTCAGCGTGGTTCAACTGAGACCTGTAAGTGCATTAAAATACAATTGTGATGCTGAGCTGTTAGTGTAATTGAGTTTTCACTATTATTCTGTTGCCTGGGAGCCTGTCAACATTTCTGCTATAAACCCCTCTTTCCAGAGACTTTTAAGGTGACCATTAAAAAAAAAAAACTTTTAAACAGAAACTTAAATACAGAGCTCCAAATGAAGGAGAGAGAAAAAAATAAAAAAGAACAGAAAAATATTAGTTTGAAGTTTTACTATAAATCAGCGAGCCAAAAATAAGTTACTGGTTTCAGGGGCACCTGTGGACATAAAGAATATTTTGGGTTTGTATTGTAAACATAATGTACTTGGTTCTCTGTGAATAAGCTCCTTAGAATCAAACAAAATAACCCTCTCTTCCCTCCAAATACTTACCACCACTAGCCTTTAATAAAAATTTCAGACAGATTTAAAGTAGTCAGATAAGCTCTTTGGGGTTACTGCAATTGCAGCTGTCACAAACTATTGATTTCTCTCTGTGTTTTGCTGCATATGTTTCTAGAAATGAATTAAAATGCCTGAAGCTGCTCTTTTCAAATCTCTTTGAGGGAGACTTTATTTACATATTGAAAACGCCATTCATAGGGCTTTCTTTTAAAAGAAGCAAGAATAAGTCAGTGACAAGTCTAGCTAAATGTAAGACCATAGAATCGTAGAAAATTAGGATTGGAAAGGTCATCAGGTGGTCATCTAGTTCAAATTCCTGCTCAAAGCAGGACCATCCGCAACTAGATAATCACCAGTCAAGGCTGTATCTAGCTGGGTCTTAAAAACCTCCAAGGATGAAGAGTCCACAATCTCCATAGGTAACCTGTTCTAATGTTTTACTACATTCCTAATAAGTAAGGTTTTTTTCCCTAATATCTAACCTAAACTTCCCTTGCTGTAACCTGAGACCATTGCTCCTTGTTCTATCATCTGCACCTGAGAACAGTCCAGCTCCATTCTTTTTGGAACCCCCTTTGGGTAGTTGTTATTAAATCCCCCCTCAATCTTCTCTTCTTCAGATTAAATAAGGTAAATTCCTTCAGTCTCTCCTCAGAAATCATGTGCCTCAGTCCCCCTCACCATTTTTGTTGTTGTCCGTTGGACTCCAATTTGTCCACATCCTTTCTGTAGTGGGTGGCCCAAAACTGGACACAGTACTCCAGATGTGGCCTCACCAGTGCTTAATAGAGGGGAATAATCACTTCCCTTGATCTGCTAATAATTCTTACAGATGCAGCCCAGTATGCCATTAGCCTTCTTGGCAACAAGGGCAGACAGTTGGCTCATATTCAGCTTATTGTCTACTGTAACCCCCCAGGTCCTTTATGCAGAGCTGCTACTTAGCCACTCAATCCCAAGCCTGTACCTGTGCATGGGATTGTTTCATCCTATGTGCAGGACTTTGCACTTCTCCTTATTGAACCTCATGAGATTTCTTTCAGTCCAATCCTCCAATTTCTTGAGGTTCTGCTGAATCCTATTCCTACCCTCCAGCATATCTACTACTTCCCCAGCCTAGTGTCATCTGCAGACTTGCTGAGGGTGCACTCTACCCCAACTTCCAAGTCACTGATGAAAATATTGAACCAAGCCAGCCCCAGGATCAACCCCTGGAGCACTCCACTTGATGTTCACTGCCAAGTAGACATTGAGCATTGATTACTACCCTCTGAGCCCAATGCTCCTGCCAGTTTTCTGTCCATCTTAGAATTCACTAGTCCAATCCATAGTTTCTTTGCTTGCTAATCTGGGAGCACATATTGTGATATTCATCATATATAGTATCCTATGTGACAAATAGCTCTACTGAAGTTAACAGGATTGCAGATTTAACTACTTGACAGGTGAGTAAGAAGCTGGGTGTGAGGTAGGGCCCAGAGAGTTCTAATGAAAGGATCTGTGGCATCCTGGCGAGAAGTGACCAGTGGTGACCCTCAGGGGTTCGTGCTTGATCCAGTTCTTTTCAACAACTTTATCAATGATTTGGATGTGGGGGTAAAAAGCTTACTGGCCAAGTTCATGGATGAGACTAAGTTATGGGGGGGTGTGGTCATTCTTAAAGATAGGCTGCAGATACAGGTGGACCTACACAGGCTGGCAGGTTGGGCAGATCGGAACCAGATGAAGGTCAACATTGAGAAGTGTAAAGTGTTCCATCTGGGGACAAACAATCCTCAACATACTTACAGGCTCAGTGGCACCAAACTGACAAGCACCACGACTGAAAGGGACCTAGGGGTAATAATAGTCCATAGTATGAACATGAGCTGTCAGTGCGATGCTGTAGCCAGCAGGCAAACAATACTCTGGCATGCATCAAGTGATGCATCTCAAGCAAAACCAAGGAAGTGATTCTTCCATTTTACTCAGCTTTGGTGAGGCCACAGCTGGGGTACTACCTCCAGTTCTAGGCACTGCACTTCAACAAGGATGCCAACATGCTTGAGAGAAGCCAGAGAAGAGCTACCCCACCATGAATAGCCCCACCATGCTACCACCAGGCCCTCCAGTCAGATGAAGTTTATGGTCATAAACATACTCTTCAATGTCTTCATCAGCGACTTGGACAAGGGAGTGAAGTGTACTCTGTCCAAGTTTGCAGATGACACAAAACTGTGGGCAGAAGTGGACACGCTGGAGGGCAGGGAACAACTACAAGCAGACCTGGACAGGTTGGACATATGGGCGGACAACAACAGAATGCAATTCAACAAGGAGAAATGCAAAGTGCTGCACCTAGGGAGGAAAAATGTCCAGCATACCTACTGCCTAGGAAATGACCTGCTTGGAGCACGGAAGCAGAAAGGGATCTTGGAGTCCTAGTGGACTCCAAGATGAACATGAGTCGTCAGTGTGACGAAGCCATCAGGAAAGTTAATAGCACTTTATCGTGCATCAGCAGATGCATGCCGAACAGAACCAAGGAGGTGATACTTCCCCTCTATCGGGCGCTGGTCAGACCGCAGTGGAATATTGTGTGCAATTTTGGGTGCCACACTTCAAGAAGGATGTGGATAACCTGGAGAGGGTCCAGAGAAGGGCCACTCATATGGTTAAGGGCTTGCAGGCCAAGCCCTATGAGGAGAGACTAGGGCACCTGGACCTCTTCAGCCTCCGCAAGAGAAGGTTGAGAGGGGACCTTTTGGCTGCCTATAAGTTCATCACGGGGGCACAGAAGGGAATTGGTGAGTATTTATTCACCAAGGCGCCCCCGGGGGTTGCAAGAAATAATGGCCACAAGCTAGCAGAGAGCAGATTTAGATTGGACATTAGGAAGAACTTCTTCACAGTTAGAGTGGCCAAGGTCTGGAATGGGCTCCCAAGGGAGGTGGTGCTCTCCCCTACCCTGGGGGTCTTCAAAAGGAGGTTAGATAAGCATCTAGCTGGGGTCATCTAAACCCAGCACTCTTTCCTGCCTATGCAGGGGGTCGGACTCGATGATCTATTGAGGTCCATTCCGACCCTAACATGTATGAATCTATGAAACCAGGATGCTTTTTTAAATGGCAGATTAATTACTCCTAATGTAGTTTCTGTGCAATGAGGGTTCTTCAGTCAGAACATTGCACCCTCACCTATGGTCTGTGGCAGCTTTTAGTCTACCGACCAAAACAAATAGGGCTATTTGTGAAAGAACAAAACCTAGCCAGCATGAATAAGTTCAGAGCACTCTGACCAAAAGTACTTTTTCCATATGTTTGTATATCAGTGAGTGGGTAAAACACCATTTAAATCAGGAAGCTTGAAATTCCACATTTACTTGCATACTACACACCCTTTCTCCCCAAATTAACCCTCTAAAATTGGTGTGTGTTCAAAATAGGACAGCTGATTTTTCTTCGCTATAATAGAAGGAAGGTAAAATAGATCAAGCAGACACTGTGACTCATGACTGCCAAGATGGCTGCCACTTTTCCAGCAGGGGTTGCACACAGCAGGCATAGAGTCTGATATTAGCCTTCTCACAGCTGCTGTTAAGCATTAGCTTTTGGATTAAGAGCTACTGAGCTGGCTGAGGGTAAGTGAACTGCTGCATGTAGTTTGTAGTATTTTGATGAGACTTGTGGTGTGGAAAGGAATTAAGAGAACTATTTAAAGTAAAGAAGTAACAGTCTTGCTTCTGCCCTTGCAAAGTTCTCAGGTGTTCAACAGCCTTGTTTGGCCACACCAGGAAGTTTCTGGTACTTCACCCAGACATCCTGGAATGCCACACTTCCTAGATTCTTTATGTTTCAAAGAGGACTTTCCATGTGTTACAGTTCGGAATGACTCAGGATAAACCTTTCTTTCTATATTTTGCCTTCCCAAAACAAGATTAATGTTTTATTTGGGTGCATGGTATGGTACCCAAGAAAATATGGTAATAGAAATATGTTGTGCAGTTGTACTTGAGTGCTTAAGATTTGCAGCTGTGAATACTGGACTAAGAAACCCCACCAATAGCAAGTCTATGAATACCAGAAGGTACCCCATGTATAGGGATCCAAACATCTACATCGCATTTCTAAATATAATTCAACTATAAATTGCATTATTCAAATGCATTATGAAAACTGAAAACTGTTAGCCAAAGATATAACTAGTGTTGGGCTATTTAAATCAATGGGCTTATTCATGAGCTGAATCTGACTTTATCCTGAAGATTTATTCACCCTACAAGCAAAAATGTAACCATTTCCTTGTGGATGAAAAGTATTGATACTAGTTGACAGGGCTCCAGCAGGAGACTAGCACACTATTTCTCCCTGTCAGTAATTGCCTTTGGTATAGCGATGATTGTTTTCAATCACCTCAATACACATTTACAATACACAAAGTAAAGTCACCATATGGAAATGGATTCGGCAGCAAAATAGATGCATTTCTGACACTAGGGAAGATCAGCAAGTGGTTTGTGACTTTTATATTGATTTATTTAAAACATTTTTATGGTTAATAAATTAAAAATGACAGTTACAAGGATTATTATTCATAAAACTAATAATGATTTACAGGGACTTCATACATAATTACATCTACATTAAGCACTCCCAAACACTATTGAACTAAATGATGAAGTCTGTACTGGAGCAAAATTCCATTGATTTAAATCACAATTGCTTCTGTACATCTGAGGTCAGATTTAGGTCTTTAGTATTTTATTCTTGCTTTATTTCTTGCTACTGATTCTCTTTCTCTGTTTTCTCCATACTCATTATAAAGGAATTAGTGGCTAATACAAAACTAATTTCAGCTGAGAAAAGGCCTCATAACCTCTATGTAAATGAAAGGTGTATACTTCTGTTGTACAGGATTGGCCATTCTGTTGTGTTGTGATATGGTGGGCCTAGGCCCACCAAGAAAACTTTAAGCTTCCCTTAATGAGGGTAGATACTGGGGATATAACAACTGATTCCAGGGGACAACAACTGTGAAAATGGGGGGAGGGGGGTCAAAGGTTAATAACAAGTGATCCAAAGGAGGACACTGAGTAGAGCACACTAGTCAGCACCCATTGGCCCTTGAACAAGTCCACGGAGCCAGTGGACACTGTCCAGTGAAACTCTGCACAGAGATGTGAATTGAAGAGGGACTGTAAAATGGCCCCACAGTAACTGGGGATCCCCTCAGACAAAGCCTTCTTCCTGGTCAGATAGATGGCAAGCTTGGCTAGAGCCAGGCGGAGGTTGAATATGAGATCCCAGGACTTGGTGGGGTCATGGACAGGGAGTGCCTAAATTAATGATGCTGGGAGTAGTGCAGTAGGAATCTCAGGAAGGGGTTCTTAAGGAGATGAGAAAGGGGCTGCAACCTAGCACATTCAGGGTAGATGTGTACCAGTCTGCCTCTGTTGGCAGAAAGGGCAGGTGTTAGAGGTGTTCATGAAATGCACACAATATGCACTTGTAGAGATAGCTCTGTGGAGGAGCTGCCAGCTGATGTCCCTTTTGGCTTATGGGACTGTGAAGGACAGGATCTGTGGGGAAAAAAAGAAGAAGCTGTTAAGAAGATTTAAGTCTCCTGTGTGCCTAAGAACAGAGATCACATTTTGAAACAGAAGTTGATTAGAGGGTGGTGAAGTAGTTCCTTGAATATGTTGAAATGCTGTTCAAAATTAATGGATGAATGGATGGCTTGTTGGTTATGGTGCAAGTCTGGAATATGAGAAAACTGATTCAGTGCATTGTGCTGCCAAAAACTTCTCATATGAACTTAAGCAAGTCACTTACTATCCGTGTCTCTATTCTCCAATGGTAAAACAAAAAAAAATAGTACTTTTTGAGTTCATAGAGGCATTGCATAGTATCACCAACTGTAGAGCATTCAGTTATAATGGTAGTGAAGACCATACAATTTGTAGGATACAGAGTTTCCCCCATAGTGAAGGGACAAGGGGGAGCTATAGGAACTCCTGAGATTCAGAGGCTACAGAAATGGCTCTATGAAATCTATCTTCTTTTCATATCACACAAATACTTGCACAGTATTTAGAATATTCTTATTGGGGTTGGCTTCTTGTTGAATAAAGTTAGCTTGGTAATTTGTGGAATGAGTCATTACAATTAATTTTACTAAGGATTTAGAATACATAGTCATAATATGATTTTTTTTTTTAGAAAAGTGTTCTTTGGAATAGCTTGTAGAAAGGATCCACAAGCAGTGACCACAAGAGCTATAGTCATCTTGTAGAATTTCTAAAATGTTAAGGGACAAAAGGTCCAGAGGTGTTTGTGAGCTTCACCAAAACAGGAACAGGGCCAAGCGTGTAGGATGATGTGTCTGCTAGTCATCTTTTTACTTTTACTAATAGCATATTTATGAGGTCTAAACTAGCCCACTACAAAACAATTTCTTAAATACCCATTGTGAAGCCTAGGACAGAATCACTTATCTGTTCAGAAATCCAGATGTTGCCATCACCTATTGTAGCCCATGCTTATTCATCTCTGGAGTGACATTCTTGAAAGTAAAGTACTTACAAGTAGTACCACCATGAATTACTTTCATGTTAATAAGAAAGACCTTCTTTTATTAGTTTACATTTAAAGTCCACTGAGAAGCTCTGAAGCACCTCTCTGTTCAATTTAAGTTTGCTGAAGTAAATCAACATAAATCTGCACAAGTCTAATACTGTTCTCATTAATTCCCTAAAACTAGTTATTATTAGAAGTCTACAATTTCTATTCTCAACCCCATAGGATTTCATCCAACGTGGGTGTCATTTTGCAAACCAGAAAATGTTTTCAGTTTTAATGAGTGGCACATTTCTTTTTCTTATGAAAAATGATGTTTCTTTAAAAAAAGGAACATACATTTGACACTTTTTAATCTTACGCATTTGATCCTACTTCCTTTGAAAAAATGGGAGTCTTGTTAGTTCAAAAGGAGCATGTCTGGCCCTCACATTTTATTCAGCAATATGTTTGCACATCATATTACAAACATAGGCCTGGTACTGTTCCATGGAATTCAAGATTTTAAAAAAATCCATTGATTTTATCCGGAGTAGACCCATCATTTATATTAAGTTCACTCATATTTCATGACCAATATCCCTAACTTGTAGTTTAAAGAAAGCAAGCGTGGGATTTGGGGGTAAAGATAATATGTTTCATTTTGGAAAGATGACAGTAACCTCTCTCAGACTCAAGGTCAATGCACAAGAGAAAGGAAGTCAATACAGGAAGTTACTTCACCCCATGAGAACTCAGAAGAACTTTGCAGGTCCTCAGAGACCAACTAACAATTTCAAAAGCTGAGAGCTGGCTTGAAAACTTCTTGATTAATTACAACTATGCAACATTCAATTTTGTCAAAGCTGTCTTTCTCAACAGCATCAAAGTGATCTGCTTTAGGTACTTGATTTTGATTGATGAATCAATTCATTTGAAACAAATGAAAAAATGACCCATGTTTCTCCCACAGTTGTAAAAGAATAAAGTCAGGATACATAGTGCTGTGTTAAAGGGATTCTACATACATAGTGGTATATACATTTGTGTATGGAATTCACCAAATTACCAAACTGTAATTTATGTGGTTCTTTGTTTTTGCTGGGTTTCAAAATGTTGGATTGCTGATTGACATTTTTACCAAAAAAAAGGATAAAGTGATCTTATATCTGGCTCTATATACCATAGGCTACTATAATTGTGCTTGATGCATTATTTTTTCTGTGCTATCCTGGTGCAATGTCAGGGTAACAAGAAATTCTGCAGAGGCACAAGTTGATCCAGTATATTTATTTCTTGTTATTAAACAAGAAATAAAAGACCAGAAGAACATACCTAGCTGTGCTGACTGTATGAGCAAAATGATTAGCATCTTCCTCTTAAAAGGAAAATAATCCACTTTAATTTTGATTTCTTTAGCAAAGCAGTACATATAGCTTTTAAAGCCAACTGATACAAAATCTGCTGCATGCAATCTCCCCCTGGGTGGGCAGGCAAACTAATGCCACATGGCAGTTGATAACTACCTTATTTAATGCTGTAGAAAGTTGTTGGACTACACAGTGATGCAGGAGGTAGAAGGCCCTTACCAGTTAGACAGAAATTAAAGTTGCTTTTTTTCTTTATATGCAAGAGGACAAAAGGCATGAGCTTTATTGTGAGAGCAGCACAACTGTGTCTGTAGCTCAAAGAATTTTCTTTTCTGTTTGTCTCTATTCTATTTCAGAAATCCCAAGTGACATCATATCTGGCAAAAATGAACATTAGAATAATGTACTTTTTCTTACGCAAGTCCTTCTCTTGAAAGAATCTTGTGTTGAAATATTAATTCAATTTCCTGCTCAGTTTTAGATATTTTTACTTAGAAATGTCTTAAAGGCATATGGTAACTGGAACAGGAGAGTAAACAGCATTAGCACATTTTAAACTAGAAATAACCAAAGTAAACTACATTGAATTAAGCCCAAGTGTAGAGCCTCTTCCTACAGATACTCACTCACCTGTGTTATTCTCTGACTGACTTCAGTGGTGGTGGACATTTGGAGAACTGCTTTCATGAAGAACTGAGCCCTAGGGGTTTGATTCATTTAATTAAAACTTAGATGTTATCAAAACTGCCTTTATTGGATTTCTTGCACTTTCCTCTGAAACACTCATTACAGGCAGCTGGTAAAGACTGGACTGGATGCCAAGAGAAATTAATTTATATTAATTCAGCAGAATTGTTTTAACCTTAATTCTTAAAACTGGCCTTAAGTTCTGACTTAGAGTGAAGTCAGTAGCAGCGGCAGCAGCAACTGAGAGCAGGGACACTGTCCAGCAGTTGTAGAAACAGCAGCAATCAGGGATGGGCACACTATACTGGCAGCAGCAGCAACTGTCTGCAGGGCACATTAGACTAACCTTCCTACTTCCCTTCTGTAGAAAGGTTTTGCTTAGGTGCAAAACTTGCCAGTTACATCTCTGCAGGTATGGGAAATACACACACACACAATAACTTCAGAACAGAAGGGGAGTGAAATGGAAAAATATATAGGCGGCAGAAGCTGATCACATTGTTACATAATAAACGAAGGCCCAAATGCCAAGCTAATTACTTCTTTCCTTTTTTCTCTTTCCAGTAATGAAAACTGATCAGTCAGAATGGATTTGCTTTTGAGACCTGATGCAGCTCCTGTTGAAGATAAGGGAAATGCTTGCTTGCTGGTTTAATTGTAGACCCTGATCCAGTAGCTGATAGTCAATGAGGCTTTGCATAGGCACAAGATGAAACCACAAACAGCTGGCTGCGAGGTCTAAGCCTTCATCTGTATTTATATTTCTGCCATTTTTTCTTTAGCTATGCTTTACATGAACTAGGACTCAGTGCTGAATTTATTTGATCTGGTGATATGGATTATTTCTTGGCTTTTGAGTTTGGGCGGTGTCAGATAATTTGCTTTGAGTTGCTTATCTGTTTTTTTAGGCTGAACAGGGTTTCTTTTTATTTTAACATGATTTACTGTTCTATTAAGAATTTTTCAGGTGCTATATAAATGTACTCAACACATAAAATGGTGAAAAATTATCATCTTGACACTGCATACAAAAATGAGTCTAGCGCTTCAGCTTCAGGAGAACTATTATAACTTAAAGCTGCTAAAGATCCTTATATATTTTGATTCTACTCTTTGGACTACACAATGATCAGATTTGATTTTAAGTACTTCAATATTCTTAGGCAAGAAAGTAGAGCCAGACTTTCCTGACTTGTTCCAACCTGACTTTAATATTCTGCAGAGGATTTCCAGAGGCAGGTAGCCAATATAACATCATAATTGAACTCTAAGAATAAGATGCACTTTTAAAGCCACTGAATGAGGAAATGTGTTTGGCAGGTTGCTGAAATGGAGAAATGTCATCCTTGTAATTTGCAGCCAGTGCCATTCAATACCACACTCGGTTAGACACAAGGCTATACTTTCATATCTTGACTTAGTTCTCAAAAAAAAGCTACGCTGTTCTTTTACTGCCTAATCCTTACTGTGTTTTATAGTAAGAAGGTAAGTCTATTCAGAAAGCAAAATCTACACTGAAGTGATGTTAAAGGTGTCTCTTCAGACTACAATGAGAGAAACGTAGAGATATGGCTGACATACTATCCTTACTCAAATTATTGGGCCCAGTTATTGTACTTCATGACTACTGGAAAGAACAATGTTTTCTTCCAGAAATTGTTTTTCAGAGCCCAGCCTAGGAAAACAGTTAAGCAGAAGTGACTTTTGCATGCTCATAGTTAAGCACTTTTATGTGTACTTTGCTAGATCAAGGCTTTAACTATTTTAATATTGATTACCTTGGCTTTGCATCAGATGAAATTCTGAAACAAACAAGATGGGAGTCCTAAAAATCCTGCCTTTCATTTCTTTCCTCTATGTGAGTGTACGTGCATGTTTACTTTTGACCATCTACTAACTTCTTTTAAAACAAACATAAAACACTCAATTAAGCCACCTCCCCCAACAATACTGGAATCCTTCTATGTATCAGACCTGACACTCCTATAATACATTTCTTCTGGCAAATTTTGGCCATTTTTTCAAATTATGGAAATATGCCAACCACAAGTAGGATTAAAGGACATTGTAGTAAAAACAACTGTCCTTTGTCTTCACAAAGTACAGCTGTTTAGTGCATCTGATTATTAACTGAAAGGTTGGTGATGTAAGCTCATCCAGTAAATCCAGTTTTACTGGAGTCAAGTTTGGAATAACAGCTTCTACCATTTCTTCTACCTGTGGAGAAGCAGTGATGGGTACATTCAATCATCTGCCATACACACACTCTACAAAAGGCTGTAGGCCATGTGTTAAATGAATTAAAGTCTACCTGGAGATAGTTTGAGTATGTAAATTATGGACACCACTGATTATTCTCATAGTTACACTGACTGTGGCATATACTGTATCGAGGGCCACTTAGGGACATAGATTTAGAGATTGCATTGTATAAATACCTTCAGAAATGTTAGTTTGTAAGGTCAGGGGCCACTAAAAATCCTTTCAGCTTGCTAATCACTGAAATGATAGTTTAATGGCTCCACAGGACCTAATGAATCAAGTAAAGTGCTTCTGTATAGCAAGTGCTTTAAGAAAGGTGTCTAAAGAAAAATCATCAGTAAATGGTTTCCTGATTCTGGGTCTCTCATCAAACACCCATTAACAGCTGGTAAGATAAGATGGGAGACTTGTCTTTCTGAATTTGACCTTCTTTAACCAAAAGTCAAGTCAGTAATCCTGGGCAGAGTTAATGTGTACATTTATTTTGTTTAGTGTATGAGTGGTTTTTAGTTATTAATATTTTTGCCTTTGCAAGTAGTGTGACTGATTTGTGCTTTTGATCTTTTATAAATGACTGCCTCACTGCCCTAGTCACAAGCATTATATAAATTACTGCACTAAATGAGCCTGGATTATTTTTAATACATACAGGCATTACATATAATGAGATATTTGACTATAAAAATGACTGAAACCATCTTTAAATATAAAGGATTTTTAAGAAAAAACTAAAGGACAACGAGTGTGTGGGGATGTAAAAGAGACAGAGAAATTAGCTACATACATACAGGGAGAATCTTAAAGTCATGTTCTCCAATATGGGTTTTCACAATAACAGTTTCAAAATTGTTGCATACATTTTATTAAAAGCTTTTATAATAAATCTAAATCTATGAGTGGGTATAACATTTTTTCACTCCAGGGTGCATTTTTACTGTGAAGCTAGAAATTCAGTGAAAACAGAAAGTTAATCAGCTTGAAAATGGTGCAAATAAAAACAGAACATTCTCCCTATTCTTAATTGGAGCCTGCATTTTAAGTTTAGACTGTTTTCTTATACTGAGAAGTAGTGTTTAGAGGCAGTGAAACACACATATTTGGCTATAACACAAAGGTCTCTGTCAAGTCAGATAGACAACCTTTCATTCTTTCCTGTCCTTTGCAAACCCTCAGTGTGTGTTCTTTACCAGGGCCCTTATCTCTCTTACTGTGTCCCGTAATAAGTCCCATAGTACCAGGTTTTAATCTCTGCTGCACTGATGTGTTGCTGGTGTTTTTAAATTTTCTGTGCTAGGCAGAGGCATCCCAGAATCCTTTATAAGACATTGTCCACGAAGTTCCAAAGCAGATGAGTTGCTGATGCAAAATCTAGCCAGGGTTATCTGAATCAGATACCTACAAACTTGAAAATTGGAAATAAGAATGGAAAACACAGGGCCTGTTCAGAGCAGTAGGGAAGGAAGCTTGTTTTTGTGCTGCAATATTTTACGTTTTCAATATAAAACTTTTGACTGATTCATTATTGTTTGTATCGCCCAAAGGCCCCAACTAGATGCAAGGGCCCACTGTGCGTGCAAGCACTGCTACTGTACAGATATATAGTGCAGAAATGTTATGTTTGTCCTGAGTATCTCCCAATCTAAGAACATCACACGCTAGATAAAATGTAATCGATTCCTTTCACATTGCAGTCCACACATACTTCAGCACATATTACAGATTTCTTTTGCAATGTATGAAAGAGAAGGGGATTAGAAAAGGAGCCAGAGATAGTTTGCATGGTAGTTTGTGTGGCAGATACATATTGGAAAATAGAAAAGAGAAAAAGTTCAATTAAGTTTGGTGAAGCTTTGGAATGAGTGAATGGCATTTTTTTCTTTTTTTTTTGAGGGGGGAGGGGAAGGCAAGGAGTATACATCAAGTTGGTTCCTCTGAAACTTTTGAATTTTGATGTGTGATGCATAAGATCTCTGTGGTGGAACTGAGAATAGAACCCATGTCTAATTTCAATGTCAGGCTCCCATGTCCATTCTCTGTTTTCCCCTTTTCTTCAGAGAGAAAGATAATGCAAATGCAACACAGACAAAGCTAAAGTATGTCACTCCATCAGATGTTAACCTGGAAAAATTTAGAATTTTAGATCTAGAAATAAACCAAATTAATACATTTCAGTTTGGTAGCTTAAGCATGATTTTATTGTCTTTATATTTTACTTTAATTGCTTCATGAATATTTAATAAGTTTTTGGTCTTTCATGTAAAATAATGGATAGACACGGGTAGAGCTAATGTTGAGCTACTCAACTTATTTCTGCAATTTTTGTTTGAAAGAATCAAATTTTACAAACTTCAATTGTTTTCTTTAGGAGCTGAAAACCAGGGACTGGTATGGAAAATTAAATTGCTCAAAGAAAATTAATTTATACCAAACATTTCTTTAAAACAACAAAAAGAAAAAACAGCATTGAAGCCACTTGGCTTTTTGTAGTACTCTGTTACACCTTTGAAACAACTTCCTGTCACTTATTCCTCTAACCAATTATAGAGGTTTTTGAGGGAGGGTAGAGGGTTATCTCTTCTTTCTTTATAATTAACTTTTTATAGGAAACATTATGTTTTTCTCCCACAGAATTCCACATGGTCAGAGAATGAATTATCAGTATTATCTCCCTTTTCTAACATGATTGACTGGTAAAGGCATGCTGGATTTCTAGTTACTCTCAAAGATTCTATTCACCCTTTAGAAGCAAAACCAAAAGGTTATCATTATTACCTAAATTCTGTACATTAGTTTTTTTCTGACATAATTGCAGCACATTGCTTTAAGAGCTGACTCAAATTGAGAATACGTCTGTCTTGGTTTTTGTGTGCTTGTGGTACTAATAATAAACTTGTGTACCAAGTTAACTGAACTTTTGAAAGCCTCAGAAAAGATTTAGTTTGAGATTTGGAATAAGACTGTAGCCAGCCTTTTAATCCTTTCATGGTTCCTCATCACTAATTTAACTTCTGTTTAACAAGCTCTCTAGTGGCATTTTTGCTATAATCATACAATGATTTTCTTGCATTCAAAACATGATAATTAAAATGTGTAGAGACCATTTCTTATTCCTGCTGTAGTATAACATTTTCACTTGATTGAAGCTAAACTGCAATTTGGCCTTTATGTTATGAAGAAGAAAAAATGGGGTTGCTGGGAGTGAGTGGATCAATTAAACAATGTTCCTTTTTAATGAGGGTTATATCATCCTGTCAATGATAGATATCTGTAGCTCAGTCTGTCACTAATGATATATGCCATCTTCTTAAGCCTATGGTGATAGCCTAGAAGGATGTAGCTACTACCCTTGGCTTTTCATTGATCTTTGCATGTAGTGTTTCAGAGTCAGTAAAACATGTAGATCAGCTCATTATAAAGTAGCGAGCAAAGGCCACTACTGATGGAAAACAGGAAGAGTCAGGAATTGAACTGTGACTACAATTTATTGCTTTTCTTTTCCTGACATCTTTTCTTTGGCTTCTCCATAGACTTGTAAGGTATCTTTAGGAACAGAGGGAGGAAAAACCCTGTTCATTGTGCAATACAATGTATCTTCAAATATCTACTGTCTTGCAGGCTGCTCTAATGCCAACTTTCACATATATAATATAGATGTGTTGTGTCATGGCAAGATCCTAGGGAACTAGTTTGTTCTATTCTGGACTTTGCCATTGACTTGTGGGAATCTATGTCATTTAGTGCAAATTCCCAGTTGGTTCCTTAGACAATGCCAGCTTATACATCAGAAGGCCTTGGTCCCAAATTAGCCTCTGGTGCAAAGAAAGTGATTCTCAGAAATAGGACTAGCTACTTAGATTCCCTATAAAGAAAATGGAAAGAATTTGGGACCACAGGTATTTGGGACCAAGGGTAATTCAGAGAGCCCAGACATGGAATGAGGAGTGTCTACAGCTAGCCAATAAAAAAGGTTAAGCACGGAAGTATAGTAATGAAATCCTGACCTTTCTAGAGCTTAGGCACCTATGTCAGTCCTGCACATTATGCATATCAATTCATCTGGGATCCAGAGGCCAGATTCCTCTCCTGAGGCTGGGTGCTTAAATGAGTGTTTTGAAAAGTGGCTCAACATTATTAGCATAACTAAGACAGAGTGACTGGGACAGCAGATCCAAAAGCTGACTTGGGCATCAGGAGCAAAAAAAAGTAGCTTCCTCTGCAGCCACATGATCACTGCCTTCTTTCATCAGAGCTGTCCCAGGCACTCCATTGACCTGTTACACCTCTGCTCAATGTGCAACTTAAACACATATATCAGGCCAGGTAGCTCTGGTTAAATTTAGAGATTGCATCAAGGACAAATTTAACCTCACTTATGGGAGGGATGACTCACTCTTCCAAAACCTGTATCAGGAGGAGAGCCTGTGGTCATAGACTTGATGTACCTGTCAAAAAGAGGACATTAGCACCCCTAAAATATTGGACCCTTTGGGGCATTATCTAATGCTTTCAGAATCAGTATATAGGGAATACACAGAGAGGCTAAACTGTTTTTGAACAAATACTATAATTATGGCTGTCATAGAAATGCCAACAAATAAGTAGTTTGTGATTTCTGAAATTGAATGAGGTTTTCTGGAAGGTAGATTTATTGTGTCCTTAGTCCCTTTCATGATCTTTCTGTAGAGAACTTGTATGTTAAATATTTTGGTAGTTTACTGATCCCTACTTCAGAATGAGAACAAGTTGAATTACAATAATAAACATATGTTTACCACTACTCGCCAGTCTGAGGGGGAGAGGGATCCCAGAGAGCTGACTGTACTTTCAAGAAGCCTTACTGAGAGTGCAGGAACAAACCATTCCAATGCACAGGGAGACTAGCAAGTATAGCAGAAGACGAGCTTGGCTTAGCAGGGAACTCTTCAGTAAAGTAAATCACAAAAAAAAAAGCTTATAAGTGGAAACTTGGACAAATAGGAAAGAATGTGAAAGCATTGTTCAGACATGCAGGGGTGAAGTCAGGAAGGCCAAAGAGCAATTGGAGTTGCAACTAGCAAGGTATGTGAAGGGTAACAAGGGTTTCTACAAGTATGTTGGTAGCAAGAGGAGGATCAGGTAAAGTGTGGGTCCCTTACTGAATGGGGGAGGCAACCTTGTGATAAAGGATGCAGAAAAGGCTGAGGCAGAAATTCACAGGCAAGATCAGTTCCCAGACTACTGCAGTGAGCAGCACAGTTTGGGGAGGAGGTGAGCAGCGAACAGTGGAAAAAGAGCAGGTGAGGGACTATTTAGAAAAGCTGGACATATACAGGTTCATAGGGCCAGATGGAAAGCACTCAAGGGTGCTGACGGATTTAGCTGATGTGATTGCAGAGCCACTGGCCATCATCTTTGGAAACTTGTGATGATCAGAAGAGGCCTTTTGTGATTGGAAAAGGACAAACAGTGCCAATATCTAAGAAAGGGAAAAAAGGAAGATCTAGAGAACTACAGACCAGTCAGCCTCACCTCAGTTCCTGGAAAAGTCATGGAACAGATCCTCAAGAAATCCATTTCTAAGTACTTGGAAGAGAAGAAGTTGATTGGGAACAGTCAGCATGGAATCACCAGGGGCAAATCATCGCTGACCAACCTGATTGCCTTCTATGATAAGAAGCCTTGTTCAGTGAATGCGGAGAGACCAGCAGATGTGATTGATTTTAGCAAGGCTTTTGATATGGTCCCCCATAATATTCTTGCAGGCAAGATAAGCCTGAATGAATGGTTTGTAAGGTGGATAGAAAACTGGCTGAAGCATCAGGCTCAGAGAATAGTAATCAATGGCTCAATGTCTAATTGGCAGCTGGTATCAAGTGGAGTGCCCTAGGGGTCAGTCCTGGGGCCAGTTTTATTCAATGTCTTCATCAATGACCTGGACGATGGCATATAGTGCACCCTCAGCAAGTTTGCAGATGACATCGAGTTTGGGAAAGTAGTAGATGTGCTGGAGGGTAGGGCTAGGATTCAGAGTGACCTAGACAAATTGGAGGATTGTGCCAAAAAGAAATCTCATGTGCTTCAACAAGGACAAGTGAACCGTCTTGCCAGAACAACTCTATGTGCCTGTATAGGCTGGGAGCTGACTGACTGGGCAGCAGATCTGCAGAAAAAGACCTGGAGGTTACAGTGTACAATAAGCTGAATATGAACCAGCAGTGTGCCCTTTTTGCCAAGAAGGCTAACAGCATACTGGGCTGCATTGGTAGGTGTGTTGCAAGATCAGGAAGTGATTATTTCCCTCTGTTCAGCACTGGTGAGGCCATATTTGGAGTACTGTGTTCAGTTTTGGGGCCCCCACTACAGAAAGGATGTGGACAAATTAGAGTCCAGTGGAGGGCAACAAAAATGGTGAGGAGTCTGGGACACATCGATTATGAGGACAGGGTGAGGGAACTGGGCTTATTCAGTCTAGAGAAGAGAAAGCTGAGACAGATTTAATAACAGCTTTCAAATTCCTGAAGGGAGGTTCAAAAGAGGATGGGTCTAGACTGTTCTCAGTGATGACAGATAACAGAAGAAGGAGCAACAGTCTCAAGTTGCAGCAAGGGAAGTTTAGGTTAGATATTATGAAGAATTTTCTCACTAGGAGGGTAGTAAAACACTGGAACGAGTTACCCAGAAAGGTGGTGGAATCTCCATCCTTGGAGATTTTCAAGCCCCAGCTAGACAAAGCTTTGTTTGGGATGAACCAGTTGGGGATGGTCCTGCTTTGTTGAGGGGGTTGGACTAGATGACCTCCTGAGGTCCCTTCCAATCCTAATTTTCTATGATTGTCCTATTTTACTATCAGAACCCTAATATTTTTTGTTTTTTACCAGTTTTTTATTACAAAGGATATTTTGTTGTGCACAAAAGCGAAGCCAGAATTTCACCATTTTCATTTCTTGGGCTGACTGAAAAGTTATGATAGGTGGACTTTCATCTCCAAAGTTCAGAATATTTTTAGAAGCTAGGTAAATTTTATACCCTACTCCCAAATGGGGATGCCAGAGCCAGAAAGTAAAAGGACATTCATCAGGGTCTCAGTTGAGGGTTAGTGTCAGAGCAGGGACTTCAGCACAGAGGCTACTATCTTTTGTCCTTTGGTAAGTGTAACAGTCCATACTGCTCCTAAGGGTCCTTTAGAGCTCATGTTCTGGTTGTTCCATGGGTTTTACCAGTGGAAAAAAATTGCTAGTCCTTTCTAATGGGGTGAGTCAGTATTTAAGCCAACTTTTCATTTTCTATGAATAAGGCTATAACTGTGCTTACTATGGAAATATTTAAGTAATTTAGATATTCATATTGTTTCAAATACAGGAGAGGCTATCTTATTCCCAATGGAAAATGTAAAAGATGCTCCTAAGTGCCATAATGCTTCTTTGGCATCCTGGTCATGTTCATTTTCATCAGGTGCCTCACAAACTACTTCAGCAACATCGTCTTGTTTTCATTTGTCACTTGTATGAGTACACAATATTTGGACAAAGTCTGCATCCAACTTCTGCCACATCTCTCACTGTCCACTGCATGTATAATGAGAGAGAAACAGATTTTTAACTGAATGTATGTGTTCACCTGGAAAAGGAAGAACTCAAAATTCACTTCAAGCCTAAGTATTTTTAGCGTTGAGAACTATTTATTATCTTCAGCTTTTTGTCCAGTAGGGCTCATGGACTCCATTTCTAGCCTCCTGTCAGTAACCAGATTTGGGGAACACGTTACAGAACCAAAAGCCCTAGCTGTATTTTTCCTTACGAGTCTGGACCCATGCTCACAGAGTGTCCAAGTCTTCTCTCACTAACACAAAAGTAAATCAGGACCAACTCCTTTAAGTCAATCTAGTTATATCAGTATAAAAACAGTTCCAGTGAAATTAGAATTAAACTGTAAAAATCTCCTGTGCTCTGCTTTGTGGAGCGTAGAATGCGCAACACTTTAAATCTTAAGATTCATATCCTCAGTAGAGTTTGCTATCTAAAGTGAGGAAGAGCGGCACGAGTCTTTGCTTACAATTACAAACTTAATAAAAAAATAAAATACAATACAGTCTAATCACAGCAAGATCACATTTATGCTGGTCTCAGCCTTACATTGTGATTTATTTTTAAGAGTAGAGTCTTAACCTAGGGTTGGTATTTTTGTTTGACTTTGTTGTATTCCAGTGCCTGTTACTCCTCTTTATCCCTTGAGAAAAGTAACCTACTTCTGTTAACTTTTCAGATTTGCTAAATTTAGCAGAACTGGGTAGGATCAACGTGTGATTGGGAAACCAATATGAAAAACACAGGTGCTCAGAAGGTGTCTCTCTCTTTCCTGAGTCCAGTATTGCTTTAAAGCATTGGGAGCATCCCCACACTACCTGAATAGGAATATTTATTGGTCTGCATTCTCACACGAATTATCATCACTTATAGTTATTTAATCTTTTTCATGTAATCTTTATTTGATAGGTGATTTTACATTTCTTGCTCTGGTGCCATCATTTCAGTCTAGTGGCATTTCATTTTTCCTCCTCCTTTGCTCATCCTGAAAACATATTCCTGCATTTTGTTTTGGACTTTTTTTTCTGCACTGAAGGTTGTGCCTGCATCTTGCAAAGGCTAGCAAAGGGAAATGGTGACTAACAGGCTATCTGAACTGAACTGGAGAGATACAACACTCTTTTTAAAGTTTATTTTAGACCTTTAAGTCAGGAAGTTAAAAAAAAAAAATTTGATCGGTCTCAGTCATCTCAAGTACATGAAACAGCATTTGAGTTCAGCTCACAGATTTATTTTTAGCTTCCTACCAAAGGTGAAAAGAGTTTGTAAAAGAAGGAGAGTAAAGGAGAGATTTTAAAGCCCGATGGCAAACTGAAATAATATTAAGTGAAGGCAAAAGTTAAGATTCTTCTAACATTCTTTAAAGAGGAAAAAAAATATTTTGGTGCAGACAAACCTTTCTTATGCTGAATATAGTCCCAGAAGTGAATGAGTTTGGAAAGTTTAACGAAATAGTAATTCAGATATTTTGGGGGTTATTTGAGGAGAGTGAAAACTGTTTTTTCCCCTGTGGAGAAAGGAAAAGAGCAATGAAAACAGAACTTTTGAGTACTTCTTACTGATAAAATTATACAGTTGAAAATTACCCTTGCTATATAAAATTCCTAAAGTAGAATAATATCATTTTTACTTTCCTGTGATTATTTCCAGTCAAATGTTAACTCAGGAATTGTGTATTTTATAATTTCAGCTGTCTGGACCATACTTACAAGAGTACCCACTTATTTCCACTTCAGATCTCTATCTTCAAAAGTATAATCGATCCTAAATTTAGAAGTAAATTGGATTAGACCACTGTTCTATCTAGTCCAGTATTGCATTTTTGACAGCACTTTCTGTCTCAAAGGAAACGGAAATCCTTTTGTTAGCTGGTTATAAATCAACCTGCTTTAGGCAAAGCTGGGCTTTTATGAGCAGAGTTTGTCCATGTACAGACATGTATTTTCTCCTGTGGTGTTCAGGATTTTTCTCCTAGAGCAAAAATGGCCACTCCACAAACAGCAAACCACCCTCTACCATTGACCTATATAGTACTGATTTCATTTTGCAGCTGGTCTTACATGGTGAGGGAACAGAGCTATTTGGTTGTGCAGAGTTCTGCAGCACATATCCCTGTTTCATTACCTGCTTTAGTGGTAAATGTATTTAGTAGCCGCTGAACTTATCCTGACTGAAACAGTTATATTGCTACTTCCTGCCATGGCAAGTGGTGTACTAACTTTCTGTTAGTCTTCAAGCATTACTGCAGAATATTTGCACTCTTCTTAGCAATAATTTTCTGTGAATTGGGTAGGTCAAAGAATAAGAATGCTTCAATTATCTATTTCTATTTATTGTCAAATCTATTTAGGAAGAATTTTTCTCCCAAATCATATTGTGGGAGGTTTTGCCTTCCTCTGTAGTGTGAGCCATGGTCCTTTTTCTAGGATCTTTTTATCATGCATTAACAAAGTGCTTCCCTGTCATTGTAGTGACGGGGCTTTAATCTTCCCTGTTTTTACTTGTGGCACATTGTATGCTATTTTGAATATTGTTCCTTGTTGTCATGGGTGAGGCTTTGAAGTGGCAAGTTAGGGATTCACTCCATTTCTGATTGCCTATGAATGTAGGTGACTGGCCTAGGATGCCTCTTCTAATTCTGTGTTCCTATTTTATATTTAATAAAGCATTAATAAACCTTGCCCCTTCTGAAATTTGGACTTCTAATCCCAGCTTACTCTGCCCATGCCAAGAAATTTAAGCACCAATCTGTTTTCTTCTATAAAGACCAAGTCAAATAAAAAAAAAAGCTGTAGTAAAAGTTACCCTCAATGTTAAAAAAAAGCACACACTAAACTCTCATTTATATTTTGAATCTTCCTACTTTATGTTCTCAAAATTCAAAGTGTGTACTTTTCTCTTTGTTTTATTTTTATGTTGTCAAATGATTTTGCCAAGCTGAGATTTCAGGTTCTGCAAGTACAGAAAGTCCTCTGAGAATTGATCTGTTGTGTTTTGCCTCAAAGGAACTTTTATGACATACACAAAGACGCGGAAATACTTTCATCAATTTCTGTGTCATTTTTCAGCAACAGCTGTTCCAAGAATCTTCTGTAGAATCCACATTAAATGTTTTGCTTTTCTGGTTTCAGCCAACACAAGAGGGAGTTATCCCTGCCAATCTACTAAATTTTTGCCTATGAGAATATGTACTTTGTAGAATAGCATCTGTGCCACTAACTTATAGGAATACTAAAGTGGCATGCTGTAGGAGCAAAAGGAATGTGAGCCTTTTGTTCCAAGCACTCACTGGGGAAAAATATGTTTTTTCTACAAAGCAAAACCAATGCCTCTCCTTGAATATTTGTTGCTTTTATGTATTTTTGAGTAAATATGAGAAATAAAATTGCCAACTGCTCCCAGGCAAAGGTCAAATTCTTTAAATTGCTGAGCACCAGCTATTAGAAGCATTGAGCATCCTGTACCCTCTAGTATTCCATGGGGAAGTCAGTATCCTCAAAACATCTAGTTTTCCTTCCTGGTCGCAAGTTCATAGCAGAACTTTTTCCATCATTAGGGAACAAATATGCCTCCTTTTTGCTCCTCCCCTCCCCCATCCCTGGACAAAAAAAAGATAGAGGTAAGAAAATGCCTGAGTTGACACCATCCTCCATACAATCTGATGGGATTGAAAGAGGGAACCTGGCATGGTGCATTGTCCTGACACTTTTTCTTTGGGTATTTTTGGTGGCACAGGGAAGCTGGGGACTGGTCAGCAGAACTGTTGATTGAGGCTATTGATGTAGTCTACAAGCATATCTTACAAGAGCTCTAGTCATGGCCCTTTCTGTTCTGGGACCACTTGGGATTCACTGGCCCCAAGGGAAGGGATTAGTGTGATTTCACATCTCAGTCAGGAGACTTTCTGCCTTAAAATCACCGAGTTGAAGTAAATCTTATGATCAGCTGGCATACTGAATCCAAATCTCTTCATTAGCTGGAAGCAGAGAAGTTGGCCAGTGAATTCTAATACAGGAACTAGTTGAAAACCGTGGCTAATGGTGGTGACTACAGCTCAATCCTGGCAACATGCACTATTAAAAAATAAAGTTAACTAAAGTGTGGAGCTTGCTACCTTACTATTCATTCTGTTGGTTACCTGCTGTTTAGAGATATCCTATCTCCTGCAGGTCCAGTAATTCAACATGTTGCTCTCTAATTTAAATAATGTCAAAAAGATTAAATGCTACCAAACCCAATGAAGATAATTAATGATGAGTTGTTAGTATGCCTGGCTATACTTACTCCTCTGTAATTTTTAACTAGTTCTAATAAGTAAATGATTTAAGATTCATTTAAATATTCTGTTTTAAATGGTAGTACTTTGGCTACATTGGCAATAGAATGAATAAACAGATATAAAGCCATGAAAAATGATAATGATAGGCCGACCAGAAAAATAGTAATATGGATTTCTTTGCCTGAAGAACTTTTCCCATCATTAGAGAATGAATATCAGTGTTTTTGCTTTGGGATACTTAGGGTAAGGGTCCTCATTCAGCTTGCTGCTGGACTGTGAAGAGGTTTGTCACATCCTCTCTGATCTCAGAATCCCATGGTGTAGTCTCAGTAGAAATATCAAAGATACCTTTTATTAAACATAGAAACAAGGGGCCCAGCTCAAATTGCTTCACTTTGAACCTTGCTTTAGATGGTGAGCCATGTAACCATTGTGTACAGGGAAGCCAATTTAAACTGACTCAGTTAGGGATCTGGATCCCTATACATTCAATGGGAACACCTAGGGACCCATTAAAAGTTATTCACTTTTATGCATTGAACCTCTGCACAGGCAGCCAGGTTACACAGACTGATTCAGAAACCACAGATATTGATTAGCTAGTCAAATAGGGGTGCAGAGAGCAGGCAAGAGAAGTGCCCAAGACAGCATCTTTGAGATCTTACACAAAGTAGACCCCACACACGAAAGACCTATAAAGAACAATGTCTTCATTCAGCAACTGCTCCAAGGACTCATATCCAGGACCCTCTGCCTTCAGACATCTCCCATACATTCATCCTTTGTCTCTTCTATAGACAGAAAGTAGCCAACACTGGCTTCTATGGATTCTGCTCATGCAGGGAGCACACAGCATGAATCACCCTCCAGAAGATAGTGCTACAGAAATCAGTGTGTGATCATACTTAGCCGCCATCACTTGAGTACTTGGTGACCATGTGTATGAAATCCATGTGTGTACTGCAGACTGTCATGGTGTGGTGTTCATTGTGGAAATGCACAGTTATACATCCCTCTTTGAATTCAAGATGGACACTTGTGTGTCATTCACAAAGTCAGAATTGTCAGATACAGTGTCACACAATGTGATTACTGAATATTTTCCCCACATGAGGGTTTGGTCAGCAGAAAAATTGTTTACCTCTGTGGTATTGGCAGTGATGGCCTTTGATTCCTGGACAGCATGGTCCAACTGAGTTCAGTGGTCCATGAAGGCACTGGTTGGAAGTAACCTGAGGCCAGGGTATTCAGGAAGGCTCTGACCTATACATGTATAGGTAAGGAAGCAACAAAAAGGATAGTGGCCAGGTTTGCAATCATTGTTCAGGAGATCACAGAGACTGGTATGAGGCAGTACCATTTAGAGTGCCGTGGGTTCAGGCCCATGAAGCCAATGTATGGACAGTAGGTGTTGGAATAGGCAACACTTGTAGGCTCCTAGCAGTGCTTAGCTCCTTAGCCAGATGTAGTTGCTGGAGCAGATGGACACTGGTTTGGCTTATCGTCAAGCTGGATCATCATTAGAGAATCTAACGGCTTCTTCTCTCTTCATCATCCATGATATCCTTGTCCGTGCCTTATGCCTGTGCTAGTTCACTCATATATTTCATTTAACATCCATTTCAGCTTCACAGGGTTACCAGGTGGGGAACATTCTCTGTCTTGTCTGACTACCCCAAGTGAACCTATTAGGCCTGTGCAAAGTGGGTAGTATTCTCTTCAGATTCGGATTCGGCCAATTCAGGGAACAGTGATTCAATTTGGTGATTTGAATCACTGTCCCTAATCAATTTGGCTGAATCTGATTCAGAGATTTGGTTGCTGCTGAATCAGACAAATCTCTGAATCAGCCTCATCCCTTGCCTGCTTTCTCAGCCCTGTCAATGGTTGTCCTGCCTGGCCCCAGCTCTCGGTTCTTTGGAAAAAAAAGCCCTGCGCTCATTGGCTGCTGCCAGGCAGGGGAGGTGAGAGGGGTGATCCCTGCTGATCCCCACTGCCCTGCACTAAGTAGGGAGCTCTTTCACAAGCCCTCTGACCCCTGCCTGCTCTTCTGGTCTCTGCTCTTAAAAAGCAAAACAAAACAAAAAAAATGACCCACTCACCAGCTGCTGCCAGGCAGGCGGGCGATCTCCACTTCAACCTGCTGCTCTGTCATGAGCCCACTGACCCCCACCCACTCTCCCAGCCCCCCTCCACACCCTATGGCTTCCCTGCTTCCGGCTCTTTAAAAAGAAAAAAAAAGGCTCCTACCATGCAAGAGGGTGATCCCTGCTGCCCCCCAGTGCCCCATGCTGTGTGTGGGGTGTCTTCCATGAGCCCTCAGAAGCCCCAATGGCCACTGAAGCAGCTGGTGAGTGTGGGGCTTTTTTTTAAGAGCCGGGAGCTTGGCTGGGCACAGCAGCCGTGGGGGGGGGAGGGAGGGGTGGGAGAGTGGGCAGGGGTCAGGTGGTTTATGGCAGAGCCCCCCATGCAGCATGGGGCAGTGGAGGGCAGCAGTGATTGTTCCCCCCCCCACCTGGAAGCAGCTGGTGAGTGGGGGCTTTTTTTTTAAAGAGCCAGGAGCTGAGGCTGGTTGGAGCAGTCATGGGTGAGGAGCTGGGACAGTGGGTAGGGGTTGAGGGCACTCGGGGGGGGGGGGCTAGGGGAGCAGGCAGGGGATGGAGCCTGGTGGGGGTCCTCCCATGGTCACCCCCCCTCCTCCAGCCCCCACTCCCCTGCCCCCTATTTACCCTGTGATAGCAAGTGAGGACTGCCTGAATCTCTGAAGCTGTCCAAAACATTTCTGAATCAATTCAGAGAGCTTCAAATTGATTTGGACCTTTTACTTGGTCTCCTGATTCAATTCGGATTCAGTGATTCGGCCACTGAATTAGGCCAAATCTCCTCCAAATCAAATCAGCACCCGAAGCTTTGCACAACCTTACTAGCTATGCCTTTCTGAACCCCCTCAACTATGGGGTTTTGGGGGAGGGGGGTGTTGTTGTTGTTTTAAACCCAAGTCCATTGTGAAGTTAACTTAACTGCCATATGGAGCAGGAGTTTGAAGATTGGGATCATTTCATACTGAACACATCATGGAATACTGCAGGTGGAAGAAAGTATGGAAACAACTTCACAGATCTATTGACCATCTGAGTTGGTTAGTAGAAATGAGCTCCTTTTCATTATATGGACTTTTTGGTTTACAGGCCATTATATATTAATATAATTATATTAATATATCATTAATATAAAATATTAAATTTCTTGTGGTGTCATTCAATGAAAATAACCCAATTCATTGACTTTAGTGAGTGTTGGATTAGGCTTGGAAAACATTAAACAAAATATTAGGAAGTGCTATTAACAAGATCCTTTCTCTCTCTCCTTGTTTACCACTGATTTTCTCAGCTGAAATCAAATAAAAAGTGTTCACCATTTACTGTTTCAGGCCCTATATCATTTTTGGCATAGTGAAGATAATTATGGGTTTATATATGTTTGCCTGATATTCTTTGCATTGTAAGGGGAACAGTGTAATGAAAGACAAAATAAATGACTCATCTAATCTGCTGGTGCTAAACTTGTTGCCATTTTGAAACAGCACAGAGCCTCATGCATATTTGATTGCTGCATTTGAGCAGCAGGACACTGCTCAGGATGTGTGAGCTTTCATTTCATTTCCATGTTGGCAAGTGATCCCTTAGTGCTAAACTGGTGGCTTTGAAAATGGCCTGCTCATCAAGTACATAAACAGGAAATATCTTTGTGTAAGGGGATATGAAAAACACCGCTTGCTTTTTATTGACATTTCTCTTCCTGCAGCATCTTTCAAGAAAGGTCATTCCTTCTGTTTCTTCTACTGATGATTCAAATTACACTTAGTGTTGTGACTAGCAATTCAACTCCATTAACACCCCATGGAGCTAATCTTTATTGTAATGAAATATTTATTTATAAAGCAATAGGTAACATACTCTTAAAAGTTTTATTTTTTAGAATGAGTGAAGAAGACACAAACACAGTGTTGAATTGTCAATAATCAATACCTCCTGTTCCACTTAGGATTTAAATGGATTCAAATATTAACTGCTTGTTAAAGAGGAGGGGAGAGAGATAGAGAGAGATGCCTTTGACAGATCACTTACTGTCATTAAATATAAAGTTTCCTTCTACAATAGGGTTCTACTCTTCCCCCAAACATCTCTTTTTTCTGGTTCTATGGGAACTCTTCTAATATAATTACTAAATAAAAATGAGTTTCAGATTTCTCCTATTTTTCAACAGGCTTATTCTGAAACCAAATGATAATTATATTAAGATAAAATATGTTAATTATTTCAATGTCAATTATTTGAATTATTAAATATCAAAGATGTTAATTACTAGATTGATTAATCCACCCACAACATCAAATAGTGTGTAGAGGGAGTTAGTTGAGTACCATGACTGTTTTTCTACTAATCTGATTTCTAGTAGAAGCCATTGGACACAAATATGTAGATATAAATTTGCTGTGTGTATGTATGTGTGTGTGCATGAGAGAGAGAAAATACTCATAAAATGTGAAATGGATTCCGGAGGAAACAGTCACCTATCAGTGCAAAAGTCAGCTAGCACAGAATACTGGAAATGCAGATAGCTTTCCACTGTACCTGGTAAATGACTTGTCTATTTCCTGTCTGTTTCCTGAAGTGTGTATAGAAAATTCAGGAACTGGAGACAATGAAGAGGATCAAAGATAATTGTGATGGACCTTGCATTTTTTGGTAAGTTTCATGTTTTCAAGGGAGAAATACATCCTATACCAAAATATAAAGCCAAATACTTAAAAAAATGTATTGAATTTGAAATTATCTGGCATTTCATACTGGAAACACAAGTGATCACAAACATGGTTTCATTGCAAGAAACCTTACAAGAATTATATTGTCATAAGATGTAACCTTAAGCAATTACATTGTCATAAAATGTAACCTTAAGCAATTAAGAAAAAGTAGAGGTAAATTCACACAGACTAGCAATTATTGCTAAATGTATGGGTTTGTCTATCCTGTGTAAATGTGCCACAGCACTTGCTTTGACTCATGGTTGGTTCATGCTGCCATATACATACTATGGATTAAACAAACACAGTTCATACTCCCAGTACCATAGCAGGGACAGTGCCAGTCATGCACCAGCATGAGGCACAGTTAGAGACTGGGTTCCAAATCAAATGGAAGTAATGTTATGCAATAGCATATAGGGGACGGTTCTGCATGTGGCCTTCATTGGGTGCTAAAATGCCTGGCTACAGCTCTGCAAATTCCTGACATTAAGGAGAATGGAAATTTAACATCAAAAACCTGTCTCAGCTACTGCCCAGCTACTGCCCAATCTGTACTATTGCACTACAGTACAGATTTGTCCTGACTGGCTAACTAATGGATTATATTCCAATTCTAGAGGGGAGTATTGAATATAGGAATCCTGATTTCTGCCTGATTTCAGTGTAGATAATGAGGTTATGCATGGGGCAAGGGCAAAATGATAAATGTGAATGAAGATATGAAAATGGAAAATAACATAGTCTAGGAGTGTGTACAGACATTTAGGCAGGTTAGGGGGAGGTTAGATTAAATTAAAATGGCCACCCAATCTAAAATAAATTGAAATGGGGGACTTGGGAGGACTGGGTTAGCAAGCAGGCTCGGGGAGGCAGTCTGGGGAATTGGGAGACAGGCAGAATCTGTGGGGGGTTGGTGGGGTCTGGGAGGGTTTCGCAGGATCAAGGAGACTTACAGGTTTTGTGGGGGGGGGGCATTGAGGGGGGGTCTCCCTTCCCCCTGGGACCAATGGCTATTTTTAGTTCCCTGATCTTCCCCCACACTCAAATAAACAACCTCCCTCCAAATGACCCCTGCCCCATCCTGCCTGCCCCTTCTCCAACCCCAACTTACTTCCTTAACTGCTGGCACTGGCAAACCATTAAAACTGGCACCAGGAGAACTGTAAGGGATATGATAGCAAGCTCAGGGAGGGGCTGGCTGATCTACAGGGGAGGTGTTTTCCATCTGGGGTGGAGTAAGTTAAATCTAACCTCCTCCTAGCCTTCCTAATGACTGAACCTCACCCAAAATTCAAGGGGTTAGACTGGTTCTAGTAATGAATAGAATATTGTATATTGTATTCCATCCCAAGGACAATAAGGTTATCAAGTTGGAGGTGAATTGCAGACTAGTAAATGTGGTGCCAATACTTGAGAGACAATGAAAAATCTTATCTGGACAAGTATAATCTGACCTCCATAGTATACAAGGATTTAGAGTAAATTTTGAAGGCAAGACAACTCAAAATACAGAAATAATGAAAAATGGGATAGAAGGCAATGGGATAGATTTACCACAGTCATGTTATGTCAAACTAAGCTTTTTTTCCTTTTTCCTTTTTCTTTGTCTTTTCTTTCTCTCTTCTTTCCTATTTTCTTTTCTTAAAATTAGACTTTTTAGATAAAGGAAATGTAGTAGATCCATTCTGACTAAAATTTAGTAAAGCATTTGATATGGTGCAACATAAAGAAATGAATCTTTAACTTGGAGAAGGTGGGGTTTAATAGAAAAACCACAAGGTACTTCAAGAAAGGGGAAGCCTTTTCATTCTTCCTGAGAAAGTATAGGGCAATCAGCTAGTTACCTCAGTTACCTGTACATGAACTCACAAACCCTGGGAAACAAGCAGGAAGAATTGGAAGTCTTTGCACACTCATAGAACTATGATGTGATTGGAATAATAGAGACTTGGTGGGATAGTTTGCGTGACTGGAGTACAACCATGGATGAGTATAAACTGTTCCGGAAGGACAAGCAGGGAAGAAGAGGAGGAGGAGTTGTGCTTTATGTAAAAAATCTGTATGATTGCTCAGAGCTCCAGTATGAAACTGGAGACAGGCCTGTTAAAAGCATCTGAATTAGGGTCAGGGGGGAGAGCAACAAGGCTGATACCATAATAAGTCTCTGCTATAGACCACCAGACTAGGAGGATGAAATGAGGCTTTCCTCAAACAGCTAGTAGATGTTTTATAATCACAGGCCCTGGTTCTCATGGGGGAATTGAATTACCCTGACATCTGCTCTTAGGGTAATGCAGTTTTTGGAGAGTGTTGGAGACAATTTCCTGGTGCAAGTCTTCAGGGAGCCAACTAGGGGCCATATTCTTCTCCATCTCCTATTCACAAACCAGGAAGAACTGGTAGGGAATACAGAATTAGATGGAAACTTGGGCAACAATTATCATGAGAAGATTGAGTTCAGGATCCTAAGGAGAGAAGCATCAAAGTAAGGATCTTGGACTTCAGAAAAGTAGTCCTTGACTCACTCATGAAACTGATGGGCAGGATCCCCTGGGGAGGCACACCTGAGGGGAAAGGAGCCCCGGAGAATTGGTTGTATTTTCAAGAAACCTTACTGAGGGTGTAGGAATGAACCATCCTGATGCACAGGAAGACTAGAAAATATGGCAGAAGACCACCTTGACTTAGCAGGGATCTCTTCAGTGAGCTAAAGCACAACAATAAAGCTTACAAGAAGTGGAAACTTGGACAAATGACTATGGAGGATTAAGAGATTGCTTGGGAATGCAGGGATGAAATCAGGAAGGCCAAAGCACAACTGGAGTTGAAGCTAGGAATGGGTGTGAAGGGTAACAGGACAGGTTTCTCTAGGTATGTCAGCAACAAGAAGAAAACCAGGGAAAGTGTTGGTCCCTTACTGAATGGGGGAGGCAATCCAGTGACAGATGATGTAAAAAAAGGTAAAGTATGTAATGCCCTTTTTACCTCAGTCTTCACAGGTAAAATCAGATTCCAGACTTTATTGCAAAGTATTTGGAGGAGAAGAAGGTGACTGGAACAGTCAGCATGGATTCACCGAGGGCAAGTCATAATTGACCAAGTTAATTTTTTTCTATTATGAGATGACTTGCTCTGGGTGTGAGGAGATCATTGGATGTGACATACCTTGCATTTAGCAAGGGTTTTGATATGGTCTCCCACAACATTCTTGAAAGCAAGCTAAGAAAGTACAGATTAGTTGGATGAATGGATTGTAAAGTAGATTAAAAATTAGTTGGTTTGTCAGGCGCGAAGGGTAGTAATCAATGGATGGCTTGATATTTAGTTGTCAGCTTGTATCAAGTGGAGTGCCTCAGGAGTCAATCCTGGGACTTGTTTTGTTCAATATCTGCATCAGTGATCTGGAAGATGAGATGGGGTGTACCTTCAGCAAGTTTGTAGATAACACCAAGTGGGGGGAGTAGCAGGGCTAGGTTTCAGAGAGACCTTGACAGATTGGAGAATTGGGCTGAAACGAATCCCATGAGGTTCAATAAAAAAATGAAAGACCCAGCTAGACAAAGCCTTGGCTGGGATGATATAGTTGGGGACAGTCCTGCTTTGAGTAGGAGTTTGGGCTAGCTGACCCCCTAAGGTCACTTCCAATCCTAATTTTCTATGATTCTAAGTTTGATTCTAAGGTCAGTAAATAACTCTTTAAAGCTTTTGTTTCATTTCCATGTGGTTTCCATTTCATTTTCCATTCATCTCTCATTTAAAGGGAGACAACACTGATTTATAATGACCAGGGATCTTTTGGGCTAGAATTATGTTTTTAGTAGAATTTCTCAATGATTTGTCTTAGAACTGTTTTAATTGTGGCACTGTACATAAGAATGGGCTAATGAAATTTGTTCATGACAGTAAGTTGGAGGGCATTCACAAGACTGAGGAGAAAGAAGTGGAAGACATTGAGGACATAGAAATGGGCTGAAATGTAATAGTTTAAAGTGCAATTGCCTTTAACATCAATTTTACCCATGTGTTGGAGACTCAGTCACAGGATGGCTGTAAGTAATCCATAATGTAGCTGTTGAAAACGCATATGCAATCCCTGAATGTATCAGGCAAGGCATTTTCTTTATATATAAGGAAGTGTGAATGCCACTGTAGAAGGCTTTAGTAAGGCCTTATCTGGAATGCTATGTGCAACTCTGGGCAGCTATATTAAAAATGAAGCAATTGAAACAAATGAAAGGGAAAAAATGGAACTGGTAAAGAAAATAGTTACAGTATGAAGAGCAATGGGAATTAAGAGCAAAGGAGACTGGGGGCCCTGCCAGACATGAAGGACATGAAGGCACAGTAGGATCTGATGCATGATCCACACAATTTTACATTCTGCGATGCCACATATGCATGGAAAGGGGCGTTTCTATGGGATCAAGCATCAAATCCCATTGTGCCTTATTGCTAGTGCAGGGGGGAGCCTGGGCTAATAGTCATGTACAGGGGAAGCCTAGGATCCAGTAAGTAGCAAAATCCTGTAGCTGAGATCCCCTCAGCTGACAGCGCCACCAGCTGCTGGGGTGTACCATGTACTCCCCTGACTGGGAGACCTGTCAGCTGATCTGGGCTCCCAGCTGCAGGAGTGCATCATGCGCTTCTGAGGCTGGGAGCCCAAATCGGCTGATAGATCTCCCAGCCACTGAATTTATTTACTCTTTTTATTTAAAAGACTAGCTTATTTGATTTACTCTGCTTTTAAAACCAAATTTTAGTTTAGAGCTATCATAAATTTTTGATTACAGCATAATATGCAAAAACAGACCTGTTTATTTTTCCCCCTCTGGCCTATTTGTGACATATTCTCTGCTTGCCTCACGCATTAGCAGATTGAAAGTTAAGTAACATGCTTGTGACTCAGTCCAGCATTGTGTTAGTAAGTGGGTGGTTAAAAGAAAGGATCTCAGAAACATAAAGAAAAAAAGTTGCACGCCTAATGCATGCGTTTCGGAATAAGTTTTGGATAACTGAATTTGCCTCAGAGTGAATGGAGGACCCTTTAACACTGTTATATACTGCTTAATTAACCCAACTGTTATCTGCCATTTATATAGCAATAATCTTTTTGGAACACTATCAGTTTAAAACATTACTGTTTGAGCAACTTATCAACTCTAGTTCATTCTTTTTGATAGACGAGATGAAGTATCTTTTCTTGACTATAATTCAGGGAAACTAATAATGTTGTGATTGTTGTATCCCTACTTTAAAGCCAGGGCTTATCAGCAAATGGTTTAACAAAAAATGCTGGAAGTTCTATAGCTATTGTATGTTACCTACTTAAGCCAATGGATATTGACTCTGTCAGGATACCGATGTGGGAAGCACAAATTAGACTCTCCTTAAGTTCAGATCAAACTCTCTTTAAATCCTAAGTATTGTACTCTTATTATAGTAATAGATAAAGAGATACATCTATATTTGAAACTTTTTCTAGCTGATAAAAATAGTTACTGAAAGTTCTAGAAAGGTAATGGTGCTGTCTTCCTAAGCTTGTACAAAACAAAATAAATCTATATAATGCTTTATTGGAGGCTGTATGGAGTTATACAATACCCAAGAGAAATTTCCTATACCACTCATTAAACTTATAATGCCCAAAGCATAGGTGGCCAAAATTTGCAGAAGTAGATGCAAGTTAATCTGAAACTAGTTTGAATGTATTCTTAACCAAACAACAATTCAGTTGGATAAGGAAAATAATATAAGAATACAAGTATATTTATGTGACAGAGTTCATTGAAGGATCATAAATACCCTTTCAAACACTAATATAAATCTCAAAACTTCTGTGAAATTGTTGATTATTAATAGGCTGACTAAACTGTGATTTGTTTTTAAAAACTGGCAATAAAGTTATACTTTTTAAATGAGTATGATGTAACAGTAAGGCATAAACATACTTTTCATGTTAAATTGTGTTGGTAATTGATATTATCTACTTAAAGTGATTGCAATTGCAATGGTATTCAATCCACATATACAAGTTACAACTGATGGGAATTTATTAATATGTCATGTCTATAAATATGACCTATAATGCAGCATAACAATTCTGGAAAATAGTTTTGGAAAATATCCTTTAATGGGAATGTATTTCTAAACTCCACACAATTGATGAATAAATTCAAAGTATGGTACAGAATACAATTTGATCTAAGAAATAAGTATGTGTTTCATACAGACAGGAGCATTTCTGCTTCTCAGGCTGCAAACTAAAAACAGCACCAAACTAATAAGTTTGAAATTTCATCTACTTCAGACAAGATTACAGTATAGCTTTTCTCCCTGAGGGTAGGTTTAATTGAACATTAAACTTCAGTTTATACAATAAACTACTAAGGCCTCTACAACTAGACAAATGCATTTTTAACTTAATGCAGCATCTCTCAACTCAACATTTTTTAGCATGACTTACAATAAAGACTTCGGATCTAGATAGTAAACAACACATTTCATATAGTCTCTAAAAACACCTATTGCAGCTTCAGATTTATTTTACTAGCACTACAAGCCAGATGGAGGTGGCATCTTCAAATTAAAGAAAAGGGTTTTATTTGTTTGGTTTTTTGCTCTGATTTTCCTAGCCTGGTACATTTTTATCTTACGCTATCAATTTTACATCATATGCAAAGTATGTTAAAGAATATCTCTTCCTGGAAATCAGAACTTGCTAAAATAATAATTATGTTAATGACTATGCATTATAGTCCCTAGCCTCAGATTCAAAAGTACTCCATAAATATTAAATTATTATTTTATCTGTTAATTATTTCTTAAAATGCTTATTTACAAGGCTTACTAGTAATGAATAATAAAAAATCCTGAATGAGAGGAAGTTGCTGAATCCCCAGTTTCTTCAAAATCAAGGCTTTTGTTTTAATGTTACAGTTGAAACCGTGGCATTCAAGTATTGCCAATGATTTTAGTAAGGCCAGAATTTCACCCAGTTTTCAAACCCTTACCATACCCTTATCCTTACCATAAAAGTTCCAAATCAAAAGCATCATGTTGGAAGGCAGTCTTCTCTGTTTCTGTCTGCAAGCTGACAGCTCCTATTGTTTATTGATTTTCTTTTGAAAGTCAGAACAAGTATTAGAAATATACAAACTGGCAAAACCAAACTTCCCTTACAGGCTAAAGAGAAGTTGAATGTATGATATTCTTCTTCTACCATGAATATTTGTAGCAACGGGAGGACCAAAACTTTATAAAACACCCACCTTGATTAGGAAATGCACAGATTTTCAGCTTAAAGCAAATAGCTTAAATATTTTGCACTTTTTTTTTTAATTGACCCTCAAGAAAGTATAAAGTAACAAGCCCATTTCCCCTAGTTTATTAGGGAAAAAAAGAAGCTATTGATTGCCGGAAACTGTTTGATCAACAATTTTTAGTCAGGTTTGTTGTCCAACCTGAAGTCCATTTTTACACAGCTAAGGCATTGTAGATGTACTACATAGCAGAATCAGACCATTATCATTTTTATTCCTCCCAATATTATCAAAACCATCTCACCTCCTTAATAATGGCATGGAATTCTTATAGGAATTGCTCACTGGGGGCACATCCACACATGCAAGCATGTGCGCTTGCAGCAGTTCAAATAGAAGTGGTGCAAATTTGAGCCAGGGCTTTTTGCCTCAGCTCACGTGCTTGGACATGCACTTTGTTGTTCAGGGAATTGTGCCACTTGGGACAAACTAACCCTACCTGGCTCCTCCCATATCTGCAGCCAGGGGGAGCTAGAACCCAGGGCCAGCACTTGTGCTGTTCCCAGCAGCCCTGTCCTGACCCCAGCAGTACAAAAAGCTGCCTTGTCAAGTAGCTCAGGGCTACTCACTCTCAGGAGCTTCTGGGGCTCAGCCAATTGGTACCTGGGAACAATACCCCTTGTGCCAGATGGACTGCTGAAACAGCCCTGAGAGTTCCCTGCACCCTTTAACCACTGCAGCAGTCTGGCAGTGGGGGCTGCTGCCTGGGTGTGACATGCTGCACACCTGCCAGACCCAGATGAGGCATTAGCTCCTCTGGGCCAGCAGCCAGTGGGCTCTGGTTGGCCTTCGTGCAGCACTACTGCCATGTGTGTCCCCTGCCCAGCCATCTGGGCAGCTATATCCTCGAAGATGTTCCAGGTGTGGTGGTCTGCTTTGAACTGTCAAAACATGTCCTCCTGGCTCCAACTGGCCAGGAGGTTAGCCACAGGTGCAAGCTCTGAGCAGCCAGGGTCCTGCCACTGGCCTCCCTAGCAGGAATTTCAGTGTTCCCTGTTGAAAAACTGAAAAATCCCTGATAAAAAAATCCCCAGTCACTCTGTAAAATACGCCAAAATACATGTTCCTCCACAATTAAAACAAAAGACCACAAGAATGAGAGACAGAGAAAGAGTGATCAGTTGGGCAATGTTTTATTAATATATCTACAGTGTTAAAGCAGTTTGGAAGACTACCGGTGTCTTTATCATAATAATTATGTGAATTCTAAACACATGTTTCATGAATTCATGAGTATATGTTTTGCTGACCCCCAAAGGGGTTACAGCCCCCCCTCCAAGGGGCTATAGCCCTCCCTAACAGGGGCTACACCCCTCTCAGGGGCCACGCCCCTCCACAGGGGCTACAGACCCCCCACAGAGACTACAGCCTCCCCTCAGGGGAAACAGTCCCCCACAGGGGCTACTTCCCCTGCAGGACCCATGTGCCCCAACTCCACTTGCTCCCCCACACCCCTGGACTGCTAACCCACCAGGCCCCATCCCCCACCAGATCCTGCAGCCCCCCGGATGGCTGCCCCATCCAGCCCCACTCCCCTGCTCCCCTAGACCCCCCCAATGGCTGCCCCACCCAGCCCCAGCCCCCACATGCAGCCCCAGCCCCCACTTGCAGCCCCCAAAACCCCAGCCTCTGGCACTTAAAGGAAAAAAAAAAACCCTATACTTACTAAGCAGGGGAAGTGAGGGCTCCAGGGCCCTCCTGGAAGAGCCCCCCCCCCGGGGCAGCACAGGACAGTGGGGGGCAGCAGGGCCTGGGCTGGAGCTGCTGGGGCTGTCACCCTGCCCCATGCTGTGCAGGGCAGGGGCAGTGACTCTGATGGCAGCTCAAACTGCCAGTAAGTGCCGGGGGGGTTGTTTGTTTTTTTCCCCCCAGATGCTGGGAGGGGGGGCAGGGATCAGGGTAGCTCAGAGGGATGGAGGGAATGGGGCTGGGCAGGGAAGGGATTGGGGGGCTCGGGGCAGGCAGGGGATGGGGCCAGGTGGGGAAAGGATTGGGGAGCTCAGGGGGTTGGTGGGGATCAGGCCAGGTAGGGCAAGGATTGGGGGGAGCTTAGAGGGCAGGCAGGGAATGGGGCCAGGCAGGAAAGGGCTCAGGGGGTTGGGAGTCATGGAGCTAGATGGGGAAGTGATTGGGGTCTCAGGGGGCAGGCAGGGGATGGGGCTGGGGTGGGGCAGGGATTTGGGGGGGGACTGGAGGAGCAGGCAGGGTTCCCCTCCATGGTCGCCTTCCCCCTCCTCCAGCCCCCTGACCCCTTACTTATTGGCAGTGGAGCTAGGGTCTATCTCCCTGAAGCCTGCCCTGCAGGGGCAGGCAGCATGCTTCAGCACCAGGGGGAGGGGTAACCATAGAGATGTTCTGACAGCAAGAACATCTCTGGAGGACCCAGCCTCTGGTTGCCTCAGGGCATGGTCCCAAGCTCTGGTTGAATCATGGCATGGCATGGTCCCTACCTAGCTTTTTTTTTTTTTTTTTAAGTTTTCTTGACCCCTGGATACCCAGGAGTCTAATTTTGCCCCCACACTGCACATTTGCAGTGCAAGGAACTTTTTCTCATTCCTGCACGTGCCTCTTGCAGCATCTCAAAGGGATTTGAGAAGTGCAAGAGGCACATGCGGCCTGATCTGGATGTGTCCTGAGGACATACTGTTTCATAACAGTTTAGGGCAAGCCATTTTTGCATGTCTTAAAAAGTTAAAAAAACACACATATATATATTATTAACAAAGTCCTATAGACTGTTCATTCTTGATAACAAGCTCTTCTGGTAGAATTGGTTTCATTTGGTGATTCTAATCCCATGTTGGTGTACCAGGAAAATCCTTCATGGCACATCTACACAAGATGTGTTAATGCACATTAGCCACATTTAATGTGCATTATAGGTGTGCGTCTACATGTGGGCTCCCTTAATGCGCATTACAAATGGTAAAATTAGGATAACTGCACCAAAATTTGATACCTGAAAATGAAGGTATCAAAATTAGGCGTGATCAGTTAAGGTGTATTAATGTACTTGTAGATGTGACCCAGAACTAACTTTAGTGCCGGGTCTGCCCAGTCACTAGAAGTACATGGCAGGGCCGCAGGGACTTGACTCAAACTTTAGTGCCAAGTGCACTAACTTCAGTGCCAAGTCTCTGCACATGTAGACACCTGCCAAAAATTGCTTAATGAACATTAATTTTAGTTGTGCTTAAATGCATGTGTAGATGCACCCTATGATAAACTAATAATGCACCATTCTAGTTTTGTTAATTATTATTAGAACATTTTACTAAGTTAGGTGGCCTTCAGGTTTTTTTTATTATAGGTTTCCCTTTCAGAAGATAAGGATTCATTAGTTAAAATGCTAAAATATTATAGATATAAAACCTTTCAAACTTTCAGGATTCTAAAAATCTTTCTTTTTATAGTATTTTTTATACTCCATTACTTTCCTTCCTTCTTTCCTCCCCTGTACAAAGCTATGGATATAGCAGAGTGAAAACACTGATTTTTAACATTTATTTAATAATAAAGGTTTTAGAGACAATGTTGAGAATTATTAACTACAACTGGTAGGTTTATGACATGTAAAATCAAGTTTCTAGATCTAGACTTGGGAAAGGATCAGATCTTAAACTTGTAAAAAAGACACTAGTGAAGTAAATACACAATATTTGAGGAAATAGCTTCTTCAGTAGTAAAACTTAAAATACCCCATAAAATAGACCATATTTATTTTCATTGCCTACCAAGCTGTTAATTAATATTAAACATAAACGGCAGAACTTGAGTAATGGCAATATGATTTTTATGGACCTCTTGTACATTCTTGCACTGTACTTTGTTTTTTTTTTTTCCAGGCTAGAGGTCTATAGGACACAGCTTCTACTTTTGTCAGCAAAATCTATCTATGGAATTAGTTCCTTATATGAACTATAGAGGCTCTCTACACATGCAGGGAAAGGCCAGATGGGATCTAATGTGCAATCCACAGAAGCACATCTCCTGCCATGCTACACATGCATGGTAGGAGGCATGATTGTGGAATCATGCATTGGATCCCATCATGCCTTATTGCTGATGCAGAGGGAGCCTGAACCTGGGCTTCCCTGTACCTGCAAGAAGCAAGCTCCCATGGCTGGAAGCCCTCCTTAGCTGAGGGACACCCAATGCACTTGTGGGACTTGGAGTTGCAGCTGCTATGATCCCGTGGTCCTAGGGGTGTGTGAAACCCACATGGCTGGGAAACTACAGCAACTACATCTCACAGCCCTTGGGGTGCCACATCCCTTCCAGGATGGAAGATCTTTGCAGGGTGCTATCATGACCCAGAGTTGGCACTTGCTGGGGCTGAGAGTCCCATCTGTTGTGGGACTTCCAGCCCCAGCTGGACATGGTTCACTTCTGAAGCTGAGAGCTTTTTCAACTGATGGGACTCCCAGCCAGAGAGGAGACCCTACTATACTTGCAAATTAAAGCTTGATAGAAACCAGCTATAAAGTTAGTACACATTTTCAAGATCTAACTTCATAGCTAATTGGAACTTTTAACTGTATGATATGTAATTTGCACCTGTAGCTGATCTCAAGATCATTGTGCAATTAACCAGTTAATTGTGCAATACCCATAACGTGTAGAGGGGGTCTGTGAGAGGGGAGGCAGGAGTCCCCCCCCAGCATGGCCTGCTCAGCACACCCTGATACTTACCCCAGGAACGTACAGGCAGCAGCTGGAGAGAGACCCAAATGCCAATGCCAACACAAAAGCAGGCTCAGCAGTTTTGCAGCTACTTGAGCTTGCATATCAGCAAGAGCTGGCGGCTTAGATCCTGAGCTGTGCAGGCTGCTCAAAAGGCAGCTGGGAATCCAGCTGAGCTGGCGCCATGGGGGGAGGAGCAGAACGTCAGCTGGGAGACTCCGGCTGTGGAGCTGGGAGGCTCCAGCCCCAGCCGCCATGAGAAGGAGCCGGGCATCTGCTGGAGGACCCACACAGGTGAGGCAGAGGGCAGCCCCGGGGGCCAATGGGGGCAAGGGAGCTCCACTGAGAGGCAGCAGACTCAAGGGATACCACCCGGAAGCAGAGGGGCTCCAACCAGGAGCTCAGACACTGGGGCTGGTGATGGCTCCTCAGGCTCACAGGCATCTCCAGACAGCCTTACAGCAGGCAGAGCACAGGGAATCATGAGCCCCCAGGAAGGGGAAGTAGAAGGTGCTGGCTGCAGGGACCAGAGTGATGGGACCACAGGTCAGCTGGTCTCCAGGGAAGTGATGCCAGAAGAGCTGGACACAGGGAAGTTGCTGGTACACGCAGATAGTAAAATAAAGGGGACATACAAGTCTTCCCCAAGGAACTGAGGGCCCAGAGAGAGGGAATCTTAGGAGCCCACCGGCAGAAGCTGGTCATTTTCACTTGAGTTTTTCAGTTACAGTTTGACTCTGGATGGGGCAGGTTTAGTTTCTCAGGAGAGGGTAAGCCAGCCCAGAGACAAGGGATGGACCCCTAAAGATTGACGGCCAGGAAGACCCAACCCTATCAAGGCGGGCAGTGTGGGAAGACCTGCAGGTAGCAGCATCTTCCCAGGCTGAGGACATGGTAAGGGTGGGGTAAAAGGGAGGTTTGTAGTGCCACGAAGACACCCACAGGGTCGAGACCCCTCCGGGTCCCCCAGCAGGGAACTGCCTCCCCAACAACAACACCGGAGACATGGCAGGAGAGAAAAGGAGCAGTGCCCAGACTATCTAGGAATAGAGTTTCACCCTGACGTCGCTGGGGGGCAGGGCGCTGACAAAGAGGTCCCCAAAGCCGTACAACACCTACTAGTGAGAGGGCCATATACAGAAAAAAGTACAGTAATGTTGGAAATGTTTTACCCTGCTGCCTAACTATTTATTTATATGTTTGTTGAAATTTATTTGAAATGTCAACATCTGTCACTTGTACATTTAAGATGTTTCATTTGTATCACATTTACTTATCATACCTGTGAGTTTGAATTACATTTTTCTGATGAAAAAAGCATTTTCCTTATTTCTTTACCATGGTACTATTAATGAATGGAAGAATAAATGGAGAACTTAGCTGAAAGTGTCTCTAGTTGTGATATGTGACAATATCTACTAGTTAAAGGTAGAATATTTATGCTGTCAAGCAAAAGCTCAGGACTTTCAGAAAGGGCAGGGGCATTTCCTGAGGCGGATGATACATCTGTGTGTAACCCACAGAGCGAGTTTATTCTATAATAAATCCACACCCTATGCCTGAGCTGCCAGTGATATGAAACTCAACTCCCAGGTCCCATTTTATACACTACTCAAAACAACTTCATGTTACAGCATATATATCCTAACTCTCATCAATCATTAAAAGTCTTTAGGTGCCATCATTCACATCTAACTCTCACCAGACTGTCGCTGTGCTGAGTGACTCAACTTCCAGAAGTTCTGGGAGCAAGGGGTTTCCCACCCTGACAGGCCCCAAACAAAGGGGGAGCTCAGCCCAGCATGGGCTGAGGGGCTACTCACCTCCCTTTCAGCTGCATGGGCCAGGAACGCTGAGATGCACGTGGCATCTCCTGCACATTTTAAAAGCATGCTCCCCCTGTGTGTGAGAGAGCGCACCTCTGCTGATGTTATAAAAAGGTGTCTGGGGCACTGGCAAGCCCTGGATGCAGGCATGGTAGGAGAGGCAGCACCAGCCACAGGGATTGCCTCTGCCATCTCTGAGGAAGCCTGCACAGGCAGGCACAATACCATCAAAACCTGCATAGGCAGGCATGATGTTGGGGCAGTCTGCATAGGCAGGCACAATGCCAGAGGAGCCAACATAACCAGCAATCAGGGGAAGCAAGGAGTCTCCCTGTTGGAGAGTCAACAATCAAGCCCCTGAGGGTGATTGGTGGGAACCACCACTGGAATGAAGTCACTGCTGGACTTTGGACACACGAGTCCACAACCCTGAGTGTCGCCTTGCTAGGCACCAGGGAGTTTTGGGTTTCAATTTTCTTTATTTTGAAGAGTTATAACAAGCAGAGTTAAGGTTATCCTGGAGGGAATTTTGCCTGGCATGACCCAGCAGAATCTGTCAGAAAGGGCTGGTAGCAATAATCATTTCCCTTTTTAAAGAATGACAGAAGTGGACCGACTCTTGCCCATCATACTGGACACTGACTCAAGGAAGGGGAAGAATTGCCCAAAGCCCAGTAGGGCTATTGCATGCTAAGTTATAATTAAGCCACACCCAACATGGGTTGGTGCTGCAATGGTATTTTGGTTGGCAAGTGAACGGGGTGTAGGGGAGGTGGAGCCCCAAGTCCCTTGCTATTGCACCCAGTCAGCCTGAGTAGCCCCCCTATAGACTGGGCTGCATCCCCAGCCAGGCTTGCTTCCCCATTCCCTGCCTGTTGTTAGCCAGCCATCACGGCTCCAGCTAGGGAGCAGAGGGGCGGGGCCAGCCTTGCACTCTGAAGCAGACAGAATAGCCCAGCCCAGGGCTGCAAAGCAGGCTGGGTTGCTGGGGGACTCTGATATATCTTGAACTAGGAAGGGGTTTGGGAGAGAAGTTTCATAAACCAGTTTGACCTAAATCAGTTAAGTCTGATACTATGCTCAACCAGATTGATCTTAAACCAGTGTCAGCCATTTTCAAACTGGTTTCTGTGCACTGAGCTTCTGTTCTGTTACAGGTTTCAACCAGTTTCTGATCACTTAAACTGGTTTATGTGTAACTTCTGTCCCTAGCCATAAAGTCATTTAATCCAACCCCCTGCTCATGACAGAATCATCCCCTACTAAACCACCTTAGCCAAGTGCTGGTCTAACTTGCTTTAGAGTGCAGGAGATAAGTGTGGTGTCACAGGAGCAGCTGTAGACACCCTTCTTCCCCTCACCTTCAAGAGACTTTTTTGAGTCTTTGAAAAAGGTACAGCTGCCTCCCTATCCCCAGCTGACCTGGTATTTGGGAAGCCCCAGAACCACTGCTGCCACACTTTAGTTGGGAGCTGTGGTGAGCAGCTTCGTGGGATGCCAGATTCAGCTGAAACAGCATTAGTGGTGAGCAGATCCTCCTCTTCACTGCCTGCTCCCTGCTTTGTGCCCCCTAGGCATCCTTTGCCAACCCAGGGCTCCAGCCACATTTGTGACTTCACAGTGGATCCAGGTGACTGCTGCTGTGGGGAACTGGAGCCACAGTTGAATGGAGGTGTGGCCACATCATTGTACTCCCCCTGGATCTGCCCCTTGTATCTTCATCATTCCTTTCAACACCACAAAAAAACCCATAATGGTTTTCTTTTAAAAAGACTGGAGAAAGAGGTGTCTCTTTTTTATACAATTGTATTACCAGGCTGTGAATCAGTTTTACAAAAGCAGAATTTCCTGTAGCCCAGAAATAGCCACTTAAGCCTTGGAAAAGTACAAGATTTAATATACATGCCTCTATTCAGCATTTTTTTTTTTTTTGATAACTTAAAGAGCTCCCAGTTCAGCATCCTGGATGTTAAGAATCCCCTTGTGAAATGCCTAATTCTCTCTGAACATTTTATAAGAAACTTGTCTCTGGATTCTCCATGTGGAACCAGGTGCCTAAAAGTAAGTCAGTCTATGTATCTAAGCCTAAGGACCTAAATCTCTGTTTCATTATTATAGTGTTATGTCAGTCTAACTCCATTGAGACCCATGAAAATACACAGACATAAAACTGGTGCAAGAGGATATCATATCAAGCCTTAAAAACCATTCATATGATACAGTATTAACTATATATTGTGAATTACTATCCGCCATATCACTGAATGTCAATGTATGCACTTTACATACTTACCGGGTAAGCAAAAGATCTCTATTTGAATGGCCTTTCAGGCTAGAGAAAAAAAAAAAGCAATTCTGCCAATGTTAAAACTGAAAGTCTTACCTATATTGCCAGAAACAATCTTTCTGAAAAAGTCTCAAAGTAGCTTTGCACACAGATATGGATATGAATATATATATATATATATATATATATATATATATATATATAAAATAAAACAGATGCAGTCATGTGGAAAAGATAAAGCTTTGATGTATTACTGTTCTGGCATAAATGCAACAACCCTGACAGAGAAAAAAAAGTCCTGAAATGATTCCTATCCATTCTGTAAATTATACAGCCTTGCTGATGGTCACCTTTCTCATTCAGGAGGAAGGGCTAGGTACTGAAGAATATTTTTTTTTTAAAATGGAAGCCATACTAAGTTGTATTAATGTCATACAATGAGATGGAAGTTACTGATGCTTGAAAACAAGATCAGAGATACAATTGGCAAGATGTATCTGGAGAGGTAACAGATGAACAAATACAGACTGAAAGAAAGTACACAGTTATAAGAGGGAAATAAATAATTAACATTTTGTCATGCCACGTATCAATTAGAAGGTCTGAAGTATATCTGAATAGATATGTGGTAAAATTAAACATATTCCTGTGGAAAGGAAAACCATGCGATTACCTGAAATGGAAAAATAATACCTTAAGTTTGGTCGCTGCTCCTCTCCACACACATGATTTCCTTAAACACTGGCATCCAAGCCTGAGGCTGCTCTTGGTGATCTACATTGGTTCAGTAATGCTATTTAGTTAATGAAATAACTTCATTTTAAAATGCATCAGTTGATTTTTTTAGCCCACTAGCCAGACTCAATACTTGCAGAGAAATAATACTTCCCTTCTTTTCTTTGTTATCTTAGCCATTTAGGTTGCAACTTCCCTGATGCCAGGACTGTCTCTCACAATGTGTCTGTGCAGTGCCTAGTGCAACGAGGTTCCAACCACCAGTGCCTTGGCAATGAAGTTTGGTGCCTAAGGCAAAATCCTCAGTGGCAGCCTGCCATCACCCCACACACAGATCTGGGGGCACCCCCCACTCCCCCATGCTTGCCCAGGAGTGCACACAGCAGTGTGAGCCGTCCTCCTCCATCCCCACATCCCCCAAAATGAGCTTCTCTCAGCTCCGTCCTGTGTCCTGCCTTGGCTGGGCCGTGCCTGTTGGCACCCCTTCACTTCAGCACCCAGGGCAGTTGCCCCGCTCTCCACCCCCTCTCTTGCTATGGCACTGCCAACCACTACGTCACTAGACATGGGTATAATATAGGTTGTTAATAATGAAAGTGTGGGGATTGGAAGAGAAAGCATAACAACTAGTAAAACTCCAGTGTATTCACATACTTCATATCCTGGCATCTATTGTTACCTAAGGTTAATGTATTTCAACATCTTTTTCAGATCATATCATCATAACTCCTTGCTCAACCTTCCTTCATTCCTGCTACCACTGAAGCTGTTAACATATAACGCGATAAATGTCCATTCACCAGAAGCAGAAGTGAAGTCTGCAGCTCTAGAACTTCACAAGCTTTTTAATAGTCTTTATGCTGCTGTTGTAGAGTCCATAGGTCTACCTGGTTCACCTTGTTCTATACCTGGTCTCAGGGGAAACAAAAGATGTGTGTAGGACAGCAATTCTCTTTATACTATCTCAGGTGCATAAGGCTGCAAATGAAGCTCTAAGCTAGAGAAGCATTTCCAGCCCTGAGCAAAGGGGCGGAGGAACCAATAGGAATATGCCTACCTTTCAAAAAAGCCAGAGAAGAGGACAAGGGGAGAGAGATGCCTGCAATTCATCACCCAGGAGTGAAGGGGAGGAAGGAGAGAGAAGTGGTGGAGTCTGAAATGTCATTAGTGAGCAACAACATGCAAAGTCCTAGTATTTCATTGTGATGATTTTGTCACAATTCCACAATGCCATATGTGGTGACATTCACTTGTCCTCATATAATAATGTGCAGTGTAAACATTACAGTGCCATATTTGACTGTCACGTCATGTTTATTTTGTGCTCAGGTTTGCCTCCACTGGTTGATGAAGAGAGTGGCTTTTTCAAGGTTGAATACCATTGCTAAAGCAGATGTGTAGCAGCCTATTGGGAGGAAAGCATTACAGATATTGTCATCACAACTTTCACAGTCACATTCTCACTATAAAAGCAGATGAAACAATGTGATTATAAGTGTGTGTGTGTGTGTGTGTGTGTGTGTGTGTGTGTGTGTGTGCGCGTGACAAGGGAAGGGGGTGAGAAAGAGAGAGAGAGAGAGAAAAATGCTACAAGTGACACCTTAAGCCAGAATTGCTTCTTCTTTGTTTGAGGTTTGTGAAACATTGTAAGTTAGATAATAAGTTGCAAAAAGGAACAAGGCAGAAAAAATGAGAGCTTATATGTACCCAAAGTTTTTGTAACCTTTTTCATGTTTGTTCAGTCAGATTTCAGACAAAATAATGTGTTCCACACAGCAGATCCTATAATTCATAGATTCATAGACATTAGGGCTGGAAGGGACCTCGGAAGATCATTGAGTCCAGCCCCCTGCCCCAGGGGCAGGAAGTCAGCAGGGATCATAGGATCCCAGCAAGATAAACATCCAAATTTCTCTTGAAGGCATTCAAAGTAGGTGCTTGAACCACTTCCAGTGGCAGTCTATTCCAATCCTTGGGGGCTCGGACAGTAAAGAAGTTCTTCCTTATGTTCAGCCTGAAATGGTCATAGATTCATAGATTCATAGATGTAACGTCAGAAAGGACCTTGCAGATCTTCTAGTCCAACCCCCTGCCCTGGGCAGGAAGAAAACTGAGTTCAAATGACCCCAGCCAGGTAGGCATCAAGCCACTTCTTAAAGACCCTCAGGGTAGGAGCCAGCACCACTTTCCTTGGAAGTTGGTTCCAGATCCTAGCCGCCCTGACTGTGAAGTAGTACCTCCTAATGTCTAGTCAGAACCTACTCTCTAACAACTTATGACCGTTATTCCTTGTTACTCTGGGAGGCGCTCGGGGGAACAAGGTCTCTCCCATTCCACGCTGGTCCCTGCTAGTAAGTTTATAGATGGCCACTATGTCCCCTCTCAGCCTTCTCTTGTGAAGACTGAACAGGTTAAGATCCCATAACCTCTCCTCGTAGGGTCTGCTGTCCCTGGATCATGTGAATGGCCCTCCTTTGGACCCTCTCAATGCTGTCCACATCCCTCGTGAAGTGCGGCACCCAGAACTGGATGCAGTACTCCAACTGCAGCCAGAGCAGTGTTGCAGGGAGGATCACCTCCTTGGCCCTGCTTGTGATGCATCTGTGGATGCACAGCAAGGTCCTAGAGGAGTTTGTGACCATTTGACCTTGTCATTCCTTGGGACACTCTGGTGAACAGATATTCCCCCAGATCATTGTGAGCACACCTGAAAAACATATGGGTGGCCACCAGATCACCCCTGAGCCTGCACTTTTCCAGGCTGAAGAGTCCCATGGCTCTCAGCCTCTCTTCATAAGGTCTGTTTTCCTGACCTCTGATCATACATGTGGCTCTCCTCTGCACTCTCTCAAACTTCTCCACATCCTTTTGGAATTGTGGAGCCCAAAACTGGACTCAGTACTCCAGCTGCGGCCTCACCAAGGCCAAGTACAATGGGAGAATGTTGTCCTGGGATTTGCTTGAGAAGCATCTATGGATGCAAGCCAGCATTTTGCTTGCTTTACTAGCTGCAGCATCAGATTGAAGGCTCATGTTCATCTTGTGGTCAATCATGACCCCCAAGTCCCTTTCATCTATAGTGCTAGCCAGCATAGAACTGCCAAGCCTATAAGGATGCTGCAGGTTTTTCCTACCAAGGTGGAGAACCTTGCATTTTTCAGTGTTAAACATCATCAGGTTCTCATCCATCCATTTCCTGAGCCTGTCAAGGTCAGCCTGGATCACCCTCTTTACCCTAGAATTTGGTGTCATTGGTGAACTTGGCCAGTCCACTTCTGACACCAATGTTTACATCATTAATGAAGATGTTGAATAGTGTAGGCCCAAGGACAGAGCCTTGAGGGACCCCACTGGTCACAGCATATCACGACAATTGACTTCCTTCAACCACCACCCTCTGGGTCCTACAACGGAGCCAATTCCCCAGCCAGCCGATCATGGTGAGGCCGAGGCTGTAGTTAGCCAGGTTTGCCAAGAGGTGATCATGGCATACCAGATCAAAGGCTTTTTTAAAGTCCAGATATATGACATCAAGCTCTTCTTCCTGGTCCAGGTGTTGGGTCACCTGGTCATAAAAGGACATAAGATTGGTCAAGCAAGACCTACCTGCAACAAACCCATGCTGGCTATCCCTCAGGATGTTGCCATCAGCCAGTCTGTTAAGAATGGCCTCTTTAATAATCTTTTCTAAGACCTTCCCTGGGATAGAGGTCAGGATGATGGGCCTGTAGTTTGCCGGATCCACTTTCCCCTCTTTCTTGAAGATAGACACCATATTGGCCTTCTTCCAATCTTCGGACACTTCACCAGGGCACCAGGAGTTCTCAAAGATCCATGCCAGGGGCTGAGCTATGATGCTTGCCAGCTCCTTGAGGACCCTGGGGTGTAAATTGTCAGGGCCGGCTGACTTGAAGTTATCCAGCCTCTCAGGGTGTTTCTTCACGAGGGTAATGGGCAGGGGCATCCTATGGGATTGGTGAAAGAACGATGCTAAGTACCCATTTAGCAAGTTGGCTTTTTCCTGGGCGGTTGTCAATTGTCCCGTCTGGGTTAGCAGGGGTTCAATGTTGCCCTTATTTTTCCTCCAGCTCCCCACATATCTAAAAAAAAGACTTTTTATTGTCCTTGATACTTGTAGCTACTTGGAGTTCCATTGCAGCCTTGGCTTTCCTGGTTCGCTCCTGCAGGTCTGGACCAGTGCAGAATATTCCTCCTTGGAGGTGGATCCAGTCCTCCATCCTTTGTAGGTCTGTCTTTTTAGACACAGGAGGCCCAATAGTTCCCTGGAGAGCCAAGGGGAATGCTGTGCCCTTTTTCTGCCTTTCTTCCGAGATGGAATAGACTTTGCTTGTGCATCCAGGATTGCTCCTTTGAGGAACAACCAGTCCTGAACTCCCCTCCCCTTTGAGTTGTGGCCCTTTAGGGCCTCATTGACAAGCCTCCTGAGCTTGTGAAAGTCAGCTTTCCTGAAGTCGAGGACTTCTGTATTGCTGACTGATTTGCCAGCTTTATGGCAGATGGTGAAGGTGATTAGCTCATGGTCACTTTCACCCAGCTTCCCTTCGATCATTAGGTCACTGATTAGGTCATCCCCAGTGCTTTACTTCTCATTGGCCCATAGACCTCCTGCATCAGATAGAGCTCATCCATGCATGAGAGAAAGCTTTGCAACTGCTTGGATTTGGCCAAGTGCTCTTCCCATGAGATGTCTGGATAGTTGAAGTCTCCCATGATAACCATGCACTGGGAGTGCACAGCCTCAGCCAATTCCCTGGTGAACTCCTGGTCAAGCTCTTGATTCTGGGGAAAGAGGTCTGTAGTAGACTCCCACCATTGTGTCCCCTGTGCTGTGTTCCCCACAGATTTTGACCCAAAGGGTCTCCAGCCATCCACCCTGGGTGCCAATGTCAGCTTCCAGGGATGAGTAGCTTTCCTTGACATAGAGAGCTACACCCCTGCCCCTTTTGTCCACTTGATACCTCCTGTACAGGGTATAGCCATCTATACCTGTAGTCCAGTCATAGGTGGAGGCCCGCCAGGTCTCCGTTATCCCTATGACATCATAGTTATTTGTGTTAAGTAGGAGGACAAGTTCTTCCTGTTTATTCTCCAAGCTCCTGGCATTTGTGTACAGGCACACAAGTGCCTCTTTGGGGCCCTTGCCTTGCCTACAGCTCAATTCAGGGCTGGGGCAGGAGTGGGCTCCCTTAAGTGCCTTGGCCTGCTGGCTTTGGAAGGGTTGCTCAGCATGCCAGCAGTAGTGGTAGTCTCCCCATCCCCCAGTGGGCTTAGTTTAAAACCCAGTGGAGCAGGTCAGCCAGTCTGGTTGAGAAAAGCCTCCTCCCCAGCAGAGAGAGGTAGAGGCCATCCCTTCCCAGCAGCTCACTGCCTCTCTCACCAAAGAGTGGACTGTGGTCATGGAAGCCAAAGCCTTCCCAATGACACCAGTGCTGCAGTCTCTGGTATGCTACTTTGATCCTCCACTCCCTCCTCAGCCCATAGCACAAAACTGGGTGGATTGATTAAAACACCATCTATGCCCCCAAACTCTTAAGCCCTGCTCCCAAATCCCTGTAGTGCTTCATGGCCTGGCTGGGATTGGTCTGAGCTGTGTCATTCATGCCCACATGGATAAGGAGCATAGGGTAGTGGTCAGTGGGCTGGAGGAGCTCAGGGATCTTCTCTGCAATGTTTCAGATAAGGGCTCCCAGGAAGCAGCAGACTTCCCAGGCTAAGGGGTCAGGGTGGCGAATTGCCCCCTCAGTCCCCCTCAGGTTGGAGTCTCTCATGACACACACTTTGTGTTTTGTCTTAGGGAGAGTGGGGGCAGTAGCTACAGTTGAGCCTATGTTGACTGCAGGAACTGGCAACTTAGCAGGCTCTGCTGGGACGGCAAGAGGTTCATACCTGTTGCAAAGCTCCAGCGGTGTGGGGACCTTGGTGCAGCAGGCCTTGGGGCCCTTGACCACCTTGGTCCATCCCATTGGCTGGACAGAAGGGGAGGTCCCTTAGTCCTCCCTTGTCCTGGAGGGTGACCGTGGTCTACCCTCTGTCTCCAGGAGAAGACGGGCCTGGCAGTAGGAGTCTATCTCCCGCTCACCATCCCTGATGGCATGCAGACTCTGGACTGTGGCCTGGAACTCCTCCAGCTGGCACGCCAAAGACCCCAAATCATACTCCATCAGTGTTCCAAACAAAAAGGAAATATTTTTTTTTCTACAATACCCCCCTCCCCCCCCCACAACAAAATAAACACTATTTTATCTTGAACTAGAACTGACTTCTAAAGAACTTAGTTCAATGTGCTGAATTTGATTGGGCCCTATTAGAAAATTTGTTTCTGGAACAGAATACTATTTCACACTTAGTGAGCATGACCATATTGTGTCACAGAAAAAAAAAATCCAGCATTGAAGTTTTAAAATGTTTCCATTCACTTGGAAACACACTCTCTATCTGAAACTTAACCATACTTTGATAAGTAATGCTGATCAAGAAAAGCTGTACAGGCAACTGGAAAGACATACCCAGATAAATACTTTGAGAAAAAAATACAGTGGAGAGATGGTAAAAGAGGAGAGAAAATATATATTTTGTATTGTAATCTATTTCATCCTTTTTAAAAAATAACAATTTTTAAAGTTTAAATTTTTTTAAAAAATAACAATTTTTAAAGTTTACATTTTTCCCATTTACCATAGATGAAATATGGCAAATCAAAATTGGTAGATGAAAAAGGAACCTTCTATCAAAATAGATTTGAACTAAATTACATGCTGCTCTGCCAGGAGAAACCACAAGTGGATTCATGTTTAGGCTTTTTCCTCCCCGAGTAAAAATGGCTACAACAAGAGAAAAAGAACTTAGCAACAACCAGGGTTAAGCCATTCGCAGAAGAGTTTGTCCCAAGAGAGAGAATGGCTATACAAGCTGGTATTTGTCTCAGAAGAGAACAGTCCTTCAACACTTCCCCCCACACCTCCCAAGGAGACAGTATGTGTTACTTGCTGGACTCTGCTGTTGCAGCAAAGACCAAAATATCCCCTTTACACAATTTCAACAATGTGCTGCACAGAAATGCCGGCTGATCATGGGCAGTCAGGTCAGCCAATGAGGGCTGCTGTATGTACTGCTGCCATCTATCTCCAGGCAGATTGAGGGAGCCTGAGCTGCTAAAATGTGTGCACACAGGCCCTCTGGCTGCAAAGTGTTATCACTGCAAGCTGTCCACTCTTCAAGGCATTAGCATTTGAATGTCTATACACACAGCTCTGGGTAAGTTTTTTCTACCAGGTCCAGGTACAGACATGACACATAAACTGATATAAGTGATCAGAAACCTGTCTATACATGTAATAGAACACATAAACTGGTTTAAAAGTGGCGGAACCCAGTCCAAGATAAATCTGAATTGATGTGGTATCAGACTTAATCAATTTAGGTTAGACTGGTCTATCGAACTTCCATACCACATCCCCTACCAATTCATGTTAGGTCACTGTCCACTGGTATCCCAGGCTACTTTGTAGCTCTCCCTCCCCCCCACCCCAGCCTGATGCAGCTGTCTGCACAGAGCATACAGCATGTGGTTGGCCTGTTACAGAGCTGAGTTAGCACAGAATCTCTCCCCAGACTTTCAGCCAGCTCTCAGCTGAAAGCAAGTTGTAAGGGAGGGGAAATGACGCATCTGTTGCATGGACGTAGATCTGGCTGTCAGAGAATTGAGCTAGCACAGAATCTCTCCCTAGCCCCAAGTCCTGTCCTCTGTCCATCCAGCTGTCAGCCGCAAGCAAGTGGGGGGTGAGGGGAGGAGGGGGGCTGAGACTTCCGTTGCACAGGCCCACTTGTGGCTGCCAGAGACCTGAACTAGCCCAAAATCTCTCCCCTGCTCCCCACCTGTTTGAGGCTGAGAGCTGGCTGGAAGAAGGACACAGGATGCAGGGCTGGGGAAAGATTCTGTACTAGTTCAACTCTCTGACAGCCAGAGCCAGGTCTGCGCAACAGAAACCTTAGCCCACCCCTCTCCTCCCTGTGGCTGACAGCAGGGGGTTGTGGGTATGCGTCTGGCAGCCAATCAGAGATGGTCCACTGCTCATCTGTATTTGGCTGTGCTCAGCAGTCTCTGGCACAATAGGAGGCATGCAAGAGCGCCCCCAACCTACTAGCATTGGCTGGTGCAGGCATCCTGTGTGCCCCCACCCCCACCCCACCATGCAAAAGGCAAACTTGTGTTCTGTTTGCTCCCAAAGTAACCTAGTCCACTTAGAGAAACCCATTTAAATTAGTAGAAATCCACCTCAGGCTTTTTGAATGCCTGTACCTAGCCCCAGAAATCAAACCAGGGAGATTTCTCCCAGATTATTTGAATGTGTCTATACAGTATGCTCCACAAGCATTTACGGATGTGGGTAAAACTTAAGAAACTTGAGACAGTATCACGGAATCCTTATGAAATTATGCAAAATGTGAAGGATTCATCATGAACAGAGTTATATTCCCCTCCACCCCCAAGATAATTTTGGTCTGATCCCAAACTCAGAGTCAATGGGAGTCTTTTATTTACTTCATTAGAGCAGGAGTAGGCCCACTATGGGCAGAATGATTAAGAAAAATATTTGTAAATATACTCAGTGGAGTAAAACTCCCTGTCCTTTTACTTTGTGCCTTGTTAATAGGCTACTTTATTACAAAAGAGACTAGTGCCAAAAGCAATTCAAATGTCAACTAGGGCAAATAATTTTGATTTCTCTTAATATGTACAAGGAGACTTTACATATTAATTTAGTAACCTTGTTTGTGGTGGGGGGGGTCTTTCCTTTTTTTATCTATTTGTTCAATATTTTTAGACTTTGAAAAGATTTAGGGGTTCTGTTTCTTTTGTAATAGATTCCTGAATGGCCATTTCTCCCCTTCAACACCTCCAATTAAGACAGGACCATTTTTTCAGTATTACTGCTGCTTTATATATTTAATTTGTGGACCTTATTCTTTCTAAATGATTCTGTCTGATCCTAACATAATTCTGGAATTTTTTGTCTAATTAGAACAAACTAAGATATCAATACCACCTAAGTGGGATGACTGCATAGGTTGAATATAGTGTTAAACAAAAAATAAGCTACACATAATATAATTGCCACAAAATTGCTATCACTGTGTGTGATAAGATAAAGGTTATACTGATTATTTTTGGCAAATGAAGCATAATAAATTTGCAATTATTATTTGCACTATTCTGGTTATTTTCCTGATAGCTGTATGGAACAATGCCAACATATTAAGTAGAATTTTAATAGCCAGATCAATTCTATTGTGAACTAAGAACTAGATCCAATAAATCATTCAGGGGCCTTAGGTGGGGCTTAAATAAAACTTAAGGGAACATCCAGATGAGCGCGGTCATGTGGTATGTGGCTCTGCAAACATGCAGCAACACCACATACCACACAGTCCAGTGTTCTCCATGCTGCAAGGGTATGTTGCCCGAGCATGCACTGCAGCAGGGTTTTTTTTCTTTGGGTTTTTTTTTACCCCTGCCCTTCCCCCCCTCCTCCCCCCCCCAAAAAAAAGAAAAGAAAAAAGGCGGAGCAACACATGCTCGGCCAGCACGTGCTGCTGAGAATTGGACCCGGGCTGCCCGGAGCCATGCTCTGCTGCCAGCCAGGCTCCATGCAGAAGAATTGCTGCAGCTGTAGCCCTGGGAGTCCCCAGAACCCCAAGTAAGTCTGCTGCGGCCAGCACTGTACTCGGCCCAGCCACCTCTACCTCACCTGGACCACCTTGCTGTGTGCCAAAGTGCAAGGTGTGCCACCACTACTTGACCAAATGTCTATGCACGTCTGGACGTGCTCTAAGTGTCTGAATCAAAAATTGTGATCCTGAAGATTCCTGAGCAGCTGTTGTCTAAACAACATAGGCACTTTATTTGTTGATCTTAAAGTCTCACAGATGTCTAAAAAGTTGTGTCCCTTTGTCTATGTTCCATGAGTGGCTTGATCTAGCAGACATTTTCTGAGTGCATCCAACATATGCCAAAATGTATATGTGGCTGCTACTTCCTTTCAAGTTGTTGCTAGAAAAACCATGACCATGTTGTGGTCCTTACTCCCAGATGATCTTCTGTATTTTACATGAACTGATCATTGGATAAAATATAGGAGCAGTTTTGGAGACAGGGACCATAACCCAGGGCTACTTTGGTATAGATTAAAATTATATTAATCAGGGTTTAGAGTTATGCTATCTTTTGGGCTCTTTTTTCTTCTGATTCAGTGAATCTTGAACTATTTTCTACACACTGAAAGTGGTTCAGAGGGAGGTGAAGAATCCTCCTTTCAGAAGTTTATAGTCCTGTGCTTGGGGCAATCTCTGAGGAGAAGTCAGGGTGGGTTTCAACCTCCTGAAAATTAAGGTGTTCTGTCTGCTAGGGTATGATGTCAATGCTGGGAACATCATGCTTCTTTAAAATAAAAGAGTAAATTCTGTCTTTGAAAGAATGGAGATAAATGCCTGTTTTCAGGAAGCAGGAGATCAGGGCTATGGATCCCAAGTTAGAGATGCCTCTTTTTTGCTCCTAGTCAAATGTTTAAGCCCCAGAGGAGGAATGAACTGCATCACCACCTGGATTCTGAGAGTTTGCAAATGTCTAACTGCAGGCTGCTTCAGGTAGAGCTCCCTCCTCTTTTGCTGGTGCTTTTGGATCACCATTCTGATGCAACTAACTATACATTGTATAGGGAGGTGAAACTTAGGGTACTGTATTCCACTTTGTGAGCCAGATATCAAATATTTAGGTGCATAAATCCATGATTTGCTCCAGCCTAAAATCACCATGGCGAGGCTTAGTTAAGCATATTTCAAACCTGAAATTGAAATTAACATTTTTCATTAATGGCAAGATACTTTGCCATTACTTAAATATGAACTATGAATAATTACATGCCAAAGAAGACAAACTGCCAAAAGCTAAAGCTTTTGGAAACTATAAAATATGAGGAATTAACTGTACAAAAAGTATGCAAGATTTACCATGAGCAATTACAAGAAAGCAGTTACAAGTTTATATTAGAGTGGGAAATAAAGCATTTTAAAGTTCCTATTGGGCATTTAATTATTTGTAGACTAGACCTAGCCGCTGTACCATATTATTGTAATGCTAATTACATATATTTCAATATTTAATAACCATATATTAAATACTATGAAACATGTAGAAGGATAGAAGTTATGCATATTAAGAATGGATATTGACAATTAATATATTATATTATTTCTATTATCTAATATATAAATATCCCAATATAATGTATAATATATAAACTATATATAAATTACAACTATAATACACTGTATAGCATATTATAATAAAATATTCTTACTTCTATTATCTGATATATAATAGTATATATTATAAATCTATATAATATCATTCATGACGGAGTGCTTTGAAGGATATGATATCTGGAATTAGAGTCTTCCTATCTATTCCTCTCATCTGTCTCTCAGCCCAAGAAATATTTATTTTATTATACAAAGTGGAACTGCACCAACACAAAAGATTGAAACAGAACTAGCCTAGAATGGCAAGTATACTTGTAGTTAAAGCCTTTGCATATGGTATAGGAAGCTGAGGTTGAAGTCTTTTCATGTTTAAATGAAACATAGAAATGGCTTGAAAGTGAACTTTCACATTTCAGGTGAATACCCAAACAACAAGCTAACCAACTATTGTGGAATGTATGGGAGTCTCTTGTTCTGAAAAGAGCTATTTCATAAGATCTTAACTATTTCATAAGGATGTTATGTAATCTAACTACTGTGTGTTTAAATGTTATGGAATACAACTACATTATAATAAATAGTCCATTAAACATGTGGGTAATATGCCATAACCAAGTTTTTCCTTTTTTCTCAATAGAGAAAATGAATTAAAAGAGCCCCTATTTTTAAAAGGAAAAAAGAAATAACTATAATGTTTATTTCAAGAGCTCATTTAAGCTTCCCACTGAGAAAATGGCATTGCCAAAGGGCCGGTTTATCTACAGTTTATGAAACTTAAAAACATCTTAAAGTTGCAATTATTTGAAGTTAAATATTTTTGATCTGAACCCTTGGGAAGATATTTGGGCAAGATTTTTTGCTCAGTACTGCCTTTAAAATGAGCACAAACCAGGATGAATATTTTATTTTTCTTTCTTTTTCTTTTTTTTGCCTGCATTCTTTCTGTGAATAATAGCTCATAAAACACAAGATTATGCAATGTGGTGAGTGGTCTTGTATCCTTACCTGTCTCTGAAATCACTGTCAGAATTAAAATTCAGTAGGAACTTCACAATTCTCAGATACAATTAAATCCATAGATATTATATTTCTTTTGCATAATATGAGTTAAATGTTTTAATTCTCTGGCATTAACTATCACTGGTAAAAATGGTTTCCTTCTAGTTTACTATACTTATATTTTTTGTTTCAAGGAAATTGTTTTGTACTGTCTGGCCCCAATTCTCCAAAATTATGTGCATGGATTATAACAACGCCATTTTCTTCAGTGGCATTATTTACAATGCATAAAGTGTAGCATTTATTTGTCATTCTCAGGATTAGGACTTCTGTTAACAGACAGGCTGGGTTGGGGGGAAAAATGAAGTGTTTGGGTCTGAGGGAAGAAAATAGCTTAAGAAGAGGATGTATGACTATGGACGACTGAAATCAAAACAATTTTGAATCCCTAGAAAGCCATTGCAGGAAGAGTGAACTTTAAGGCAATACTGATGGCTTCAGTACTTAACATGCACCCCCAAATCCTAAGTACTTGAGTTTCAGATAGTTTCCTTGTCAACTCTTCTCTGATAACTGCCTCGCTACTAGCAAGGAAAAGATTTTCCTCTAAAAATATCTCAGCTGTTAACTTTACAGTTTACCTCTTAGTTAAATGACAACAATAATCTTTGTGTCCAAAAAACCATTAAAAGTTAGAAAATTAGAACCATTTACAAACAAAATGAGAAGTTTTACTGCTTTGCAAGAGGACATTAAAATCGCTACTTTCCTAGTACACAACTTGCCATAAGCAATGCAGCTGTCAGTAGGAATAACTGCCTTAAGTGCATAATGGATTCTGAGAGAGGATAATGCCAACAGTAAGTTTAAAAGGGGCACTGTTAAGCAGTTTAGTTCACTTTAACTGTAGTTTTAGTGAATAAATTGAAAAATAAGGCCCAGATCATGGGACCACTTACATGAAAAGGACTACTCATGATAGTAAAGTTAAGAATCTGCATAAGAGTTAGAAGTACAGGGGCATAACATTGAAGAAAGCCAGTTGTGAATAGGAATACTGCCATTTCTCTTAGAGAAGAGCATTATGAAATTTAAAAGTGACATTTCTCTAAAGTTTTCAAGACTAACTGGGGTCGAGTGGAGTAGGGAAGATGAGGTTAACAGCTGTGGAAACACACAGTGACAGTATTATTGTTCATATGCCTCGCACTTGGGGTCTCATTCTCATATTACAGTGCTGGAGAGGTTATATCCTACTGAGGCTTATCTAGAGCACTTGTTGCCTAGTGAGCTGCTTAGTAATCTAATGGAAAAAACACAAGTTACAGTTAAATATAGCATCCGGAAATTGCTATGGTTCTGGAATGTCTTTGAGTATTGGACAGATTGCCATGTGGTAATTTGAGACAAGAGGTATAAAGGGATAGGTCTTAAACTGAAGATGTAAATCCAATTAAAGGGTAATGAAATGGTAAATTACACATTTATGAATATCTGGCACCATTCTGTATATTATTAGTATAACCCATTCAATACATGAGACCATATCCTATGAAACAGGATATTTTCATTTTATATTTTCCAGTGCAAGAATATTTGTGTCTTCTGTGAGGAAGGGTGGATGGTTGTAAAGTGTCACTTAATACTGAGATTTCAATGGTTTTGACATAAACATGACTACAGTGAACAGGTCAGTACTCACAAAAATGCCAAATGTACCAGCAAGAGATTCCAGAGGCACAAGAGACAATGACTTTGTCTAGACCAGAAGATGGATTACATCTTTGTATCACACCAATTCTCTTTCTCTACAATGTTCCCTCTATAAATGAATTATTTGCCATCTTGGACTCTCTTAAGCTAAACAGTGGCTGTTGAAATGATGGTCCACTATCCATCCCCTTCCCCTCTACATCCAGCTCACCCAAACATGCACTTATTTCAGACATGAGGAAGAAAAAAGGGGAGATAGTGAAGGGAAGAGTTACTAAATGTTGTCCTGCATTAGTGCTTGGAGATCTCTGGGATGTGACATTTCTAAAGCTTACTAGCAACATAATAAATCAGCACTAACTGAATATTACTGGTGGGCAAGTTTTTTTCTAAATATTTTCTTTGTTGGTGTGGATGCAATAAGTTCCTTCTTTGCAAAGTGTTTACTCTAAACAGAATACTATTTGCACATTTGTATGAACTGTGATAACCAGTTATTCTGATGAACTTTAAAGCAAAATAGTACACTATTTCTTAGGGAGCTTCCAGTTAGTTCATAACGCGAGAAAACAATATCAAATCTGAAATGGAAAGATAAGGATATGGAATCTACCTTGAGAAAGAAGTGTGTGTGTGTCTGTGTGTCTGTGTCACACACAGACACACACACACCAAAATTGTTTTAAAAGAGGAAAAGAAACAGGTAGACATGACTTAGGGCAGCTCAAATAGAAGCGGTGCAAATTTGAGACAGGGCTTTTTGCTTCAGCACATGTGCTCGGACCTGCACTTTGATGTGGAGCAAATTGTGCCACTTGGGGCAAAATAACCCTGCCTGGCTCCTCCTGGATCTAAAGCCAGGGGGAGCTAGAGCCTGGGGCAGCACCTATGCTGTCCCCAGCAGTATAAAAAGCCACCCTGCCAAGTAGTTCAAGGCTGCTCGCTCTCAGGAACTTCTGTGGCCCAGCCAATTGGTACCTGGGGACACTACCCCTTGTGCCAGCTGGACTGCTGAAGCAGCCCTGAGAGTTCCCTGCACCCTCTACCCACTGCAGCAGTCTGGCAGTGGGGGTTGCTACCTGGCTGTGACCTGCTGTGCACCTGCCAGACTCAGATAGGGACTGCACAGCCAGTAGAGGCATTTATCCCTCTGGGCCAGCAGGGTTGGCCTCTGTGTGGCACTACTGCCATATATGCCCCTGCCCAGCCATCTGGGCAGGTATCACCTGGAAGATGTTCTGGGTGTGGTGGCCTGCTTTGAACTGCGAAAGCATGTCCTCCTGGCCCCATTTGGCCAGGAGGTCAGCCACAGCCAGATGGGTCCAAGGTGCCAGCTCTGAGCAGGCAGGGTCCTGCCACTGGCCTCCCTAGCAGGAATTCTGGTTTTTCCCTATTGGAAAACTGAAAAATCCCTGATAAAAAAGTCCCAAAGTCACTCTGTAAAATACCCGCAAATCCATGTTCCTCCACAAGTAAAACAAAAGTCCACTATAAAGACAGAGAGCAAGACAGAGACAGCGATCAGTTGGACAATGTTTTATTGTTATATCTACAGTGTTAAAGCAAGTCTCTTATCATAATAATAAAGTGAACTCTAAATACAGGTTTCATGAATTCATGAATACATGTTTTGCTGCACTCCCACAGGGTGATGGCCACCACACAAGGGTTTTGGACAAGTGGTTTGGCCCCCCAACAGGAGGTCCGGCCCCCAAAACAAGGGGTACAGCCCCACACAAGGGGTTTGGCCCCCCAACAGGGGGTTCAACCCCCCAAAAAGAGGTACATCCCCCAAACAAAGGGTTTGGCCCCCCAACAGGGGGTTCAGCTCCCAAAAAAGGGGTTTGGCCCCTCAACAGAGTGTCTGGCCCCTCAAAATGGGGTTCAACCCCCAAACAAGTGGTACAGCCCCCAAACAAGGGGTTCAGCCCCCCTAACAGGCAGTTCAGCCCCCACACAAGCGGTATGCCATGCAATGGGGGCCAAATGGCCCCCTGCTACCCCCCCCTGCAAGGCCCACATGCCCCCCAACTGCTGCCTCTTGGCCCCATCCCCCACCAGTTGCTGCAGCCCCCCCAATGGCTGCCCCACCCAGCCTTGCCCTCCAACTTGCACCCCCAGGTGCTCATGGCTAACCCCACAATCTCAGGCACCATCCCAAAACCCAGAAAAAAACAGAAAAAAATGGGAAAAAAAGCCTCTGCTTACCTTTGAAGCAAGGGTAGGGGGGATCCAGGGCCTCCTGACAGAGCCCCCAGGCACCACAGGACAGCAGGGGGCAGCAGGGCCCGGGCTGTGGTCGCTGGGGCTGTCACCCTGCCCCGCACTGTCCAGGTGGGGCCCCAGGCAGCCGGACGGCAGCTGAACTGCAGGTAAGTGCTGGAGTTTATTTTGTGTTTTTTTAAGCTGCAGGTTGGGGGGGCAGGGATGGGGGTTCTTGGGGGGCTGGGCCCGGCCTTGGCAGGGGTCAGGAGCCTTGGGGGGCTGGCTGGGGGATGGGCAGGCCCTGGCAGGGGTTGGGAGGGTTGGTGGAGTGGGCAGGGCCATCGGGGGACCCCCCCATGGTCCCCTTCCCCCTCCTCCAGCCCCCCCCCAATCCCTTACTTACCAGCATCAGAGCCCTGATGCTGAAACACATGGCTTGGCCTGCCGTGTGTTTCAGCACCGGGGCGAGGGCCAACCATAGAGATGCTCTGGCAGCTTCGCTTTTTTAAACTTCCAGTTTTTTAGACCCTTGGATATCCAGGGGTCTAATTTTCTCCCCACACTGCAAACTTGCAGCGCAGGGAACGTTTTTTCCTTCCCGCACCTGCCTGTTGCCCCGCCTCAAAAGGGTTTGAGGCGGGGCAAGAGGCACATGTGGGCTCATGTGGATGCAGCCTTAGAGTTTATTGCAGAGGTAAGGGTGGGAGAGAAAACTAAAGAGCAGCACTTGTGTTTATCCAACTTTTATTTATTCACTTGAAGTTGGTTATTTATCTGTGAAGGAGGCAGAGTGGGTGAAAGTGGTTGGCTTACAGTAATTTTTTGCCATTTACATTTTGGTTAAAAAAATAAATAAATGCCTAACCCCTTTCGTTTGGCTGCTAACTGCAAGATAAAAATTAACATCCTATAGTATGGTGTTCTTTGACATTTAATAATCTTTTCCCCATCACCCCCAAGTCAGGTGTAGATTTTTTTTTGAAGTTTCTTTTTTTTTTTTTTGCTTATTTGTTTTGTTTTAGTTTATTTTGTGTTGTTTTTCCAATGTGTATTTTGTGTTGTGAACACAAAAGAAGTGGAATGCAAAAGAGTGAAATCCCATTTAATTTTCCTTCTGGATCTCTGTGGGACTCATTTTGTTTAGTTTCTTTTGTCTTATCACACTAGAAAAAGAGCTGCTTTGTATTTATAGCCCTGCATCCAGGGTGGGTGGTTGCCTGGCTACTGATATCTAATAGAGACATATTAGCTCAGTCCTGATTAAATCCCCGGTGTACCAAATTGGTTATCTTCCAGAACCTTGAGCAGAGGAAAATGAGGGAAAGGTCATTGTAACTGGGAAAATTCAGAAGGGGACCTAAAGCCAGATCCAGAGATGGTTAGAAACCTTTCTATCATTACTGTAATAAATAGTTTATGGATTTATAATACATTTGTTAAATTTTTTCTGGATTTTTTCTAATTCTACACACAGAAGTAAAATTAAAATCTTTTGTTTTATTTTTGCCTTGATCTTTTTTGGAGCTAGCTTTTTTCTTTTCTTTTTTTAAAGCTGCCTCAAACTGTGTGCCTTTTGGACAGAACTGCCTTGCCACCATAATTATTTATTTGTATACTGTCTAAGCATCAACAAGCTAATCGGTTTGGGGCTCTATCATGGAAGCCTTTATCTGAATATATAGAAAACTATCATCACTGCCATGAACTGCTTACTTAGAAAGACTCCTTAATGGCTATTGTTTCAATTTGTAATAGTCAAATCTAAAGGGTTTTTGTTGTCTGTGTGTGTTTTGAGGTGAAGCATATTTGCTTGTACGTTGAAGCATATATGTCTTTTAGTTAAGTCCACTTGAGTGAACCAGCTCTATTGTGAATCAAATGTAAACAACAGCGTCTGAACTTATGTAGCAAAATAGTACATTTTTAAGACCTTTGTAGACAATATATTTGATTTTAAAGCCTTTATTTTTAAATTTGTCAGCAGCAGGGGTTCTTGAGTGTAGTGTGATTAAATTGTACAGTAGGAATTTGATTACTAGAAGCAAATACATTAGAACTAAGAGGATATTTAAGAGGATTTATTTGTGAATAAATAACAAGTGACACTTTCCTAAAACTTCCAATTTGTAGATAATTTGTTTGTTATCATGTTTTTGTTCATGGTAGTAAAATATTATTTCCAGTCAGTACTACCTTCAAATACATGGATTCATCAGCTACAGAAAAAAAAAATAGTTATAGAAAAATATGAAGAAGGGAAGTGCACCAAAAAAATGGAAGTTATTAAATGAAGAACTCTGTGATACGTATTGTCCTTATTTTAGTTATAAACTGATATGCTGGCTTTAGCATTTCAAAAAACCAACTCTATAGCCTCAAAGTTGGGAACAGAAAGTTTTTGCTTCAATTTGTTGTTAAAAAACAATAAACAAAAATGGCTAATGCTTCTTTTATATACTCCCCTCCACCCACCAGCCTTTCACCCAAATTCCAATTACCACATCAAGCACTGAGGAAAAGGATATTTAAAAGAAGACACTAGCATACCCAGATAAACTCTGTCTCTCCAGCCTGAGTCCTTTTTCAGGCCTGCACTTGCCAGTGCAAGGAGACAGCTGAAGATCTGCCACAATTATGTGTCATTAGGGATTTCAAGTCAAGGAATGTTGATTCTTGGAAGCATCAGAAACACTTGCGGGACTAGTCCAAACTAGCAAAGTCTGTCTGAAATTACCCTAGATTATAACAGAGGCAGCAGTAGCGGTGATGGGCAGCTAATGGCAGTGCTCAAAGCAGGCTGCAAGTACAGGTGTCTGTTTTAATCTGATGGTGGCTCCTTCTTGTCAGGAGATGTGTGTTTAAATGATGGCACAGGAGTTGTACTGCAAACCAGTGTCAAAACTGAAAGATGGCATGAATGCACTTGGGGGCATTGGATCTGATGTTTCCATCAGTGATGCTCATTGATTCAGAGAGCTATAGGAGTTATTTCCCATGCTAGGAGTGTTGTTACTTTAAGCCAGCAGCTCAATAGTTAATTTTAAGTTTAAAAACAGATAACGATAAAAGCAGCTGCTGATAACTACTAATTCTTCAACTCACTCAGACTATGAAATGGGTGAAATCTGAGAAAGTTTCTAGGGCGCAGTGGGAAGCCATTTGAGTGTAGTTGGAACTGTAACTTCTCAGTCTTCAGCAGTTGTGTCCAAGCACATCATAACTTGCACATGGAAGATGCTAGAGTAGCCTGACCGTTCTCAAAATTGCAGTATCTGTTGTTATGGCAACTCTTATCAGGGCTTATATGGGGTTCATCAAGGAAAGAACCGGTGAAATTTTGGAATTTAGGGTTCAGAAAAGGGGTGAGGGGGAGAAATCTACCAATTTTCTCTATGCTAAAAAGCCAGTAAGATAGGGGTTGGCAACATCTGGCTAGAAGCTGCATTCATGCCCCAGCCATGGATGTGATGGAACTGAGAGAAACAGTGGCAGTACCTAGATGCTGCATGAGCACAAGCAAAGTACCTCCACTGCTGACTGCGGATGTGCCACTATAGCCAGACAGGGCTGGATTGTTCTAACCTGCAGTTTAAAAAGGTTGCTTCCCCCTGAGATAAGTAATAATAGTGAATCATTGTGCAAGAGTGTGGGGAAGCTTCAATTTGTGGTCAAAGTATTACAGACTTGCCTAGTATGGAGTCTTCTGAGACCAGGCCAGTTTTCTTTCACAGCAAAGGGAAAAGGAAAATCCAGCTTTGAGTGATGTTAGTGCTAACTGTTTAGGTTCCTTTTGTGATGTAGGATTCGTTTACTCAGGATATACATTCACAATACAGCTTGCAATCAGACCCTCAGGGTGTGTTCAGATGAGCACACATGTGCCTGTTGTGGGATCTCAAAGCAGTTTGAGACTCTGCAAGAGACATGCTAGGAATGAAAAAATGTTCCCCGCATTGCATATTTCAGCATGGACTCTAAATTTGATACTGGGAAATCCCAGTATAAAAAAAAAAAACCCTGCTGAAAAACAAACGGAGCAGGCTGGGTCCTCCAAGAAGATGCTCTGGTACCTGGCCAGAGCATCTCTATGTCTGCCCACTTCCACTGCTGCACCGACACACTGCCTCAGCATGCTGGGGCAAATAGGAGTGAGGCAAAGTTTCAGCAGTGACCCAGACCCAGGTGTTGTCCCCAGTAAGTAGAGGGGGCTGTGTGTGAGGAAGGATTGTGTGTGGGGGGGGGGGGGGGGGGCTGCTCAGGAGGGATGGGTTCTTGGCCCACCCACCCTTCCCATGGTGCGCAGCCCCCCAACAGCAGCAGCCATGGGGCACTCAGGGCCCACTGCTGGCAAAGCCCCTTCTGTGGTATAGTATAGCCTCAGTTATCTGAGACCCAGTGCCACCTGTGCCATATGGTGTGGACCTGGCCCTGTTGACTTGACAAGCAAGACCAACGCTCAGGATCAGCAATATCAGGTTTATTAAATGAGGGTGTAATTATGCAAACATAAAACAGACACAAGAAACTAAAACAGGTACAAGAAACTGTTAATCCACATACATGCACACACACACTCACACGTGCACGCACACAAAGGTGGCTGTGGGTTAGTAACTGGAGATTGAAATTGGTGGTATGCAGTCCTATCCAGGTGCCATGGGTTGATGATCAATGGCCAGTCAATGTCATCCTGAGGCTGGGGTTCAGAGGGGTTCCAGCTGATCCTCTGGTGGATGGCTAGTGCAGGTTATGTGGTGGGGTGCTGGTCTGGATAGGGGAGGCATTCACCAGGGTCATTTTCCCCTGCCTTCTTATCTGGCAGTTCCGTTGTGATCCCTGTGGGTTCAAAGCCCAGATGGAAGAGGGGCTAACAGCTGTCATTTTCTCACTGATGAGAGTCCCACCCAGTGGGACGTGCAGTTTCAAAGTGTCCATTCTTCTGAGTGTTTTGGGTGGGGGGGGCATCTGCTCAGAATTCACAATGAGGGTGGTTCTGGGTTACTGGAAATCCATACTGTTCCTGATTGCTTCCTGGAATCTTATTTCCAGTTGAATGCAGGGATGTTCCTGTGTATCGTTATGTTGATGGGTCAATTGTTTCCACCTTTGTGAAACACACAAATGCACACTCACAGTTTCCATTCACTCAGGGACCAACTTTTCATATAGGCACAATTGACATTATAATAGGGTTACAACATGTCTTGAAAAGCAAGGGGAAAGGCAGGTTACAACATAACAAAATGGAATCTTAACATTACAAAATGAGGCTTGACATTACTTTGGTTAACCATGAAAACAGGCCTGAAGTATATAAAATCGGTGTAAAAATAGCACAAAATAGCAAAAATCCAAATAAAAAACAATACAAGATAGCAAAATTAGCAATACAAAACCTAAAAGAGGCATATATATATATATATATATATATATATATATATATATATATATATATATATAGTAACACATTGCAATGCACAGACTCATTTCCTTAGCTTAACTCACAAAAGATTTACCTAGACCTTATTTCATATAAGAAGGAGGGGGGAGCGGGGATAAAGTGGGAAAAGAAAGATAGAAATGGATGGGGGAAGGGAAGGAAGTGTGGGGTCTTTTTGCTACAGCCCAGCCTGAGGCTTCTGCCTTCAGGCAGGACTGGGCCACTCTTGCTGTCATCCAGGGCCCTTGGTACTGCACACTGGGGCTATGCATCAGGCCATGCCAAGTCGTGCCTCCATGAGCTGGCCCAGCCCAGCGGTGTGGCAGGACCTGGCCTGGCCTGACGCATTGCTCTTGTGTACAGTGCTGAGACCTCGAGTGATAGCAAGAGTCGCCTGGTCCTGCCCCTAGGCCAGGCCGGGCTGGGCTGGGCTGGGCTGGGCTGGGCCCCTGCCATGTGGCACATGTGGCACTGGGTCTCAGCTGGCTGGGGCCATGCCAGCAGTGGGCCCTGAGTGCCCAATGGCTGATGCAGCTTCAGTAGGGGGCTATGTGCCATATAGGGGGCAGGTGGGCAGGGGACCCACCCCTCCCAAGCAGTACCCCCAACCCCACATAGTCCCCCACACAAAATAAATCCCCAAGCCCCACACCCCCATCCACGCTCACTGATCCCCCACCCACATACACAGCCACAAACCCCACCCCCCCAAATCCCCACACAAGCCCCATACCCACCACAAACCTCAGCCCCACAAACCCTATGCCTACCCACAACCCCACAACCTCACCCACAAACCCCACACCTCCTCCCTCACAAATCTTGCACAAATCATGCCCAGCTGGCCAAATGGGATGGGATGGGACCTGCTGGCAGGAGCCATGGCTGCAGGGACAACTGCCACACTGCAGCCCTGCCCCATGCCCACACCAGTGCTGGGACATGCAGGTCCAGCCTGGCGGGGGGGTGGGCTTTTGATCCCAGGAACCACTTGGGTAGTATGATGGGCTGGGGGGAGGGGTGGAGGTGGCATCAGGGGTGTGTCAGAGAGAGAGAGATGGGGTTCGGAGGTGGGGGAGAACTCTGGGTAGGAGCATCCACCAAAGTCAGGCTTAGAGCCTCCATTCCCCTAGAGCAACCTGTGCAGATGAAGGCTGGCCTGGAAGTGAAGGGGCTTGCCCAGTCCAGTTCCTGAGCCCTAGTTGAGGGCTTCCCAGAAATGGCATGGAGATCACTGGGCCTGGACACAGGTGCAGGGAGCAGAAAAACAAGGGCTGGCGGTGTTCAGAGCCACAAAGCAGCAGGTAGAACAGCTGGAGTTGGACTCATGTCCTGGTGCTGGGATGGAGCTAGTAGGGGCAGGCAGGGGCTGTGGGTCAGGAGTGAGGGCCAAGGGCAGAGGCAGGGCACTGACATATCAGTGCTACTCAGCACCCCACATCCTGGTGAGCAAAGGGAGCAGAGGCAGCCCTGCTTTTTCTATGAAAAAAACCTCCAAAAGCAAATGCCAAGGCCTATAGATATTGAGAGTTCATTTATTATGACTGAGGCACTGGTAGGCTTCCAAAATGCTTTAAAATTGTAACTACATCAAACTGATCTGTCTCTATATAGTGGTGTTTCATTTTAATCACAGGAGAGAATTTGGGTTTTTTATCAGACAATTTGCAGTTTTTAAACACGGAACACCAAGATCTCCGCTGGTGAGACAAGTAGTGAGACCTGGACAGAGCAGTCTACCCAGGGCCAGCACTGGGGACTCAGCTGAAGGGCCAAGATGGTTTACCTGGCCATTTGGGGTCAGGAGGACACACTTTGACAGTTCAAAGCAGGCCACTGCAATGAGCACATCTTTTCGGCGATAGCTTCCCAGATGGCAGGGCAAGGACACCAAAAGATATGACAGCAGTTCCGCACGAAGGCCAACTGCAGACACGGCCCACTGACAGCTGGCCCAGAAATGCAGGAGGCTTTGCTTCAGTGCCCATACCCCAGCACAGATGGCTGTGCAGTCCCCATCTGGGTCTGGCAGGTGTGCAGCCATAGGGCCGCATGCTGTCACAGGTGGCAGCAGGACACAGCCAGGCAGCAGCCCCCACTGCCGGACTGCTGCAGTGGGTAGAGGGTTCAGGGGCCACTCTAGGTTAGGAGTGCTTCAGCAGGCCAGCTGGCACAAGGGACTAGTGTCCCCAGATACCAACTGGCTGGGCCTTAGAAGCTCCTGAGGGCAAGTAGCCCTGAGCTGCTCACCAGGGCAGGTTTTTATACTGCTGGTCCCAGCCTCTAGCTCCTCCCGGCTGAAGAACCAGGAGGAGCTGCGCAGTGTCAGTTTGCACCGAGTGGCAGAATTTCCCCCACACTAAAGTACACATTCTGGCATGTGTGTTGAGGCATACGTTTCTGGCATAAATTTGTGTGTCTGCTATTTGAGCTGCTGCAAGTGCATGTGCCTGCATGTGTGGATGTGCCCTCAACGTCTATCATGGTTGATATCCGGATGCATAAAAGGACTTTGAAATAATCCAGGAATTTATATGTACTTAACTCCTGCTGTTTAGCTCTTCCTTTAAGATCATGGGACCAGGCCATAGGAGTTTGTGAATGGATGTTTGGGCATGCTGTTTTGCATTTGGTCCACAGGCAGGTACCCACTTCCCTTGGAAGTGCACTGCTGGGCAATTAGATAACTGAGTTGGAAGGGATGTCAGGACAAGGGTGAAGGCATCAAGTGATGTGTTAGGAGTTACTCATATCTGTCTTTGGGCACAATTCTAAGCACTAACTCCAGAGGTATGCATCCATTTTCTATGGGGGTGTACAGCTGAGGATTGGTATAGAGGCAAATCTGGATTCTTATGGCAAGTGAGGCATGCCTAGGATAGTTTAATCCCCCTCTTATTCTCCTTGAATTCCAGGAAGCAGTCATTTTAAATTATTAGTTTATAGTCAAATTCAGTATTTGTAGGTGGGTTGACTCAATTATCATGGCAGGTTTCAACTATTTAGGAAGCTGGCTAATGATTCAGAAGAAGAATACAGACTAATTGACAGATGTCGAGTGCAGATCTATAGGGAATCCAGTTCCCTGTTTAACTTGAATTGGAAGTGGATTTAGAGGAAGGAACTGTACAGAAACTGGACAGTGGTGTTGGAGTTCAGAATGTCCAGTTCAATTAGGTAACCCTTTTCTCTCACTCCCTTAATCCTTGTATTAGTGGAAGGCGATAGGATCCCAGGTATGCAGCGTGCTGGAGACCATCTGGGTGGGATTGATAGAAACATACCAGCAGGTGGAAATAATTTGGGAAGGAACTGCACTTTTGAATAGTCCCCAGAAGAGTTAAATTAATAGTTACGGCCTCTTTATACCATATCTGTTGCATCTTGTTTTTCTTTGCATATTTACAACATAAGATCTGAGAGGTCTGTGGAGTATGGAAAACACTATTTGTTTGCTAGCCTGGTACACAGTTTCTGACTCTGTTTTCTAGTTTGTCACTGACATGTGCATTGCTGCCAGAAACTTCACAACATAGATCAAGCAATGTCATCACTGGTGTCAGGGGGCTGATATTTCAAGTCAGTATTATCTGGTTTTCATCACTGGATGGAACAAATAGACCTGGAAGATAAATTCCAGTGATTAATCGGCCTTACAGTAGGTACATTAAAATGTCACCAATTGACATTGATACTTACATTTAGCTGAAGCGCTGTAGTGAGGTGCTTAATATGTACCAAAGTAAATACCGTTAAGGGCCCCTGTTGTTAACTCCTAATGTTGTATAGAATAGAAGATAAAAGTTATGGAACAGGCAGAAGGAAAGTATGTGTAGAAGATTCTTCCAACAGGGAGGCCCCTAACTGTGCTTCTAAAGACGTAATTCACATTATTATCTGGCAAAGCAAGACATCGAGGGGGTAGATTTTCAGTACCAATTTGCCTGCCCCAGTACACAGCTACATAAGCAAGTGTGGAGTATGTTGATGCTTTTATTTTATTTAATGCTAGACATGAAGCTTTTCACCACCCCCTGGGGGAAACTAGCATGCAGCCATAGCATGAAAATAAAGAACTGCACTACCAGTGTTTAGCAGAAGAGGTAAGCTCATGAAGGAATAGCACTCTATTTGTATTTTCTGAGATGTGCAGCCTCAGGGCTAGTATTTCTGACCCAGACTTAGCATATAACAGTTTAGATTTGTTTAGTGTCAGCAGTGTTCAGCACAATGCAGTGTATGCAAATTTATACATCTCAAGGAAAAGAACATGGTATAGAATCTGATGTCTTTAGAACTTTTCTTTGGAAAAAAAATCTTGTTCCAAGTGTTTTGATCAGAAAGGGACATTTATATTTCCATATAAATATGAAGAAACTTTGCTTACATATTTTTTTCTATAATAGCAGGTAAGGATGGAACAGCAGGGGGTTGGACTCGATGATCTATTGAGGTTCCTTCCGACCCTAACATCTATGAATCTATGAATCTCTTTACCACTTCAATTCTTTTACACTCCTGAACTTGTGATAGAATTTACTGGTTTTTTTCCAGTCCTTGAATCTGTTTCAAAAGTAGTAAGTGAGGAATAGGTGGGAATATAGTTTTAAGTGAATTCAAATGAAAAAGTCAAAATGAAGGTAAAATATAGATTATGAATTTCTTGATTATCCATATTTCCAAGGATTTTTAGAAAAAAAAAGTTTCATGTTTGTGTTATATAACATATTTAATCCTATCTATTATAAATTATCCTATCCTATTTATCCCTCTTAATAATAATACCTTATAAGATCAGATTTTTTATAATAGATCTGAGCCTCACAATTGCATCACTATCCCCATTTTCACATATAGAGAAATTTGTATGAATTACTCTCATTCTGCAGGCAGATCTGTGTGGATGGATCCATGCAGATCAATTTGAAGTACTGAGTCCTCAAGGGCACTTAGAGTGACCTCTATTCTTTAGTGGGGGGGGACAGAAGAGAATTTACTTTAACTTGAACTTGGGAAGAAATGTCCCCTCCTTTCTAGCTTGCCTCATATGAAACAAGAAGGAAGTCTAGCTGCTGGGGAATGGATACAGCACTGGTTAGGTTGTATATGGTGCCATTGGTCAGGTTGCTTAGGAAGATAGATAATTAGCAAGATTTTAGCACAAAGAAAGTCTGGAAATTTTGTATATGTTTCTTTTTTTGGCATACTGTAACTTAAGAAGCCCATTCTCACATTAATGGAGGTTATTAACCACTCTGTACAACACCCAGGTTTCAAACTCATATATCATCTAAACTGATGATTTTAAATGCAATAAAAGCCAATGATTTGGGTTAGTTAATGGCTCTTTTTGTTGTCCAGCTATATCAATCTCTTTAAAGGGGCTTTTCCATAATGACATATATTCCATTATTGCATAAAAATAGAAGCTATGCAATATAGAAATGTCTCAACTTTTCAGTAGTTCAATAATATTAACCTTATTAAAATGCTAATTTTGTTTCAATGTATACATTTTGTTTTGACCTAAAAAGATGTTTCTAATGTGTTAAATCAATCACATTTTTATGCTTTTTTATGTACACATTTAAAGGTTTGGGTTTTGAGTATTAATAGAGAAAAACTTTTTAGACAACTATATAAAGATGGTTTGTATTGACTAGTGTTGTCTTTTCCATCCATCTTACCTTTTTGAATGATTTTTAAAATGCTACTCATCATTGGAGATATATGTTTATTTGTTTATCTAAATATGTGACAAATGCACATACTCTTAGTTATTTTTAGCAACTTCAATAATGAAAATAATAAATAAATTTAAGTTGTAACTATTTAGGAATGGAAAGTGATTCCTCGTGTATTCATAGATTCATAGATTCATAGATGTTAGGGTCGGAAGGGACCTCAATAGATCATCAAGTCCGACCCCCTGCATAAGCAGGAAAGAGTGCTGGGTCTAAATGACCCCAGCTAGATACTCGTCTAACCTCCTCTTGAAGACCCCCAGGGTAGGGGAGAGCACCACTTCCCTTGGGAGCCCGTTCCAGACCTTGGCCACTCGAACTGTGAAGAAGTTCTTCCTAATGTCCAGTCTAAATCTGCTCTCTGCTAGCTTGTGGCCATTGTTTCTTGTAACCCCCGGGGGCGCCTTGGTGAATAAATCCTCACCAATTCTCTTCTGTGCCCCCGTGATGAACTTATAGGCAGCCACAAGGTCGCCTCTCAACCTTCTCTTGCGAAGGCTGAAAAGGTCCAGTTTCCCTAGTCTCTCCTCGTACGGCTTGGTCTGCAGGCCCTTGACCATACGAGTTGCCCTTCGCTGTACCCTCTCCAGGTTATCCGCGTCCTTCTTGAAGTGTGGCGCCCAGAATTGCACGCAGTACTCCAACTGCGGTCTGACCAACGCCCTATAGAGGGGAAGTATCACCTCCCTGGACCTATTTGTCATGCATCTGCTGATGCACGATAAAGTGCCATTGGCTTTTCTGATGGCTTCGTCACACTGCCGGCTCATGTTCAACTTGAAGTCCACTAGGACTCCAAGATCCCTCTCCACCTCCGTGCCACCCAGCAGGTCATTCCCTAGGCTGTAGGTGTGCTGGACATTTTTCCTCCCTAGGTGCAGCACTTTGCATTTCTCCTTGTTGAACTGCATCCTGTTGTTTTCTGCCCACTTGTCCAGCCTATCCAGGTCTGCCTGCAGCTGTTCCCTGCCCTCCGGCGTGTCCACTTCTCCCCATAGCTTTGTGTCATCTGCAAACTTGGACAGAGTACATTTCACTCCCTCGTCCAAGTCGCTGATGAAGACATTAAAGAGTATCGGTCCAAGGACCGAACCCTGCGGGACCCCACTGCCCACACCCTTCCAGGTTGAGACCGACCCATCTACCACGACTCTTTGGGTGCGACCCTCTAGCCAATTCGCCACCCACCGAACTGTGCAGTCATCCACATCACAGCCTCTTAATTTGTTCACCAGTATGGGGTGGGATACCGTATCGAAGGCCTTCCTGAAGTCCAGGTATACGACATCCACCCCTCCTCCTGTGTCCAGGCGTTTCGTAACCTGGTCATAGAAAGAGACTAGGTTGGTCAGGCACGATCTGCCCGCCACAAACCCATGCTGGTTTCCCCTCAGCATAATTTGCCCTGCCGGGCTCTCACAAATGTGAGCCTTGATAATTTTTTCAAAGACTTTGCCAAGGATGGAGGTGAGACTGACAGGTCTATAGTTGCCCGGGTCCTCCTTCCTCCCCTTTTTGAAAATGGGGACCATGTTAGCCCTTTTCCAGTCCTCCGGGACTTGGCCCGTGCGCCACGAGCATTCGAATATTCCCGCCAGTGGCTCTGCAATGACGTCGGCCAGTGCCTTCAGCACCCTCGGAAGGAGCCCATCCGGGCCTGCCGACTTAAAGGCATCCAGTTCTTCCAAATGACTCTGCACCACCTCAGGATCTACGCATGGAAGTCTGGCGCCTTGCTGCTGCCTCTCTACAACCCCAGTGAGAGACTTGTCATGCCCCTCGCTTAGGAACACTGAGGCAAAGAACTCGTTGAGGAGTTCAGCCTTGTCCCCTCTATCTGTCACCAATTGCTTCTGCCCATTTAGCAGGGGTCCTATTCCTCCCTGGGCCTTCCTTTTACTCCCAATATATCTAAAAAACAATTTCTTGTTGTCCTTTACTTGGGTTGCCATCCTCAGCTCCATGGTAGCTTTGGCCCGCCTAACTGCCTCCCTACAAGCAAGAGCTTTTGTATTATTTATGAAACATCTTGTCCTTCAAGTTCAATGGTCCATCTGGGTCCCCCAGGTTAAGGACTTTAGGGATCTGCATAAAAACTTAATAAGGAGAAACAATAATGGAAGCCATAGCAGTAGACTCCAAAAGGAGTCTGGGGTACATGACTCATGAAGACAGGCTGAGGAAACTGGGCTTATTTAGTCTAGAGAAGAGAAGGCTGAGGGGGGATTTAATAGCAGCCTTCAACTACTTGAAAGGGGGATTCAAAAGAGGATGGAGTTAGACTGTTCTCAGTGGTGGAGCAACGGTCTCAAGTTGCAGCAAGGGAAGTTTAGGTTAGATATTAGGAAGAATTTTCTCACTAGAGGGTAGTTAAACACTGGAATAGATTACCCAGAGAGGTGGTGAAATCTCCATCCTTGGAGATTTTCAAGACCCAGCTAGACAAAGCCTTGTTTGGAATCATCTAGTTGGGGATGGTCATGCTTTAAGCGGGAGATTGTATTAGATGACCACCTGAGGTCTCTTTCAACCCTAATTTTCTATGATTGTTTGATTCTATGATTATTTAGCTTGAAAAAGAGAAGACTGGGGGGGTTTGATAACCGTCTTCAAATACCTGAAGGATGATTGTGTAGAAGATGGGAGATGGACCCTTTTATGACAATAGAGGACTGGACTAGGAGCAATGGTCTCAAGCTTCAGCAGGGAAAATTTAGTTTGCTGATTATGAACTTTCTGACTCCAAGAATGGTCAAATATTGGAAAAAGCTACTTAGAGAAGTTGTGGAATCTCCATCCTTGGGAGTTTTCAAAACCAGGTTAGGCAGACACTTGACTAAGATGGTTTAATCAGGTATCATCCTGCCTTGTGTAGGGGGCTGGTGTAGATGATCTTATAAGGTCTCTTCAACCCAGCTGAGTGGGAGGGAAAACAACCAGCAAACACGTGGAATGGGAAAAAGATTATATGGAACATTTCCATTTAGGTTCACACAGGAATACTGGAGACAAACTGATGACTTTTAGTCATTGTTCAGTACTCTGAAGAGAGAGGCAGGAACCTCTAGGTTTGTAAGGTTTTACAATACAAGTTTTCTCTTAATAGGTATTTTGCAGAAGGATGTTGGGAGATGGTGACATATTTTGTGCAGTTATTAACCTGTACTGAAAATATTTATAATCGGAAATTACAAAGGCAAATGTTTATTAAAGTTAACGGGTCTTATATATTTGTGTATCAGTAACAACAACAACACTACTACTACTACTACTATTACTACTACTACTAGTAGTACTAATGTTGAGGATCTTGAATTACAATGCCAGTTTTGTGGCACAATATTGATGACAGTGAATTCATTATGCTGTGTATGTGCTCCAGTTTTAAATAGGACATTCAGACAGAATCAAGCAAGGAATTGGTTTAATTTGGTACCATTTTCATCTAGCATCTTTTTTTTTTTAATAATAAATAGTTATGTCATCAGTGTTTTTGTCCAAATCATATGGCACAACCTAATGCTCTAGTGTCCCGTTCGTATGTACAATCAACATTAACTTTAATGGGAATTCCATTAGTGTTTCACTAAAACCTTTTAGAAGTTCTTATTAGTAATAAAGACATTGGGATCATCTGTTGAAATATGTTATAAGAAAAATAGTAAACTCTGGATATTTTTAGTGGATAATTGTACTAGCCCATAGTCATTGCCTTTGCTTTTTCCTTGTGGCTATTTCACTGTAACCCTCCTAGAACTATTTAATTTGTTATTTCACTAATTTAAATAACGTGTTTTTCTGTGCCCTTCTGGCAGCAGAGAGAAATACTGAAAAATTTAGAAATCAAATGACCCCTTTTGGCACATCTACCTACCTTTCTATTCACAGATCTGTTTAGCATTTATCTCTTTGTTTTTTCCCCTCTTAATTGCTTGTAGTGCTACACATTATTTACCTTCTGTGTGAAGCGATTCATCCTGAACTCCCTTACTGCCCAGTCTTTTCTTAGCTTTAGGTCATGCCTTCTTGTTCTTCAGTTCATTACGCACTCAAATAATGTAAGAGCATCACCCTTAATATGTCCTTCAAAACTGTATTTTAATCATTGTTCCCTGTTAATGACTTTTCTAATTAATATAAACCTCCCTCAACCTCCCTTCAAAACCTTTGCCCCTTATTATTACCTTTATTGCATACTTTGTTTCTGTATTTCCCTTTACAATCTGTCTCATCAGTTTGTCTCCAGTATTCCTGTATGCAGACCCTTTGAAATGGTTCACTGTAATTTCTACTTTAGACTCTATTGCTATATAATTGTAAATTCTGGAGGTCAGTTTACCCTTTTAATTCTTGCCTGCTTAGTTTTGAGCTAATTTTAGGGTCAAGTGTTTGAGCTTTTTTGGTTGGTAAGTTGGTTGGTTTTGTTTTTTGCCCACTATTCTACAACTACAAATTTTACTGCCCAAAGGTGGGTGAAAGCTGGCAGAGAAATCTTTTTAACCAGTCTATAAATATATGGTCATGGTGGGGAAGATGGAATGGAATTAAATGACATACCTGGTTGATGAAAGGTCTTTACAGATTTGGGAGAGGTTATGATGTTGCATATATATGCTTCTGAAACCTGTGGAGGATTCAACCCATCCATTCCTTGTACAATTACCAGTAGCAGTATGTGTCAACAGCAGCAACCATTCCCTTAACAGGCTGTCTCCTTCTCCAATTTAATAGATTTTTTTAACTGAAATATTTTTGTTGTCTGAGGAGATTATTTCATGAGAAAAAAGAAATTAAGAATTCTGAAAAAGAGGAATAGATTGCTTAGGAAAGGTATGAAGCTGTTTTAGGAGTTTTCACAGGTGTGCAATGGGTGGATGATCAGCTTTGCATACCTGTGTGAATTAACCTAGCAGATGGAGTTGACTGCTTTACCCAGTAGCTTGCTGGGATTAGGGTTGAGGTATTGCTATCTCAGACTCAATCCAGAGAAAAAATGAGGTTATATTGGTAACAAAGAAAGTGATCCAGTACTATACAGGGAATGGTACTATACAGGGAACAGTTACTCAGATCCGAGTCTTGTTTTTTCATTATCTGTGATCCATGCATTTGTCATTTTGACATTGGATATCTGCAAACTGAACGGGACAACATTCTAATTCCAATCAAAATTTCAGTTAGGGCAGGATGGAGAGATCTACCTGTGCAGGATGTTTTTAAATTATATTTATTTATTTAGGATTTCTTCCCCTCAGGCAGCACATTAAACTTCTTGTCAGTCATTTTGAGTGCAGTTTAAGGTGTTGTTTTTAATCAATAAAACGTTATGGGTATATGAGTCTGGTGACCTCTGAGATTACCTGTCTTCTTGAATGATACCATGGCATTTGAAATCATTGGAGGAGCTTAAATTATCATTCCCTTTGTGCAGTCATGAAGAGCCTGCAGGCAAAGCATTTACTATGTGAATATTAGGCACAATTCCAACCATCAAGTCTATTTTTCTTTGAGTGCCCTAATGGTGATAGCAAGATTCAGGGCTTGGCCATAAGGCTCTGATATTCAGTCCCATATGGAATAGGACTTTGATTAGACACATTTATCTTCAAGCTCCCTCTGCTATTTTCAGGTAAGATGCCCCTCCTGGTGATATACATGTTTTTTGAACCCATATGCCACTCTCTCACAGCACAGCATATTTATAGGTTTTATGGCACAATCAACTGTCTCAACCAAGTTTCAGATTGGAAAAAAAAAGGTGGAGGGAGTGGGGGAGCAATCTTTTTTGTGTCCTTCTCTCCATAAAAGTACAATCAGCTAATTTATATGAAGCACGTGTTCTTCCATTAAAACTTTCCATGATTTTTCACTTTAACCCTGAGCACACATCTCCTATATCAGATATAGGGAAAACACCTGTTCTGAGTAAAGTTTGGGGAAATTAATAAATCTTCATTTACTTGTATGAATACTGATTTATTCCTATGTTTAAATGGTTTCATAAAAGCATGTGTTAGGAAATCTCAAACTATGGCTTTAATTTGCATTCAGTTCTGTATAGGGACCTCAGATCTATTGCCTGTTCTCATTGCTGTAATAGAGATTAATCAATTACTGTCTGGCTGCACACAGATTAGGAATACGGCAAACTACTAGAAGTGTGTCTGGTTATGACAAAGTCCTGAACAAAGATATCTGTCTTGAATTACACTCCAAAAGGAGTGAGATGAACACATTTTCCAATGTGTGGCCATACGAGTTTCAGAAATAAATACCTTTACCCAGACACCACCTAACCAAACGCAGGAGTTCTCTCCTAGTATGCATTAACCAGGACATTCTTGTGGATTGATGATTGCACCCATTCTCTTGCAATTGTCAAGTTCTTGTTCACTTTGGTGAATTAAGATCAGGCTTGCCATGTTTTGGCCTGATTTAAACCCTTGGACATCTGCATAGATTAGCACTTAGTGTGACTTAGACCTAGATCAATCTAAATGTAACATCTACATACCCCATTTGTAGATGAAGATTAGTGCCTGGAATCAGACTCACCACTGCTTTCTCAGCTTTCAGAGGATGTATTAAATAGCAGAGAAAGAAAAAGCCAATGGAAAGTATACAACACTAATGGTTTATTTTCTACCAATTGTTCTGCACACCTAACTAACGAATACTGAACTATTAGAATATTTTTGTTTTACAATCATTTTAATCCCTAGGTAGAGGACAGACTTTGTTCCAACTTGAGATGAGAAAGGTATGTAACACTATATATAAAGAGCAAGTTTAGATACATTTCTGACCAGCATTGATGTTTGGGTACTTAGTTCTCGAGATAAATCAAGGAAACCATTAGTTATGCATCACTCCAGATGATGAAAGGCAAATGTAAAGGGGAAGGTCATCATCAAGGCTATTTATTGAATGGGTTTCTTGCATGTAGACTCCTAGATTCTCTTCTTATTCCTGGAAAGAGACAGTAGTATGCCCAGAGTTTCGTTAAATAGTTTCTTAAGAATACCACCAGTCAGTCACACCAACAGTCTTCACCAAATCCCCAAATATGCATCCAACAGCAATCTTTCCCCTGATCAAGGAGTTCTTTGTGGGAGGAGGGTGCCCACTCCTAGCAGCTCTTCCCTAGTCCTCCTGTGGACCTTCCTGTGCCTCCCCCTACCCCAGTACCTTTAACAGGAGCAAACCTGCACCCTATAGGTTCCCTCCACTGAATTTTTCCAACATATACAGGAATCATCTGTTCAGTGAATTCATCCTGATTATCTCTGTGTTTGGTCAACCTGCTCTTCTTAATTGGCTCACTCTTTGATGAGGCCCAGGATCTCTTTTCCTGAAAGAGCCAGACCTTCTTGTTCCATGTTTTCTATCACTAGCTTCTTGGTTAAATTTAATACAACTTATTTTCATCCAAGGGCTTATTTCTTTCAGACAGTTTTATCAGGTGGCAAAAGTACTGTCTGATACTCATGAGAAAATGATGGAAAGCTAGAGATTGTGAGAATATATATATAGCTTACAGTACAGCATGTAAAAATCTCATGTTCTCTCTGAGTGGTCAGACAGAAATGTTGACAAAAAAGATTGCATGGGGCAAGCTTTCTGAGATTCTGCACAGGAGAGGAAACAATTTCCAAATCTGTTCCTCAAGGGCCTATTTGCAGAAGAATGAGTGGAGCCAGGTAAACATTATTAAACATTCTGTTTGGGCTGCAGGAGCGGGCATGGTCCATCGTGTTGAAATGCATGAATAAATGGAGAAATAGGTTTGTCAGCATCAGTGTAAATAAATGATTCTCAACCTTGATAGACTAAAGCCACACCTTGAAAAATGCCATTTATTAATTTTCACTTTTTAAAATTTGCCAGCAGAAAAATAATAGAGCAATTCTCTTATTGCAAAGAACACAGAAAGACCACAACAGGTCAGAATGGTTTTTTTTAACACTATGGATTCCTATTGCAATCTCTGGGTTTAACATGTAAATCATGTTTGTCTTGGCACTAGATTTATGACTCAAATACCTTGTTCCAGTTGGATCCAAACCCCCAGACTGACCACAACATCTCCATTTGATAATAGGCAAATTTTATTGGTACACAGTGATAGCAGATAAAAATTATGCAAACAATTCTATACCCAGCAGTCCCTCTGAGGTTCTCTCTTCAATGTCATATGTCAGCAGCCTGGAGGTTGGAGGCAGATGGGTTAGTATATCATGGGTGAGATGGGCTGGTATATCTGTCCATCGTGGCCTCGAGTTCCCCTTTCAGGGACCCTTTGCTGCTCTGAAATCCTTCCATTTATATTCTTTCTCTCTTCTGATGACACTTCATCTCTGGACATTGCTGATTATTCCCCCTGTGGTCATCATACTGTCCATGTTCTGTTGTGTCAGCATAGTGCTTTGTTTCACAACACCATCACACATTCATATCCTAATTTGGGCTTTTCCAGTGTCCTCCTAATTTGGTGCATCTACCAATATAAAGTTTGCCCTAGGCCTTTGGGTTCCAGGGATGGGGTACTCACTCAGACCTCCATGCCTTTAGGGTTCTGTCCTCGAGTCAGCATTCAGCAGAGAGTGGTGGGGTGATGCACAGCTTTATCTTTATTGGGAAACAGGAATCAGTAACACACACACTCACAGGTTGCAGGGAGAACAACCACACCAATCAAACCACATCCACAGGGCATTGGGGGAAAGATTGGACCATACCACTGCTGGCTCCTTAAAGGTACATTCCGTATACCACAACCAAAACCAGAAATCCCAAGGGCTATGCATTTGGGCACTGTGACCTGGTGCCAATTTTGCAGAGTCCCTTATCTCTGTTATGGCACAGTGTGGTACATGCCTTCAGTTTCCCAGCCTGTGTGTCTGCTTGCCTGTGTCAGACACAGTGGGCCTCAAGCAAACTTTGTCACAACTAGGCTTTTTAGAAATCATTGCCATTGCCCTGGACCATTATTGTAATGAATATCTACTTTACCTACAAGCCAATTCCCTAAAGCAAACTTCTAAATTTCTACCCACCATTTTCTACCCATCACTTTGTACATCTAACAGTGCTAGTATTTCATGACAGCCTGCATCACCCTTGATCTTAAGGAAGCCCTGGTTGAGAATTGCTGGTGTAGATTCTTATTTTTTATACAAATGCTGAGACATCTTTCACTGGTGCAAATAGTAATGTTCCTATCCCATATTTGAAATCTGGAGGAGTCAACACACTCTTGGTCATAAGCTGCCCACACTGGTTTATTGTGATATTGTTCAAGCAAGGGAAACTGGAGAGAGATGAGTTTGGAAGCATGAAGTGTTCCAGCCTGAAGCAATATTGAACTAGAATGTTCAGTACAAAACAGGTTAAGTTTATCTACTCTTCCCTTTCCCCGTTTTTGTTGCTGCTAGGAACTTGACTCGTGAAGTTAGAAGTATTTTATTTTAAATCCAAGTCTTCATAGGTTTGCAGTTGGAAAAAAATCAAAATGCTTGAGGAGTTAAATAATAACATTTGGCCAGTGCTGACTTAAAATCACTCATAACTTGGAAGGAAAAAGACTACTTGGCTCCTCCACCTTATTCTCAAAATGGGTTAGCTTCCACAGTCAGAAGAACACTCTTTCATCTATGTCCCAAGGACAGCTATGAGCTTCACATTTTGCAAAAGGCAGTGGAAACCTAACCACAGGTTTGTATGTGGGAGGGAATAGGCTGCAAATTTATACTTAAACTCTTGAAAATGGAACATATGATCTGGCTGTATAATTAGGAGGAAATCTCTGGAAATGAGCAGATGGATTCATTAATTGCCTCAATTATGGGGACATATTGATGTAATAAAGATTGTATTGCCATGAATCATCTTACTAGTACCCACATCCTGTTTTTTTCTCTATAGGATGGTTTAATGACTTGGCAAAAACACTTGCAGGGTTTGTTTGTTTTTTAATGCTGAACATTATTAAGTAAAGCCAAAATAAAATTCAGTACATCCTTCACTGGGAATGCAGCCATGAGCTCTCTTCTAACCTATAACTTTGTGTTCTTTAGGACTATGAAATGTAATAACATAAGCTTCTACTTTTTTATAGCTTATTCATACAGACTACATATCTGAAAGTTGATAGCTAAAAAATGACAATTTTGAAGGAACTTTCACACAAACCCAAAACCAGCCTCTGCTAGTACAACTTGTTTCTATACCCATAAGGAACAAGCTTTTCCTTATAAGACATGAACACTATGTATGCTCTTTAAATACTCTAAAATCCATATGTGTATAATTTTAGAATGTGTTTGCCTACAGGTGCTGCCAGCAGTGTTGGTGGTGGTCAATCTCAGGGGGTGCACCGTCAATTGCAGGGGGTGCACTTGCACCTGTATGCACCCGCTATGTATCACTAATGTCTTTGAGTATTAATTTAATTATAATTCAAGAATTACAAAAAACAATTAGAAAGCATCTGGACCTATGAAATGTGTTGTGAGGGATAACCTAGATGTTTACCCTGTAAAGTGAAGATCCACATTGGTGAATGCCTCAATTGTGAATGCATGTAAAAATTCAGCTCTGAGCATGAATGCTGCATGCCTCCCGAGGCTGTCAGGCCACAACGACCACCCGCAGGCAGTGGAGGCAGTGTCAGCAGTGAGGGTGCAGGGGTGTGGCGGTGATGAGTGGGGAGCTCCCACAGGTGGCCATGGTGGTGTCAGTGGCAAGAGGGGAGGGTGGCGAGGGCTGACTGGAGATCAGTGACCACCCGCAGATGCCACCAGCAGCGGCAGCAGCAGCCAGTGGCAATTGGTGACCGCCTGCGGATGCTGCCGGTGGTGTCAGCAGTGAGGAGGGGTGACACGTGGTGAATGCCTACAGGTGCTGCCAGCAGTGTTGGTGGTGGCCAATCTCAGGGGGTGCACTGCCAATTGCAGGGGGTGCACTTGCATCTGCATGCACCCCTATGTGTCACTAATGGCTTTGAGTTTTAATTTAATTATAATTTAAGAATTACAAAAAACAGTTAGAAAGTGTCTGGACAGATATCTTTAATATTTGTTTAATTGGGTCTGTCAAACTATTTTTCTCCTCCCAAATGTAACTAGATTCTGACCTTTTCACTGTACACAATGCTTTTTTGGGACACCCCTGTACTTAATGATGGCATTTGATAAGGAATAAGTTATGTGGAGAGAGCTCAAATCTTTTGGCCGCCATTAGTATTTTGCTATAGAAGATGTAGAACAATGCTTTTTAAGATATATGTATGACAGCTTCCACTTTGGCCAGCCTCAGGACTGAACAGGACTCTTTGCTGTCTGAGCTATAGCACCGGATTCTGTACCATGCATACTGTCAAGATTTAGGTATGAAGGTGGGAGATGGAACACTTACTGCCGTGTAAAATTGTTCCAATGTTTCTGAAAATGTGTAAGCTCATAATATTGTTTGGAGGGTGTTGGGTGAGATCTTGGTTTTCTTTGATTTAGCACTCTACAAATATTAACTGATATTTATGTTACACAAGAGAAATGTTGCAGTAAAGCTCAAAACTAAAAAGCACATCATAAATTAGTAATAGTAGTAGAATACAGAAGATCCTGTTTCATAACCTAAAGTGAGTTTCCTTTCATGCTGATAGCTGGCATATCTCTTAACTTCAGGAGGGTACTGCCAACTGCAAGAAAGATCTTGTGCTGGCACTAGCACTATCAATGATAAAAAGCACTATCCACTATTCATATGAGCTCAGTGGTATAAGTAAGAATGGAGTTTGGACAATTGAATGAATGGTAAGTGGCAGACTCAGAATTTAAATTTTGTGCATCACTATATGCACATGAGTAAAAATTTTGAGATTAGCTATAATCATGCACTAATGATTTCATAGATGTTAGGGCTGAAAGGAACTTCATGAAATCATCAGGTCCAGCCACCAGCCCAAAGGGCAGGAAGTCAGCTGGGGTCAAATGACCCCAGCAAGGTGAGCATCCAGGTGTTTCTTGAACATATCCAGAATGATGTAGCCTAGGATCTCTTAGTCTGGAATAGAAATCCTGTAACCAATAGCACATTGTCCTAGTGGTACTGCAGCCTGTTTTAATAAAAATAAAATAAAATAAAAAGCTGAAAAGGAGCAGTGGATGGTGTAGCAGGCTGGCTGGCAGAATCTTGCAGCTAGCTGGCAAAAGCTTGGAACAGCCTGCACACTCCCAGCTGCAAGTGCTTACAGGTTGGCAGGGACTGCAGTCAGCTGAAGGCGGTAGGCACTGATTGTAGGCTGCCTAGGAGAAGTGGATCAGCTGCAGAGGATGATTAGCTGAGGCTGCTAGGGAGAGGAGCCAGAGAGACAGGCAGAAAGAGAGGGAGAGGGTTGTTTAGTTAGTGGCTGCAATACTATGCTAGGAACTGTTAGTGTCTGGGAAGAGACCTAGGGGCTGCAAGGCTGGAGGTAGCAGCATCATGTTAGGGAACTGAGTCAAAGACTGACTGAAAAAAGGACTGCAGTGGGCAGAGATATAGAAAGCTGAAGGTGCCTTTTTTAGGTGCTAGAAAAGACTCAGGCCTGGGAGTGAGCTCTGTATGGACTATGGTATTGAATGTTGATTTATGTCTGAGATGTTCCTAGAGGTAAGTGTGCCTGGGAAAATAAAGGACCAGATGAAGGCAAAGACTATTTAAGCTAAGCCAAAACCCCTGAACCCACTGTAGTTGGCTTGAGGGGCTTGGTAACAGATTATAGAATTTACATATGTAACTCAGACTCACTCATAAGGGGAAGGAAGAAGGGAGAGAGGGCATTGAAGCAGGAAGGAAAAGTCTCATTTCAATAAAGAAACAATAGAGAAAACTTTGAAAACTCCTACACTGTGAAAATGAAAATCAGAGGAGACATTATTAAATGGATGGAAGAGTAGAAGTCGCTTGGGGTGGCAAAACAGCATGAGCTCTATAGTGAATGCATATTATAGAGAATAACTTGCCCTAGCAACCCTTAACTTCAGGGATAGAATTAAAAAAAAAATGTGTAGGACTTTAAAAGGATATGCAATAATCTACCCTGGACTGACTTTTCCATTATTTTCTTTAGGCATTTTACCTGTAGCCTGAAATTGATATAAAGGAAAATAATACTTATTGGGAAAAGCAAATACAAATCCTCAGTAGTTACTTGTTATATGTAAATGTCTTTATCTTCATTTCATTTCATCTTAAACTACAGCAATGACTTCAGTTTGAACATAACATGTTTTTAATATGCAATGCACAAAAAAGTAACTTCCTTACTTAGCAGTTGGAAAGAAAGGATTCAAACTTTCAAGATTTTAAGGATTTCTTACCTTTAGATCAAACCATCAGGGCAACTTAAAAAAAATATTCTTATGCAGGGGAGGAAAATGGAGATTAATGAAGAGTGTGCCAAAATATAAGCCCGTCTGACTTAAAACAGCAGATTTAGCAACTGAAAAGGATAGAGGGCATAGAGTTCATCTAATAGGAAAGTTTATGGTCTTGAACCACCTTAGGACATTACAGAAATACAACCTGAAAATCTCCTTGGCAGTTTTCACTAAAGATTTTTCTTTTTTAATAAAGGGGATAGCAATTGACATATAAGAAAAAGGCCTGTAAGCCAAATTTGTGGAAAGCCACAGAACTCTGATATTTTACCTGAATTCTATCAATCTCTCATACTGTCTTTTCTTTCTCTGTAGCCTGTTGCCAGTCTGGTTAAGGTCATCAAATAAAGGCACAACCTAGGGTTTGCAGTATTTTGGTTGTTAATTCGGAAGTTGTTTCCAGTATTGCTGAAACCCTGGCATCACAAGTTGAATGGGGATGGGGTTGGGAGGGGGTTAGAGAATAGGTTGAAAGTATTCTGGAATTCCTAGGTGAGGTGATATGCAACTGAACTGTGTTCTGAAATCTCTGCTTTCACTATGTTATAGGAACTCTATACCTAATGTCGAGTTTGAAATTGTTTTTCTGATTTCCAAAGTAGGGAGAATAATCGCAGACAGACAGTTGACCTGTTGTCATCTTAAAATGTTTGCAGTTTGGAAACAGTAGCTCTGGGAGGTACAAATTACCCCATTTATATGAATAGACTTTTTAATCTTGCAACCTAAAGATGACAACCTGTGGCATCTGCAACATTGAAAACATGAGCCCCCCACACATCCCCCATACACATTAATATGAAAATAAAAATAAATGGCATTAGAGTCATAGTCTTCATGATTTAAAGATCAATTTTCAAAACCCCTCCAGCTACCATGGAGTTCCTAGAATTTTTGTGAATTGTCACGGAGTCTAGGAATCTTTTTCCAGTATTCAAGTCCAGAGTACACAGAACAGTCTCACTGAGCACAACATATATAAGGAACAGCAGGTTTCTTCTGCCCAGTTAAAATAAGAACCAAAGCAATTTCACAATTGCATCTTCTTCATCCTTATAGCCCCCAAAGCACAGTTATCAGATTTTTTCTTACTGCGACCCAAGCATTTACTCATGATGCATACATTATACAGGGCATAGCAGGTTCCACCGATTAATAGGACTCGGGCTAGGGACAGAAATAACACATACACTAGTATAAGTTATCAGAAACCAGTTCAAATCTGTAACACAACAGAAGTTCAGTGCAAATGAACTGCTTTCAACTGGTTTAAGATGGATGTAGTATTTGACTTAACTGATTTTGGGTACATCAGTTTATTGAACTTCTGTCCCAGATCCCCTCCAGATTCAAGTTAATTCTCCAGCATCCTAGGATCTTTTGCACCCTTCCCCACCCCCCTCTTTGCAGGATGGTCTGGCTGGGCTTGGACCAAGCACCCCTTCTTCCCTTTCCCCCCATAGGGCTGCATTTCTGGAATCTAAAGTGAATGTCTGTTCACTTGCTTATCAGTTCAATCTATGCAGTTTAGACTAACTTGCAAAGATTAAATTGATTTGGCCTCAGACTTTTTGACTGTCTGTACTTAGCTATAAAGTTCCTGGCCTGTGAAGTAGAAAGAAAAATACAGTAGTCACAAAAGCAGGGGTGAACAATTATTTGGGCCCAAGGATGACATGGGGAGTTTTTATGAGCTGTCATGGTTTGGTTCAGCATTCCTCCTCCCCCTCCCCCAACAACTCACTGAAACTCCCTATGGGGCTTTGGATGGGCAGGGAGCAGCATTTGGGAGAGGGCTGGGCTGGGCTGTGGGGCAGTGACAGCTCAGGGCTGGGGTCTGGACTGAGCCCCAATCTGTTCGCTGCACACTCCTGCCCTGTGGATGGGGTGGGGGGATTGGGGGAACAAGTGTGCATGTGTGGGGGAGTGAATACTGCCTGGGCACTAGGTCCCAGGAGTCAGCTGGGGGCAAGGAGAGGGGTGGGGGGCATATGCAGTAGAACTTGCCTGGGTGGCATGATAATATTTCACCAAAACTCTTTGGCAGCCAAAAATTTTCTTTCATCTGAAAATAATATTTTAGCTGACCATAGAAATGTTTTCATTTTGAAATCATAACTTGGTGCCTCATACTCCTATTTCCCAGCTTGTCTTCTCCTTCATGATACATCAAGAGGTTAGATGGTAGTGCATCAAAGCAATTAAATTTCACCTGGCAACCCAACCCGAGATATATGAAGTAAAAGCTGCCCATGGCGTCTAATGACAGAACGGAAGTGCAATTCAGATGGTCAATGACAGACTGGGCTAGAGCTAACAGGATGAAGTAAATGCTGACAAATGAAAGTTGCTTACACCATGGGAAGAATAATCAAAAATACAAAGTGGGTGACACCTGGCAGTATGGCAGCACTACAGAGAAGGTTTTGGAAGTCGTGGCAGATCACAGACTTAATATGAGCCTGCAGCATGATGCATCTCTACAAAAGGTGAATATAGTTTTTGGATGCATTAAGAGAAGCATTAAGTGAAAGACACAGAAAGTAATAGTGACACTCTACTCACCACTAGTTAAGTCTCATTTAGAGTACTGTGAGCAGTTTTGTGGTCCACATTTTGAAAAAAAAAAATGGAAAAGCTAGGGAGTGTCCAGATGTGGGTGACAAAAATGTTAAACGGCTTGGAAATCAAGTTGTATAACGCAACACTAATTAAAGCATCTGCAGCGTTGCATGTATTCAGCATCCCATATATCAAAATGGTGGTGGGGTCATTGTAGTTAAAGCTTGTTCAATGAGCTTTAGTTAAAGTACTCCCACTGCAATTTTGAAATGTGGGGACACTGAATACATGGGACATGAAAGCAACTGGAGCATGCTAATTAGCACACTCCAGCAGACTTGCAGCGCACACGATTAATTGTGTATGCTCCTAACGTACGCTTAAGAGAATAGGTGCTTAAGAGGGGACATGATAGCAATCTTCAAATACTTGAAGGGCTGACATAAAGTACAGGAAAATACTTTTCTCTTTTGCTGCAGACAGTAGGACTTGGACCAGTGGCTTGTAGTTGCAGCAAAGTAAGTTTAGATTCTTCACCAAGGTGGGAGATTTTTACTGGGGTGTGAAAATGCTTGTGCTGGGACTTAAAGCTGGAAGTTCCTGGCTAGATGGTCTTGTTCCTGTGCTTAGGGTCAGACCTACAATCATATTTGGCCTCAGGAAGGATTTTTACCCAATGGTCAGATTAGTATGGACTGTGAGTGTTTTTGCCTCCCTTTGTAGTGTGGAGTGTAGCCTTCTCCTGGAACCTCAGCAGGACATTGGCAACTACAGTCTCCCTGCTTTACCTGTGGCAGGTTGCAGTGTTATGTTTGGTTTCATGGCATGGTTGACTGTGTAGTTTTCCTAATAGGCTAAACAGTAGATTTTTATAGGATGGTTTGGATAGGAATGATCCTGCCCCAGGCAGAAGGTTGGACTAGATGACCTAGGGCGGTCCCTTCCAGCCCTACTTCTCTATGATTCTATAAATTTTAGATGAAAAATATGTTAGGTTTTCATTTTGTCTAGGAAAAATTCTCATTTTCAAGAACATCTCTACTGTGCACACCAAGGACATATAAACAGCAGGTGTTTCATTACTTTAAAATCTCCTAGAGTTCCCAAAGGTCAGCAAAGATCTGTATCATCTGCAAATTGAGACTATGCATATAATCAATCTAAACATGAAAAAATATCTTTCTATAATAACCGACTATTAATTAAATGACTACCTCTTCATAATTTTTTAAACATTGTAATCATTGTAATCATCCATTTATGAATTAATTTGGTTGACAAAAACAGAAATTTATCTTGTCAGACCAAAACAGTCTTAATTAATATGCAACCAACATTATAGCAAGATGTGCTGAAACTGGTATCTCTGGCTGTGCTTTGTGGCATTCATAAAAGTTAACACATACTGAAACCAATCTCAACCCCCCCACAGCAAGGTGTAGTATTTACTACATGTATGAGAACTTTTAGAATATAAGAAGCTGCAGAACTTTGCCCCAGATTATTTGTTTTTATAAAGAGTGATATCCTGTAGCAGGGCTGTCCCACTAGCAGCAACCCACAAGGATCTAGCATGTGGATGCATGCTGCCCACTATACCCATGAGCCATTAACCCATGCAGCCCATGGGCCCCAGTGTCTGACTGTCCTGCTCCTGTGGGGAAGGGTACTGGCAACAAACTAACCAAGAATGTACTTAGGGCTAACAGGGAAAGGCTTGGGAATAACAAGACAGGTACATAGGAATGCTTTGGGTTAGGTCTGATAAGGTGATATAATGAGAAACTGTTTGGGAAAAACAGAGCTAAATTCAGAGGTATAAGTAGGCAGTTCCCAATAACATCAGCATAAAGGATGGTGGCAGGGGCAGCCAGATTAGCAGTGAAGTGGCGGCTATTTCTGTGCACAGCCCCCAAGTTTGTGCCTGGAGCCCTGGGGCTAGTGCCCCAGTGGGCTCCCTCTCTCCTTAGGTATGCTACTGACTGAAATTGCTGGAGCCAACCATCATAGGACAGTTAGAATTTCTCCCTTGCTAGTTCAGTTGCAAGTATTCTGATTAAATGGTTGCAACTGCAACTGATATGTGGATGCTTCATAGGTGGCAGAAAGCCGGAACTAATGGGCAGCTGCAGTAGGGGACACACACAGACATGCAGAAGCACACAGCCAGAACTGTAGCTCAGCAATGTGTTGAGCACTGCCCACCACAGCAGGCAAGTCTGTGAAGGGGAACATGGGGAGAGTGGAGACTGAGGACTCCACAGTGAGGAAGCGGGTGAATGGGGCCCCGGGGGCAGGTTGTGGGATGGTCAGAGCGTGGGGGAGTTGTCCAGGGGCATGGAGGGCTCCCCACCTCTGCATGCACCCCAGGGGAGACACAGGGAGTGCTGTGGGCTGGGGCCATTAAAAATGGCCACTCAAGCTAAGATACATTGGGATCAAGGGAGTGGTAGGGAGTTTGGAGGGGATAGGGGGCAATCAGGCTTGGGCAGGCTGAGTCTGTGGAGAGGATTGGGGTAGGGACAGAAGATAGAGTCCACAGGAGGGATCAAGGTGATTGGGGGCCTAGCAGGGGGTTTGGAAGCACAAGTGGGGCCTTCAGGAGGGTTGATGGGGTCTGGGAGGGTTTAGTAGGATTGGGGAGCTCTTGGACCAACAGCAGGGATTGGGGAGCTCCTTTCCCATGCAGGGCCAGCGACTATTTTTATCCACATGACTACCTTCACTCCCAAACAAACACCACCCCCAGCAAACCAACACCCCCCAGCAAACCAACCACATGCATCCCAGTACTGGCAAATGCCAGTAAATTTGGTACTGGGAGCAGATTGCAGGATGGGGTATTTGGCAGGCTTGGGGGAAGGGGTGCTAGTCCATGGGGCAGGGCAGGGAGATTTCCATCTGGGGTTGAGGTGAAGAGCTGGGTTGCGGGGGGGGGGGGGGGGGGGGGGGGCAGCTAATAAAAGCTTGCTGACAGATCATGGGCGGGGGGAAGGGCGGGTTAGGAAAAGCACAGCTCCCAGTCTTAAGACAGCTGACGGGCTTTCCCAATCCTGGCGCTGCGTTGGGAACTGTGCAGGAGTTCAATTAGATCGGTTTTGCTGGACCTGATCTCTCTCTGAGTTACACTTAACCTTGATTGAGTAGGCCATTTTTAGACCAATCTAACTGCCTTGAACTGCTGCACAGTTCATACTTAGATTGACCTAACTAGGGATCTAAGTGTAAGGTCCACACTTGGGCAAGCTAAGTTAGATTAGTGGCCACTGTTAATGTGATTTGACCTCACCTTAATGTCTCATAATTTATGTAAGTACCCTAAAACTCTTACCTCTGATCTCTGGATTTAATAAAGGAATTTTAGCTGACGATGTGGTCGTTGGAATTCTAATATACCCACTTCAACATTCCTTGCTTTAAAAGGCTTCTTTAATGTTTAAGACCGTGTGTAGATGAAACAAGAGGCATGTGTGCACAACACTTTAAAGTAGGCTAAATGCTTTTGCACTGGCTTAATGGTGTTGGTGTTTGCGTGTCTTGGTGGCATATTGCACATTAATTCCAGCTGCTGTAGGAAGTTTGGTGGTGTAATGCACCTTAAATGACTTGGAGTGCAGCAAACTAAAACTTCCTTCCTCCTACAGCTGCAGAGCGAAGCACTGGGCTCTGTGCAGCTCCACAGCTCTGCAGAAAGCCCTGAAGGCAGCCTGGCAGCAGCCCGGGAAAGCAGGCTCCGCCCAAGAAAAGCAGCGAGTCTGATCTTTTTTTTTTCTTTTCCCCTGGAGCCTGCCTACCTGCCTGCCTGAGCTGCGCGGAGCCCAGTGCATCCCTCTGTGGCTGCGGTGCCCCTGGCGATCACCCGAGACAGGAACCTGTGAGCAGGTGCCTCTTGGGAGGGAAGCACCAGCCCCCCCTGCCCCCACCCCACAGCTCAAGGACCACTGCACCCACCAGCAACTCACCCTCTCCTCCATGCCGGACAGGCAGGTGAGTTAATGGGGTGTGTGCATGACAGGGGTTTAATCAGCCCTAAATTGAAGCGGTGTTTTTTAAAATCCACCACTTCAATTTAGGGCCCCTGTTTCATCTACACACAGGCTAATGTGTTGTTACTACTAGATTTTTCTTATTTATAAAGCCTCAAAAAAGTATATTAAAATAATATGCATTTTTGTACTATGTTAGAGTTCTAGTTTTTCAATAGAAAGACTAACAGAAAAAAACATAATTTACATTTTTCAAGACATTAAAACAACAAATATTTTTCCAATTTTTGGAAAAGTCAGGTAAGCAATTTCAAAAATAGCCTTTGGAAAAAAAATTCATTTTTACAAATGGCATCTCTACAGCAAATATGTAAGCTGACATTTATTTTTCCAGGATTTTTCAGTAGTATTTTCACAAGGATGAATTGTTCTTTCGCAAATTTTCCAACGCACCAGACAGAGTGAGAAATATGTCTTTCTCTCCTAACAGTACATCTATCATAAATGTTTTATGAACAATACCAAGCCATCTGAGAAAGCAACACAAGCTTCCTAAGTCTTTGAATATAAAATATTATAACAAAAGGTATTTGTATACATGATGGGTTTTATTTTATGCCCCCTACATTGAAATGGGGGGAGGGGGCGTTAATTAAAACCTATTGTTTCTGGGTTTTTTGTCTAGTTAGGGAGAGGGGCCCAATCCTTTGAATTTTTTGATTTATTTATTTATTTATTTTTTTTTTGGCATAGCTGGGGTGCAAGCTGCTAGTGGGCTGAGTGGCCTCTGCACTTTGGGGGGGAGGAGGGCAGGTCCTTTCCTCTGCAGCCCCAGCACCCCCTGAGGCTGGCTGGGCAGGCTGCTAGCAGGCCAGCTGCTGCCCCAGTTCAGAGGCAGCACTCGGCCCAATCCAACTGTTCCCTGACCCTAAGCTTGGGCAGCACCTGGATTGCTAGCAGCCCACCTAAAAGCAGTGAGAGTCCTGATCTTTTTTTCTGTGGAGCCTGCCTGCCTCTCCCGCAGCTGGGTGGGGGCAAGCTGACAGTTGCAACACATTCATTGCAAACTAAACTACATCTGGATGTAGTTTAGTTTGCAACAAAAAAAACTCATCTAAACCCCCCAAAACTGGCACACGTGTACTGTGACACACCATTAAACCACACAAATCATGTTTTTGTCACGTGTTCATTGTGACAACCATCACGTGTACACACTCCCCATAATTCAAAACCTAGTTCACTGAAGTCCAGTCATGCACCATTGAAAACAGTGGAAACTGATTAATGCTCCAAACTCCCACTTAAAACCACACTTTTGAGACCTACTACCTATGGATTTAATTCAAAAGATAATTGGAATCTTTTTGGAGTAGAAACCATGTATGTACAAGTATCTGAAATGTCTGATGCAGTGGTGCTTTACTCCTGATGGAGGAAACTTTTGGGATGGCTTCTGTTGTATACATATCAATATCCAGGATTTCCCAATATAGCTTATTTTCTCCATGCCTATAATTTTTGTTGCAAGCAATTTTGGAAAAGGGCTGTTATTAACTGTTTTCCATTGTATGGTACCAAATACATAGTTGGCACTTAACTAATAATGTTCCAAGTGGCAAACTGGCAGCATTTCTAAAGGTTGGATCTTTAGCAGAGCTTTGCCTGTTTCCACTAGTCTGATCCACATCCTGGTATCTGGAGACCCAAGTTTACTTTCCTCCTTTGCCACAAACTTCCTATGTGACCTTGGGCAAGTTTTGTAATCTCTCTGTACTCACTTTTAGAAATAAGCAATGTACTTCCCTACCTTCCACACCGAGATTGTGAAGCAGGAAACTTGTATTGAAAAGAGTGATAATGGGGGTCACATAATAAAAGACTTAGCCTTTTTAAATCTATGTAATTTATCAAACTCTGTTGTTAAAGGAGAACTGATTTTTCTTGAGTGAAGCCTATTCCAACTAAACTTGTTGAGAATGTTATCTAACGCCTGCTGATGGGTATTGTTCAATTGGTCTGGATGTTAATTGACAGTGAATGATTTCTGTATCACCAGTAACAGGTAGTCTGGCTGGCAGAAATATTGAACAGATTAATGATAAAGAGAAAAACTAATAATGGTTTGAAGTTTAACTAAAATGTGGTGTGCAATGGAGAGGTTTTTTTCTTTAAGTATACTTGTTCTTAAACTATGGTTACAATTATTCCTTTATATATCATTTGAACACTGTTAATTCCTTCTTATCCAAACCCATTTGCCACTATTTGCTCAATAAAAGAGGATGGAGCAGAAGATCAAAATCTTCTAAAAAAACCAATAAAGCCAAAGTCTTCTGCTTAAATCCAGTTGAAAGCCAACAAAAACCATTTGTAAATTTTAAAAATGCAATAAAAGAAAATAAGACATCTAAACTGAAGATCAGATTGATGTAGTATTATCAGTCTTTCTGTTTGTTTATTGTGCTGTCTGTTCTTGAGTGATTTCCGGCCCCCCCCCCCCCCAATGTAATAAAAATAGATCAAATTGAATGGGTCAGTAATTGCTTATCTGTCGTAGGCTACTGGATTTTCATACAATAGTTATTAAAATATACTTTAACTCATCTGTTATTCTTCTGAGACCTATTACAATTTTAAAACTTTTATAATTGAATCTACAGTTCTGTTTAGTACCAGGTTTTAAGGCATATGCTTAGCCATTGTCTTGTTTTTTAAGATTAGTGAATAATTTTAAAACTTTAATTGGAGACTTCAAATAGGAATTCTCTCTTGTGGCTTCAAGATGTTAATGTCCCCTTGCTTATATCCATGGATGTGTTGTCATAAAAAAAAAATGCAACAGGTTATAATGGGTAATAATGGATGCACCTGTGAGTTCAGATGATCATTGGATAATTCATGTGCTGAATCAGATGGGCTGGTAGAATATTCTCATATTAGTCAGAATGCCGCCTTTCCAGATGTCCATTTCCTTATCTAAATAAACTCAGCTGCCAACAATTCTTGTTGTGGAGTTAGGAAGGCTAGTGTCTTCCTACCCCAGGAAACTCTTTGAGTAACTAGAACATTTTCTTCTTACTCCTTATTTGTCTGTGCAGCCAATAAATCAAAGTGTAAGAGAAGCTTCTTACTATATCTTGGTCCTTCTGTTCTCAATCAAATCCAGAAAATGCAAAAGGGTTGAGCTGCAGTCAGGAGTGAAATATAATGGACTAAACTAAAACATGAAAGCAGGGCTGGGAGATGTAATGGAGGATGGACAGCTGAAGGATTGGAGTCTTTAGATGGGAATTGAAAGAGGAATGTGAACACCAAGAAGCTATTTCACCCATGAAAAAGAGAAAAGCAACAGCTTGAACTGCAAATAAGATGAGGGGCTGATTATTCAGGAGAAGTTGGCAAAAACACAAAATGGGGAACAGGAGGTGTGATCTGAAATATGTGTAAAGGCAGCGCTATGCAGACTACTTGAATCTGAGGCTAGGATATCAAATGATATAGGAAGCCAGTGAAGGATTTTAATACGGCCATATGAGTGAAGATAACCTCTGATGCCACCTACTGACTGGACTGGTACAATGTTCTGGTGTGTACATGTATGTTCAAGCCAACAGACTCAGAAGTTAGTTATCCAAGCAAAACAAGTTTCCAGTAGATTAGGCATGGGATGACCCAATGCATTTACAGGTATTGATCACTGGATTTCCTTGCTGTAACCCTATAGAAAAAGGACAGCTGTAGCAGCTAGCATATTGCTAAACTTTCCACGTCTTTTGCTTTCTCACAAAATCTTCTAGAAAGGATGGGGGTCAAATTGAATATTTTATGTCAACCCCTAAAACCTTTTCCTCTTTAATTTTATTTTGAAAGAAAATCATTTTGATCAAAAACATTTCTTTTTAGTGGCTTGACAGCTGAACCAGAAACAAGGAGGATTGGATTGTGGTTTAGGCTGAGCAAGGCAAAGAGCCATAAGTGCCAGGAGTACATTGATTAGTTGTGGGAAGCTTTTGCTTTGATATGGAAGCCCTTTTGTTGGATTAGAATGAGGCCCCACTTTTCACTTAATCCACTGCCAGCAAAGGTTTGGGGCTGATGTTAAGAAACAGGGGAGAAAAACCACAGAATATTCCAAGTCCATTTTGGGTTCAATGCTAATTTTCAAAGCTAATTTTCTCTTTTTTTACGATTTTCCTTTACAGAGTATCTTATGATGATAAAGATAAATTATTCTTATCTATTTACTCGATTGATGCTTTTTATCTATTGACTTGATTGACGCTAGGAAAGTTTTCTCTGCAAGCATCACATTTTTATCCTCTTTCTTTTCATCTTCCTCTTCTGAATTACTAATTTCCAGTACAGGGAGGAAAGGGATATCACAAACAAGATCAGTTCCTTCTTTCTATTCAGCCAGCGTTGCTGTTTTTGACAAAATCTGCTAAATACATTTCCTCTGCCTCCTCTCTAGGAGCTTATAATAAATGCAAAGTTATGACAATAAGCATGAGCATAATCAAACCTCATTTTTTTCCTCAAGACCAGATGACGACATTGTATATTATATTACTATGCATGATTCTGATCTCAAAAAATCCAAGGATTAGAGAAGCATTTAAGAGTAGATTACTTGGAAAAAATGAGTTTGGAGTGAAGGAACATGCTTCGTTTCATTTTACTCTATAACAAGCAATGAATTATGTGATGATTAAAAGATAAACTGTGTTCCTTGTATGCATATGCAGATGGCCAATACATTAAATTAAAAGTTTCTTGAGAAGGTTGAATATTTGCCAGGGCTATGGGAGGGGGTCAAAGTATTACAACTATGGCTGAAGGATCATGTTTCAACTTTAATTTTCAATTATGTCCCACCATTAATTTGTTTGTTAGATGTAACATAATTTAAAATTGGGGTTTTTTAACAGAATAATTTTAAAAAGTGGGATTTTGTTTTGGTTCTGTTTTGTTTAAATAGATCTTTCTTTCAAGAAAACATCTGAGTCAGTATAATTAAAACTGATTTTTCACCTGGGGACAAATGTGTATAAAATGACTTATTTTGCCTCTCAACTCATTTTTTAGGTCATGGAGTTAAATCATATATTCAAAAAGAAAATAAATATCCATGAATTATAGATTAACTTTGGAAATGAGGGCTACATTTTAGATTTTTTCTGTCTTTTTGTGATTTAGATAAGCTCCACATGGTAGACCAAGGACTTTGGGTAAAGACATTTGGGTACTGTTGACAGGATCACATCTGGTCTGAAATCATGGCAGATGTGTAGATAAACCTGCATTTAGCACTTGTATGGGCAGTGAAGGGTACGGAGGCATAATTGAAGGAGTTAGTAATTACAGAACGTCTGAGCAGCCTCAGTTAATCAAGTCTGCTGGAGCGTGGTAATTACTGTGTTCCAGCAGACTACAGTGTCTTGTGTATTGGTGTCCCCATGCTAAAAAATGGCAGTGGAGGGGCTTTAAATAAAGCTCATTTCATTACCTGCTTCATGCCCAGCCAGGACTAGGAGTCCTGCAACTGAGAGGACTCTCACCCGCAGCAGCTCCGACTCTGGGTCCTGGCAACATCCCACAGCTGCCAGAGCATCCCAGAGCATCACCATGGCTGGGAGATTGCAGCTGCCCTAATCTCCCAGCCTCAGGGGTGCATGAAACCCCAGGGTTGAGAGATCACAGCTACAACAGTCTCCCATGCCTGGGGATTTCAACCCCCACCCTGATGCTAGGAGACCATGACAGCTGCAATCTCCCAGCTATGGCAGTGTGTGGGGTGCCCCTGCAGCTGGGAGCCCCTTAGCTGAGGGGGTTTCCAGTCACAGGAGGTTACTTCTTGCTGGATCGGGCTCCCTTTGCCCCAGTAATAAAGCATGATGGACTCTAATGCATACTTCTACAATCATGACTCCTGACGTGCACATTGGCATGGCTGCAGGAGCGATTGTGTGGGTCATGCATTCGGTCCCATTTCACCTTTACCTGCACATGTAGAGGCCCATCAAGATGTACTGTATTATGGAGCTCTCTTCTAGGTAAATGTAAACTTGTGCAGAACTATTATCCCAATCTTGATGAGGCAGTCTCTCTCATTTCTTGTGCTTCATTCACATTTTATATCAACAAAATGAATGATTGGAATGATTCAATATCTTATTCAGTGAGTTCTTTAACTTGTGCTGCCTTCACCAGCTCTCTCTAGCTTAGTCCTTCTTGAATGCCACATGTTGGCTGGATGCAATTACTGAAGATTTGTAGATCATCTTTCCAGTTGTTCATCTTGGGTTTTGGTCAGTATGAAAGCCAGTTGAATAACTCTAACTTTTTTTACCTTTTCAGGTGCAAATGAATGTTTAGATGAGTTATTTTTGTAATGGTAAGTAAAGCATTGTGTGTGTGTTAAATCACATGCTTTTGCAAGGTTTAGATGTCTTTTACACAAAGATATTTCCAATGCCACATTCCAATTCAAGCTTCTTCACATATTTGAGAAGTTCATATGTAGATCCAAACTTGGTGCTTGCCCCTTATCTCTAATACCGGTTAACTATTATATCTAAATCAACTCATTTAACTGATTCCAAGTGACTTCTGATGTAAACTATACTTTTCAGCTCAAGGCTATTTTTGCTTTTATTATGAAATGACAAATTGTTAAAGAGTTAAGTGGAAGGTTCTACATTTTGGATATCCTTTTGTTTGTGGTTTACTCTAACAGAATAAGAAAAGAAAAGAAAAACCTGAAACATTAATATTGTGTTGTCTGGATTGCACTACAGCTATTGCTTAGGGCTCTGCTAATAAGTCTGCTGCATATATATCTATTTTGGATACTCTTGATACACTTGTCCTGTTGATTTATTCACATTCTAATCCTTAGTTTTTCCTACATATGTCTGACCTTTATATGCTTAAAAGAAATGAGTCTGTCAAATGTGCGACAAGGCTTGACTCTTCCTCACTATGTAAAAGATGCCCAGGCATTACTTTCGCCTGACAACAATAAAACAAAAGGCACTCAGCGTTCTGACAACACCTTGTGCATGAGAAGAGTGCAGGGCAGGCTAGCTTATTTCTTTAAATATTTTAATTAAAAATTAAAATGTTGTTTGTATGGACATTGGCTGACATCAAAGTATTTAACAATATACTTAAATCAAACTTAAGAAAATATTTTAGTGCCTTACTTGAAGAATGACTTCTGTTTTTGAGAGGGTTCTACAGTGGCCTTACAGTTTATTTTAGTATAGTGAAAGCTGAAGGATAAACCCATGTAAGCTCTTCAGGACTTGGGGTGATGGCTATTTCACTGGCTATTTTATACTTACAGGCCAGGGGAGGATGCAGAATTTGGCTAATTTACACCCATGCTCCTGGCCTTCCTCCACCCCCCCTACTGAGCTGGTGCCTTTGGGGACTCTTTAAAGTCCCCCAAACATGTAAAAATTTCCCCCACCACCTTCCCCTCCATGCTCAAAGGCACATCCCCTCCCATTCCCTTCCCTTCCCCAGTCCCACACCTGCTGCTGTATCTGCATTCCCTGCTGTTCTGGGGGAAGGGGAAGATCCATAGCTGCTCCTGCCTGCTTCAGTCAGCCTTTATGGGGGATGTGCACAGCAGCAACAGTGATGAGCCGGGGGGACTGGTCTGGGTAGGGTAACCCGCCATGCCACCCATCACTGTTACTGCTGTCTCTGCTCCCCACACAGCCTGGGTAGGGCAGGAAGAGTGGTTTTGAAGCTCCTCCCAACTTGGGACAGTGGGAAAAGAAGCAGCAACAGGTAGGGGAGGAGGGGAAGGGGTGGGGAGGGTACATGCCTTTGAGCACAGAGAAGGGGGGGGGGGATTTTTAGGTGCCATGCCACCACATCCCCACTGGATCTGCCCTGGTACTCTCATTATATTTAGATAGGCCTAACCAGAATTAGGCCTATCTAAATGCCCAATTATGCAGGCATTCAGAAGGTTTAATTCAGCTAAAAATGGCAGGTCCAATCTAAGTTAGTGTACCTCAGCAGGTGGTACTCCCAGAATGTTATTCCCCACCACCACCAAGGGGACTGTTTTTAGTTTCCTTCTCCCCACCCCCAACCAGGCAAACCCTCACCTGCAAACTTACCATCCTTCCAGTCATGCCTGTCCCTCCCCCAATCCAAAGTTACTTATATCAGGCTTCCTGTGCTGCTCTAGCCACAGAAGACTAATGTATGTATCATTCCTGGCCTAGATCTAGCCAACTTATGTTAAAATGCCTAGAACTAGACCAGGTGCGGTAAACACTTGTTTGCACCCATTGGGCGCATCTACACATGCAGACACATGTGGTTGCAACAGCTCAAATAGTAGTGGCACAAATTTGTGCCAGGGATTTTTGCCTCTGTGCATGTACCTGAACATGCACTTTGGTGTGGGGCAAGCTCTACCACTTGGGGTAGCCAGGGAAACTAGGGCCTGGGGCCAGCACCTGTGCTGGTCTTAGCAATATAAAAAGCTGTGCTGGCAAGCAGCTCACGACTACTTGCTCTCAGGAGCTTCTGGGGTGGCTCTTCCATGGAGCCATCGCCATGGGCATGTATGTGGTGAGCTTCATAGACACCCAGTTTCCTGCCTCTTCTGCGAGCAGAAAGAGACCCTGGCACACATGGCCCTCGAGTGCACCAGGCTGCAGCCCCTCCACCTCCACCTTCAGAGCCTCCTTCTGAGGTTCTGGTTGAATTTCACTCCCCCTTTGTTTTTGGTCACCCCATCTCTGGCCACACCAAGTCCCAGGACCTCCTGGTCAACCTCCTCCTGGCCCTGGCCAAGTGGGCCCTGTATTTGACCAGGAAGGAGGCACTGGGCAGGAAGGTGCCGAGAGACTGCAGGGCTACTTTCCTCTCCTCCAGCTCCTTGGATGCCTTTGAGGACCGGTGGGTGTGGCCGGGGGGGGCGGGACTCTGTTCAGTGTCCCTCTCCGGAGAACTTCTTTTTACATTTTAACACTTTGACCCCCATGTCACTCCTACCCTTTTCTTCCTTAGTTCTCCCTTGTGCCAGCTGGACTGCTGAAGCAGCGCATACCTAGCATTCCCTGCACCCACTGCAGCAATCTCACAGTGGGGCTGCTGCCTGGATATGACATGCTACCACCTGCAACAGCATGTGGCCCTAAGGCTGTGCACCTGCCAGAACCGGGCAGGGACCGTATGGCTGCAGCAGAGGTTTCTGCACCTCTAAGCTAGCTGTCAATGGGCTGTAGCTGCACAGTTGGCCTTTGTGCAGCACTGCTGCCCTGTATGCCCCCACCCTGCCATCTGGGTAGCTATCATCTGGAAGATGTTCTCAGTATGGTGATCTGCTTTGAACTGTCAAAGCATGTGGTCCTGGCCCCAAATGGCCAGGAGATCACTCATCTCATTTTCCCTCCAGCTAGGTCCTGGGTGCTAGCCCTGAGCAGACTGTTTTGCCTGGGTCCTGCCACTTGCCTTACTAGCAGGAATCCTGGTGTTCCCTATGTAAAAGCTGTAAATTCTCTGATAAAAAAAAATCCCAAATTCATTCTTTAAAATACTCCAACATCCATGTTCTTGCACAAATAAAGAGAGAGAAAGACATCAGTTGGGCAATGTTTTATTGATATATTTACAATTTGAAAGCCATTTGGAAGCCTCCCAGTGTTTCTATCATTATAATAAAATACATTTTAAATATTTTTATGCCTTTATGTTTGCTTTTGGTTTTCTTATCATAGAAAAATTAGAGCTCCCTCTGACCCCTTCACTAACCAGGATGTTGGGACAGCTGCCCTTGCTGCCATAGCTCCTGCTAGCAGGTCTCATCACATCTGGCAGCTGGGCATGCTGGCTGTATGATGGAGGGATGTGAGGCTTGCAGGAGGGGGTTGGAAGAAGTGTAGGGCAATGTGGAGGGATGTGGGTGGGTATGAGGGTGGTGTTGGGTTTGTGGGGGGGTGGGCCTTGCAGGAGGGGGTGGAGAATGTGGGGGTGTGTGGTTAGTGTGGGGTGGGTGGGTATGGGAGTGGTGTTGGGTTTGCAGGAGGGGGATGGGGTGGTGTGGGCAATGTGGGGTTTCTGGGGGAGGCACCACACACACACCTCACCCACCACCTGCAGTGCCAGCAGGGCCATGCCCATGACAGCACTGCCTGACCCACGGTCTGTGTGGGGAGAATGGGCCTGACCCAACCCAGCTCAGCACAGCCCATTAGTGTGCCTTTGGACAGGACCAGGACGCGCAGCTCTAGGATCTGTGGCTTCTGCCCAACGGTGCACATTAGCTGGGTGGGCCAGGCCAGGTCATGTTAGGCCAAGTCTGTTCTCCGTGTGGGTCAGGTGATGATGTGGGGCTGTGCTTACAATGGGCCGTGGCACATTGTCTCCTGACTCTCATGGAGAATGGGCCCAGTCCAACGCGACCTGGCCCAACCCACCCAGCTAGTACACAACTTTGGACAACAGCCATGCTTCCAAGAGCTGCATATCTCTGTCCTGTCCAAAGGCATGCTAGTGGGCTGGGTCAGGTTGAGCTGGGCCTGTTCTCTCCTCACAGACTGTAGGTCAGGCAGCACGGCCATGGGCACAGCTCAGCTGGTGTCACAGGGGGTGGGCATGTAGCGGCTCCTCACAAGTCTCCCCACACCCGCTCCCACCACTCCCCACCCCCTCCACCCCTAGTACTTGTTTACCTGGGGCAGCGCCTGGGACCAGTCCTGTCACAAGCTTACCCCACTTTTGTTTGCCCCTCATGCTAAGGGCACATGCTGGGGCAACAGGAGCACCATAGAGATGTTCTGGCTGGATACCAGAGCATCTCTGAAGGACCGACCACCAGTTTGTGTCAGGGCATGGTCCTGGACCATGCCTTGTCCTGCTTTTTTTTCGTTTTTTTATAATACCTGGATTTCCAGGTATCAAATGTAGTCAGCACTGCAAATATGCAGTGTGGAAATGTTTTTTTTTGGTTCCCAGAGTGCCTCTTGTGGCATCTCAAACTGCTTTGAGACACCGCAAGAGCATGTGCGCACTCATCTGGTTTCAGCCATTATGTCTAACACAAAGGGGCTGCTCTTCTATGAACCCCCACACCCCTTTTATAATATGCATGTCTCATTTGGAAATACTTAATGCTTACATAGTTCATAACAGAAGATTCCAAGCACTGTTCAGAGGCATAACTTTCTTGTAAAGACTTGGAGCAGGGAGTGCAGTATATATAGAAAAGTATACTTAATCATTAAAAAAGGATACTTTAAAGAAGACCATGCAGCAGTAATGATATAAATTTTTCTGTACAGAAGTAAAACTTTTTCAGAAGTGGGATTCAGAATATTTTTAACCAAATAACCTGGAGTACTCCCTTAAAGTACTGCTTAACTCCACTGTTGGCAGCTGTAACCCCCAGACTCTTCTACTGTAGTTAATTTTTAGATCTAGGGACTTAACGGGTTGGAGTGAAGTATATGTATTCACACACACTTAAACCTATAGTTTTGAGAACATTCATTCTCCCCTTTGCTCAGTTGCTGGTTAACAAACTCTCTGTAGCATTGTTTTAATTAAGAAGGAAGGGCATGAAGAGTTGCATCTATAATTTTACAGTTCTTTATCTTCCTTGGAAGAAAAGAATTAATTTGCTGTCTATCATTATCTCTTTGAGAAGCAAAAGGAAAAAAGGCAGTTATATCACCCTTATCTGAATGGCACCAAAAATACTGTTTTTGTCATTGAGTGATAAGACAGTGAAAAAAAACTACAGAGCTTTAGTTTTATTCAGTAGGAGCCAGTGTGGGACAGAATGCAAAATATTGAGTTTGTAAGGTTGGTCTACAATGATCTCTCTTCACAGGGTTTTCAGCTTTAGAGACTTATTACAAACACATTTTTTGATGTGCTTGAGACAGGTGCTTCGTTGTGAAGTTAAGGTGTTTTTATTTCTAACACATCCATAATAAACACTAATAAATTCACGTAACTAAGGATGCAAGCTCTTCTGCAGAAATCATACATTTTTAATCATTTCAGCTGACATTTATCTTTAATACTGTATATTAATTGCTTGAGTTTGAGTCTGACTTGAAGAGGCTATAATTCTCACTTTTTTCCCTTTTTTTTTTTGTTTTTTTGTTAGCTCCTTTCACTGAAAGAAAAAGTCATGATAATGCTGCTACAGTACCAGGAAACACAGTGAGACCAATTTCTCAACATTTTGAGATGGCGAAATACCATCCTGGGGTCTAGTTCTGAAAACCCTGACTACTGTAAATAATATAATTTCAATTAGTTACTCTACCAGCAGAGAACTCTGAGTAAGAGATTGCTGATCTAAGATATCAAAGAATCATTGCTTTGGTCCTTAATTAAGAAAGGATATGAGGAATTCTGACTTTGTTAAATTTAAATACATGCTTTCCTTGCTAAAGAAAGCATTCAGAATCACTTGGATGTCATTTATTCAGAGTATATGAGTTACACCTGATCAAAACTGCCATGTGAAATTTATACTGAGGTCAGATTCAGTGTATATGCCATTATTAATTTTGAAAGGGATTAAAATAAATAATATATCTACAATAGGAAAGATATGAAATCATTGGAAAATGAGATTTCTGGCCTAGATTTATAAATCACTATATTATAGACCAAGACTTTCAGTTTAAAGAGCTAAGGCTTCAGATTATGTGTAATGTGAACATTTTCTTCTGTACTTGACGGACAGAGACTTGGATATGCAAAAGGGTAGATTATGACTACCCTGGAAGACTCAGAGTGGTGAGTAAATTGAGGTGCCTTATTGTTTTGCCTAGACCTGAATATATATTTTTTTCAGTCTAAAGTAAAGAGTAATTTTGTCAGAAATCCTTTGCAAATCCTATGTGTTTTGCAGTTCAACACTGAAAGTCGTTGGAGTGGTAAGCTATAAACCACAAAGTCTGCACCTCTGGAAAACAGTCTACTTGTGCTATTGGAATATGTTGAGGCCTAGAACAGCTGGATTATGAGTTTCCATTTCTGTAAGGGTGTAGTAGGCAGAAGGTAGGTACAGATGGTACATTTACATTGATATAACTAGGGTTAGATCAACTGAAATGCCATACTGTACACAGGTTAAGGAAGTTAGATCAGGCAAAAAATGGCCGCCCATTGGTTCACTCACATGCAAATCTTATACTTAGATTGACCTAACTAAGGGTTAGGTACATCTAAGTGTCAAACTATGCAGATATTTGGGAAAGTTAAATTGGGCAAAAACTGACCAGCTCAATCTAACTTTACGTCACCTCAGAGGTGATCTACATAGATTGGTCTAACCCATACTTGATCTAATCTGAATGCGTGTAGTAGCACAAACCCCAAATGCACAACCCCTCCCCTGAAGACCCCCTCCTCCACCCCCCTACCCACAGACTTGCCAGCCTCTCCCCTCTGGATCAGCTACCCCCCCCCCCCCCCCCGCAACAAGTACCTTGTTTATTATTATGGTTTTGATTCAGCTAGAAATTTCTAAGTTCTTCTCTTGGAAATATAATATTGATGATTGACTAAACAGGTTCTTTGATAGACTGCAACAGCTAATAAGATTGGGATTAAAATATTGCCAAATTAATATTTACACTGAAACAGAAGTGTAATTTTCACTTACGTGTATGGGGAATTAGGTGCTTAGTTTTCACTTCTATTAAAAGTCATCAGGTGCTCATTTCTTTGTGCACACAGCTGAGAATATATCCTCAAATGTCCTCTGCTTCCATCTATGCAGGTATTGTGTAAGCATTTGCCCATATTCATATATTCCTCAGGCTTTTCAGTTGTTTGCTAATCAGCATATTAATTTTACATACTAAAGAGGGAAATAAGCCAGGGGAGATTTAGCAAATATTAATAATAAAGTTACCCCATTCAATTAGGAAAGCAAAAAGGTTGCTGTTGTTTAAAAGAGTCATTATGTAAACCTGCCCTATAAATATGATAGAAACATCAAGCAACATGTGATACAGTGAAACTGGCTTCTGTCGTTTTGCTGTTATAGTTAGCTATAGACATCATTGATTCTCAACATCATAAAGAGCAATTACTGATATTAATTGTAGTGATTCTAGTATGGTATTACTTTTAGGAAAAAAAGGGGAATTATTTTATTTTTATTTTATTTTATTTTGAAAAGAAAATTTGGCCTTGTTGTACAGCCAGTGGGAATTACATTAGGGCACTCTTGAAACTAGGTGCATCTATACAATTATTTCCATTGCTCCTAAATAGCCTTGGTAATCTTTTTCTAGTTTAGATCATTTACTTAATTCACTATTGCAATATCCCATTAAGTGTTTTCCTAATTCAAAGGTGGTGAAGCTTCATTTTTTTTAAGTCAACTTTATTTTTCTGCCCAACCATTTTTCATCTAAATTATAACTTGTAATATCTGAATCATAACTTTTGTAAATGATGTGCAATGCATCGCTATATGGTCTTGTTGGATTAAAATAATAATAAATAAAAAGCATTGAGGATGCCACTAACACATGAAAATGTTTGAGGTGTTCCAATTTTGCCTGTACTTTCTAAGCTCCTATTTATTTTAAAGGGAATTTGTGAAGTGTAGTGAAATGACAATAATTATCACCATAGAGTTTCCTCTGGAAAATAAAATAATATCCTGGGAAATATTAGGAAAACACATTTACTTAAGGAAGAACTGCTACTTTATAAAATGTGAAATGTATATCTGGAAGGGTGTCAAACATAGCTTGTGGACTGGATCTAGCCCATGGAGCTCTATGACCAGGCCCAGGGGTCTCTGGACTGAACCAATGCACTGCATAGGACTTGCACTGGCCCCAGCCCTACGTGCTGCACGTGGTGTGTGGACTCAACCTGGCACTGTGCACAGCTTAGGTAGTCTGTGTGCGGTGCCAAGTCTAACCCACGCACCACATGCAGGACACAGCACAATCAGTCTGGATTTTGGGCTGCATGCGGCACCCGTGCTGGGCCAGCCCTGTGCACTGGGTCTTCTGCACAAACAGCCTGGGGTTGATCTGGACCAGCCCCAGAGCCAGTGTGCAAGGCTAGTCTGGATGTGCACTACCTACAGCTCACATTACATGTGCTACATGCAGCTCTGGGTCCAGACCATTTGCCACATGTAGAGCAAGCCCTGGAGTGGGACCGCTGTGCGCCCCATGTAAGCACAAGCGGGACCCAGCACCATAGGCACTACATGCATCACAGAGGGTTGGTCCCAGTCTGGTCCACAGACCAGCACAGCAACCAATATCCAGAACAGAGGGCCAGATGAGTTTGACACCCCTGCTATCTTAGGCATGGAAGCAGTTTGGCCCAGTGGATCAGAATTTGATCTCTGTTATATTAGACTTAAGCTAGTGTAAACAAAATTGTGCGCCTTCTTATGTATTGATGATACAATTAGTAGTTTTCAAAGTTGTTCCCATGTGTTTGAACAAATATGGCATTAGAACTTCAGAGGACAAAGGTAATGGATAATTAATCATTCTGAATTAAAATAGAATGCCATCTCATTTATTTTGTCTGTTTCTTGATCCACAAGGGAATTAGTATGCCTTTGACTGCAGTTGTAAGATGGTGTGTGAAAGCTACTGATCCTCCAGAGGTATGTCTTCTTTCCCACTGTGGCTATTAAATTTAAAAACTCAGAGCTTTCTCTAATACAAGAAAAAGTGTCTGCTGAGTCTGCATCATAGGAGTAGTAGCTAAAAAAAGAAAACTGGAAAAAAAGGGCAAAGTTAACATAACTATATTTCTTAACATAGGTCCACACATCGATACAGATTTAAATACAAAGAAATAATTTTTATAGTGTTTTTCTACCCATATTTTTTTTTTAAACAGACTCTTGAGATGTAACATATAAAACAAATGTAGTTGTTTGTAAGGAACCTTGTAGTTTTGTAAAAACACTTTTGGCCATTTTTTAATTGCATTTTTCATTTTGAGGGAAGCTATATAACTTTGTTGCTTTTGATGTATTCTGTTGGTTTAGCTTTGCTTTTAAAATGCTATAAACATTTTAGGATTACCATGTATGACTAAATTGGAGTTGATGTTTGAAGTACATATTTATTTCTGATAAAACATTGCATGGGAAATTAGGAGTCAAGCTTTCCTCCCTCCTTCCCCCACCCCCAAACATGGCATTTATACTTAAGCAATCATAAACCTCTCTCTCATGACAAAGCACACATTCAACTCTGCGTACTACACAAGGTCTGCTTTAAGAGATTATATTCAATCTTATATCCATATTCTTAAAACAGGATCTGTGCACATACATATGTGACTGGTACCTATCAATTAATCAGTATAAGATCAACACATCACACTATTGATTACACTTGTGTAACTATGTTCTTTCCTTTATTGTCTCTATCTGCCTTTAAACCCTAATCTAAGGTTAATATACAAACTCTAATATAAGTACAACCTAAATACAATACCAAAAAAAATCTTCCCCAGATCTATTTTAATTAGGTTTTTTTTATTTATTTTTTACTTCATAATTTTATTAACACCACATCATTGTAAATTACTGGTGCAGGTTAAGGCCATGATTGTTGTCTAAGATGGTTTATACCTTTGCTTGTGTGTTGAGAAAGCTAAACAACTGAGAATTTCCTAGATTTCTGTAATTGATATTTTCAAACTTAAATCCACTTAAAGTCTTATTTAATTCTTTTCCCACCCCCTGGGATTTTACTTAGTTTTTAAAATAACCATGATCTGGGAGGAAGGAGAGCAGTGGATTTGTAATGCCATTGTTTCTTCTCTGGCTGAGCTCCTGATACTGGCAGGAATGTGGTCTTTGAGCAAATTGTAAACTCCACAGGGGGGGGATGTTTCTTTTCCATAACTTCAGAGTTATTCAGGAGGAGGTAGAGGAGTCTGGTCCTGAGTATGCTGTTCTGCAGGAGTGGGAGAATGGGGCCAGTGAGGAACTTTAAGGGGAGTTATTTTTTTCTTTCATCTTTGTGATTATCCTGAGAGTCACATCATAGGAAATATGTTATGAAGACTTTAGTATCTAGACAAGGAAGGGGAAGTGCACCACACTTCAGGGCTCTGGACAGATGTTTTGTTTATCCCTGGAGAAATTGTCTATATTTGCCCTGGAACAAAAATATCCTGGGATTGGTGTGTATGCACATCACCCTTCTAAATGGGGTTTAGTGACCAGCTAAATGCAACGCCACTTTTCTGCCATTGATTCAATGATGTAACCTTGAGATAACTGTGCAGGCTTTTTTAGAATTTATCCTTGGACAACAGACATGGGTATCTGTTTACAGTCTAAGAGCCTATTTCTCCAAGTAAAAAGAGTGGAGAGAAAAATGCTACTTATTTAATCATCAACATGATTTGTAGTATATGGTTTTGCCTGAAGGAACCACCTTTCAGGTATTTTTCAGCCCTATTGGGGGTTTGTGGCTTTTTGTAATAATAGATTCAGTCTTATAATCAAGCAAGAGTATGAACACCTTGCTTGTTTATTAGGTTACTGATTCTGGTTCTTATACCAGTCCATGTTGTTTCACACTACTGCTAATAAGTTTTTAATAGGACAGTTTAACTAGTGAAATTAATATAGTAGACACACAACATTTGGCCATGTGACTTACTTGAATCTAATCTATAATTATCCAGGAGAAAACCATGGATAAAACTACAGTCATATGAGTTATACATGATGTCATGTGTCCTTGTTCTTCATGCTCCCAAACCCCGGTACTGGTCTTAAAATCTTGAGAAAGAAACTGGAAAGTACCCTTAAAGGATCTTTGCCACCTTTGAAGCTTATAGAGAAAAAGCATATGAATAGACATCATTTTTTCAGCTTCAGACTCAAAATCATCATGGGGACAGTACATGGTTGGTCATGTGTCCCACTGGCTTTTAATGCAACTTTTATATTGAAAAGTTAGTGTCCATTGAGCTGGCATGTGAAATTGGAGCTCAGCAACTATATCTATCCAGTGGGTCCCGACTACAGCATGTCTCTATCTCTACATACATATTGCCTCCTGAACAAGAAGCAACCTAGCTACATTCATGGGGACAGGTAATGGGCCATGCAATTCCCGACCATGCAATATAAGTATGAAAAAAATGTTTTAAATGTTTTCTTACAACTCAGGTTTGGTCAATGAATCTGTAAAAGCTAAGGGCAGATTTTAATATCTGTACATTATAAACAATGCATAACATTGTGCATTTTTGTGTTGAGGGTCATTATAATACAATGTATTAGCATAATTCTTGAACCTTTCTTTGTCTAGTTCACCTTAGCTTTTCCCTAGTTTGTGACAAAATCAGAGTCATATATATTGGTTTCAATGTGTTTTGTCATTTACTGTTTAAAGTCCAGAGAAAACTATGCAGTAGCTGCAGTTTCGCATCTGAAAACTCAGCCAGTGTTAGAGATTTCAGTGTGCAAATGTGGGAGATTTAAGATAGCAGGTGCATTGTATGTAAGTGTCAAAACTAAAGGGCAGTTTAATTACTGAAGGGATTAATTAGACCAGGGAAACTAACAGGGGAGTATGGAAGGAGAAATGTGTAACAAGGTCAATTTACTGTTTAGCCAGGTTGATACAGCTGAGTAATTTGAATATGTGAAGTCAGAGTTCTTGTCATCTTTAACAAAAGCAGAATCCTTCATGTGAGAGGACTCAATGGAAACTAACATGTTAAAAATATATTTGTTAATAACAGTGATTATATTGCTAAGATACCTTTAGAAAAAAAAACTTCTGAAATTGATTTAATCAGCCAACTAAATAAATGTCTCTCCATTTCAGCAGCATTATCTAGACATACATGTATATTGCATATTGCATACTACCTGCTTATGGAGTGAAAGTTCTTATAGAACTTTTGTGTTTTGTTGAGGCAAATATATTGCTTTCTGATTTTTTTGTTTTGTTTTGTTTTGTTTTGTTTTGTTTTGTTGATCCTCTACAACCTAATTGGTTCTTGGGGCAGGGGCTTATCCTTTTGTGACCTTAGGATTTTCAGTCAAGTCAGCATTCCCACTGTTACATTAATATATAACTGTATTTTTTTTAATAATGCTGTTGGTGCAGTCATATGGGAAGCCAATCTTTTGTCTGACTGACTCTTCTTAAATGATAATACACATCTGCTGAATATACATGGAAACATTCCATTTTAGCCACTTATTTTAAGCCTAGATATATTCACATATCAAGGGCAGACATTTATTCCAAGTAGGGACTATAAAATTATGTTAATAATAAGCCTTTTGGTGACTATGTATCGTCGTATGAGTAAATAAGTGAAACTCAGTTAAATATGAATTTTTGCATACTTTGCTGTATAAATATGACTTACCACAGTATATTTTGACAAAAGCTTACATTGTACGTATAACGAATGTGTTCTTAAGCCATTGGATTTGTTAATTACACACATTTTTTTCTACATTCTTAGGCAGATTGTATTGCTGCCATGACAACTGCTATTGTTTGGACCATATCTGCCCAATTTCAGAAGGCACTTTGGCTTATGCATACCTTGCAGGGTAGTCAGACGAAAAAAGCATTTTTGTACTAAATTCCACTGGTGTGTAAAAATGAAACAAAGCCTTTTGGGAATGCAAACAATAGGGAAAATGCCAGGTATGTGGAGTTACTGTTTCTGTCTACTAAATCTGGCTGAAATGAATTAAATCTGGCTGAAATGCATTGATGTTAGCTGTGGAGTCAGTATGATGACTTCTTTTGGATTAAAAATAATTGTGGAAGTTGGCCTTTGAATTTGCCTGAACATTAGAAAAGAACTCCATTATTTCTGCTTATTTTCTACTTTGTTTGAAAGCATTACTTAATGTTCTTGGTCCCAGCTTTCATTCTTATTCAAGCAGGCTTGGAAGTAAAGTGTTCTCAAGAAAGCACAAGGGCTTGATTGAATGGAGTGGAGTGGTGATTTCATGGTGGTTTTAGATGGGGAGAAAATGGCTGTTGTGTGGAGCCTAGTGGTCTGTGTATATGATTAAGAGCTGTAGGTGCTGAGGAAGGGATTAATTTTTTATTTCTTCCTTCACTTTGTCATCTCATTCAGCGACAATTAGTGTTATATATCATGGTATTATTCAAACTGTCTTGTTGCTGACGGTGATTTGAAATTCTGGCCAGGGAGCTTGTGTTCTTACAGATAGCCATGCAGATTGAGGAATGGTGTGTATGTGTGTTTTATTGTGTGTGTGGTGATTTACATTTGGGTGATTTTTTTTTTCTTCATCTACTACCAACTTCAGAGTAATGGTTAAATGTAAGTGGCTCACCTTTTAGAGATCTGTAAGAGCTTTTAGAGCTTTTACGGCTTTGTAAGCTTGCCTTTTAGAGAAATCCATTGAATCATTTTTTAAGAAACATTTTGCGTCCAAGATATGCTATCTGTTTTTGCATTCAATGCCGTTTAAAATATTGGTTTATCCTCTTTATTTGTTGCGGTGATATTTGCCCCATAAAAAAAACAGTATAATAGCTCATATAAGGTATGTACAGACATTTGGGGAGGTTAGGGAGAGATTTGATTGAGTTAAAAATCACCACCCAATATAAGGTAAATCAGGATGGGGGGGCTAGCAGCATCTGTGGAGTGGGGGCTTAGGGGGTCATAAGGGGGATAGTTGTGCCCATGGGTGGGTTGGTGGGGTCCAGGAGGATTTGGCAGGAATGGGGGAGGGAGGGCTAGTGGGTCCATGGGAGGGGGGAACAGGGTCAAGTAGTGTCATGGAGGGACTAGCAGGAGATCAGGGGGAGTGGGGGCTAGCAGAGTCTATGGGGGATTGGTTTGATCTGGAAGGATTTTGACAGGATTGAGAGGGCTAGCAGGGTTCATGAGGGTGCTTGGGAGGGTGGAGGGCTCTCCTCCTTCCCCTACCTCCTGGGACCAGGGACTATTTTTAACCTCCTAACTGTCATACTCCCAGATGAACAACACCCCCAGAACCACTGATCCTATCCATCCCTTTCTCCACTCTGAAATACTTCCTTGGCTCCTGGTACTGGCAAATGCTGGTAAAACTGGCTCCTGGAGCAGCTTGCAGAATGGGGGTGGGGGGTGGTTAGCATGGTTAGGAGGACTGGTTGATCCATGTGGGGAGGGTTGTCCTTTTGGGGGTGAGGCAAAAGGCTGGGAGGCGGTGGAAAAGCACAGCTTTTGGGCTGTTGCAAACTGTACAGAAGTTCAGTTAGATCAGTATCACCAGACCCAGTCAATCCAAGTTAGACTACCTCTGAAGTTAAATTAGATTGGGTCAGCTTTTTTAGACCAATCTAAGTTTCCTGAATTTCTGTAGAGTTTGCAATTAGATTGACCTAACTAGGGATCTAAGTGCAAGGTTCTCACCTGGGTGAATTAAGTTAAATTAGGTAGCCATTTTAAATGTGATCTGCCTGCACTGCCCACCTGTACCTAGACATAGATAAGAAACAAGGAGGAGGTTCTTCTTTAACTATAGTGAGGTTACATTCATCCATAGATTTCAAAAGCTGTCAGGACTCAAGTTATTTGATGCTAAGGAAGTTCAATCGAGGATTTTCTACTGAGAGCACTCTGTCTGAACCTCCCCACAAAAGTTTCAAGTTCTCCTGTGAACACAGCTGATCGTTTACTAGTTAAGATATGTGAAAAGCATTGTGATCACATAAGTGAAACTGAGTACCTTAACTTGGGCTACCCAACAGTTGAGGCATAGAAAGGGAAGAACACAAAGAAGCCAATGATTCCATTTCATGTCATTTTTCAGAAATGTATCATACATTCCATTGTCATTCTTCTTTCTTTTTATTTTGTAAACTGTATCCTTTATGCTACACATCTAGGAATATCTGAATTTTAAAAAATCTATTGTCCATTTTTTGAAAGTCCATTGTTACCTGTTGATTCACAGGCAGTCTAAACATATTACCAAAAGTGTTATGTCATTTATAGTCATATTAAACCCCAGTGGCCCTGAAGAGTAAAATTCAATTAGGATTACTAAGTTTTAAGGGTATACCTACACAAAGAAATGGAACCAATTTAACTAAATTGAATGCTAAATCGAAATGAATTGAGCCACATCAATATTAGCCACTCTGAGCTAATTTAAGAGGGTTCACACTAGGGATTTCATCAATTTAACTAAATCAATGTAGAAACTGATTTAGTTACATTGGTGCACAACTTTTTTTATGTAACCAGAGAATAAGTGACATGGACCTCAGCTCATTTAGAGCATTCCTGAAGTCAACTGTTACTGGTGCAAGGGTCTATCCTTTGCAGCTCCTTGTAGAATCATTGCTATATAGACTGTTTTGAATCCATGTAACAATCCGGAGGGGAGAATTTATTATTGACACACAGAGGCACTTAGATGAATACATTAAGTGTCCCGGTATCTAATAAGTCAGTTTCCAAACCATAGCTTTTATGGCATTTCGACCAGTGTATGACATTTCGACCAGTGTTTCATTTCAAAGCTGTTTCGATGCATTTCAAGCTCAAAACAGTGAAATCAAAATGAAATGAAAGATTTCAAAACAACTTCAAAATAAAACAAGGGCACTCGAAACATTTCAAAGTTTTGAGTTTTGAAGCCGGGTTTGCTTGCAGCTAAACAGAAACTAAGGAGAGGGAGGGGGAAGAGAGGGGAAGGACTGCTCTGATCTTGACTGTGTAGCTGGCCAGTGACTGTGATCCTTCCCTGAGGTCCCTTCCAATCCCAGTGCTCTGGGGGAGGGATGGAAAAACAGCATAAAAAGCATTGTTTGAACTGAACTTTCTCTGTGCCTTGGGGTCAGCTTACTGAAGCTCAGCAGCATCAGAAAGGCTATCACTTCCTACTTCCTAGTCTGTTCCTAGCAAGTGGGATCCAATAACTTTTCCTTTCCTAATACCCTTTATTATTATGTTTATTCCTCTCAATGTATTCCTTCCCCAAAATCCTCTTTTTGTTTTTGTTGATCTATTTTGATTCTTTCCCCCTAGAAATCTGTGCTTTCCTCTCACAGTGTGCATTCCATTCACTCTGAAGGGAAGCACAACATATATTGCATATTATAATATACAATTTATACAAAAACACATACATATATTTATATATTTTATTTATTACATGAACATAATATATTTTATTTAATACATACATACAATTATCTACATATATTACATAATACATATTACATTATAGAAGAACGCACAGATTTGCCAGCACACCAAACATATTATGAAGTGAGCTGGAAAGGCAGCTGGCAAGCCTTCAGGGAGGGATGGAAGAGGGGATAGAGGGAGAGCTTTAAGTCCCCGTCCCCTCATCCAAATGAGACATAGCCTCTTTCCTCCCACTAGCAGGCACGAGGCTTCTTGTTATACTGGCAGGAAGGAGAGGGGAGAAGTGCCACTACATGAGTCTGCATCCCCTCCAATAGCACCAGCCATACCCCACTCCCACCACCACCATGACAGTCTCCTCTACCCCCATTTCACTTTCCAGCCTGAGGCTTCCAATGCCAGAGGGAGAGATGGAGCTGGATCTGGATCTGAGTGCCATAGTGAAGGAAATTCTGAGGAAGAAGCAGGAATCATCTGTTTGTGCTTCACACCCCTCAAGTTTCCCCTAGAGCCAGGTTTCCTTCGCTAAAATGCACTTGAGAGGAGGTTGAGGTAGAGGTTGTGCAGGCAAGTGGTTCAGCTGAGTCGACTCCTCCTGTTGCTGTGCCTCTGCCTGCTGAGGAGGGGGAAAAGACAGCATCCGCACATGCACCCACACCCCAGAAACAAGGGGATAGTATGGTCTGGGATCATTTTGAGCTAAAAGATGATCCCACATCTGCTATCTGCCTGCACTGCCAAGCCAAAACCAGCTGGGGAAAGGGTACAAAACACATGAGCACCATGGGGATGCTGATGCATCTCCTTGGGCATCACCCCCTTGCCCTTGCTTTTCCTCAGCCTGGCACCCGTGGGAGCATACCCAATGGGAAGCCCCCATCTCACTCCAAAGCCCCCATCCCCCTGAAGCAGAGGCATGCCACCCTGGAACAGTGGGGGAAAGTGGGGGGGGGGGCACACAGGGGGGTGAGGTGAGCAAGGTCACCAAGGTGAATGAGGACACCAAGAGCATTGGGGAGACGCTTTCTCTGGATGGCCAGCCCTTCTCCTTTGTTGAGTGGCCAGGGTTCAGGTGTCTCATGGTGCTTGTGGCCCCATCGTACAGAGTGCACACATGAACCATCTTCAGCATGACAGTGGTGCCCACCCTGTATGAGGCATGCAGGGAGTACTTGAAAGGGGTGTACGAGGCAGGTCTGCAGGTGGCTTTACACTTTACCTTGGACATCTGGAGAAGCCAAGGTGAGATCATGCCTACCTCTCCCTCACAGGGCACTGGTGTGACCTGTTAGGCTGTCGGTAGGCTCTCCTTCAAGCTGAGGTGATGAATGAGTCCCACACGGCATCCAAGATCATGGGGGACAAGAACTGCTTGATGCAGGGGAGGCTCACTGGGCAGGGTGAGCTCACCCATTGGTTCATGGTCACTGACAATGGGGCCAATATGGTCAAGGCAGTCTGTGAAGCCAACTCTATTGGCATCAAATGTGTAGCACACAAGTTGCACCTCATTGTCAGGGATGCCTGGGAGGGGGACAGGGCTGCCAGTGATGGTGTCAGCACCACCAGCAAGATCATTTGCAAATGCAGGAAGGTGGCAGGCTACTTCCACAAGAACATCAAGTGGGGGCAAGATGCTGCAGGACAAACAGGAAGAGTAGAACATTCTGCAGCACAGAATCATTCAGGATGTGGAGACTTGGTGGAACTCCACATAACTGATGCTTGGGAGGCTGGTGGAGCAACCAGAGGGGCATCCGTGAGATTGGAATCAAAGGCCCCCTTAAGAGAGATGAGTGGGATACCATCTCCCAGATCTTGGTGGTCCTCAAGCCCTTCCTCAAGTCCACCAGGAGCCTCAACGCTGGCGATGCCCTACTTAGCCAGGTGATCCCTGTAGTGAGGGAAATTTAGAACCAAATGGAGCAGTTCCAGGGGATCAATGTTCCTGGCTGGGGCAGGCTGCTGTCACCAGATGTGCTGAAGGAGGGCATCAGGAAATGGCTCGATCCCTTGCAGTCTAGTACAGTCCATATGCTGGCCACCATGTGTGACCCAAGGATGAAGGTGAGTGTATGCAGCAGCAAAACCCTGGATCACTGGATGGAGGTGCTGGTGAACAGAGTAGGGAGGCAGAAGGGCAGAGGCAGGGGGGACATGGAAGAGTGGGATCCACTATCCCATGCCAGCATGCCATCCACCAGCCAGCCTCCTCCTTCACCACAGGCACTGCTGTTGTGGGCCAAGGGCATGGCTTCTATGGTGGGGTCCAGAGGCACCAGACCCCACCATCAGGCAGGTAGTACTCAGGCCTCAGTGGCTGCCTATCTCACTGAGGACATGGAGCCGCTGCTGTGTGACCACTTGTCCTACTGGGCAAACCTCAACAAGATGTGGCCGGATCTGGACACAGTTGCCCAGGAACACCTATACTGTCCACCAACCAGTGTTCCAAGTGAGAGGGTGTTCAGCATTGCTAGTAATGTTGTGACACCCTGCCACACTTCCTTGGATCCTAGTTTTGTGAAGAAGCTGGTGTTTCTGAAGGTGAACCTCCCGCTGCTGGGGTTCCTCACGTTCCACATGCAGATGGAGTGATTGCCACCCTCCTCACTCCGTCCGCACTTGCTTCTTTTTTTTTACCCTTCAATTTCACAGCCATTTACTGCCCAGCTTTCAGAGCTGGAGGGGGCACTCACTGTATAACTAGCCACCGGGGAAGAACATGTTCCTGCTGAGCTCCCATACCAGGACAAACTTGGACGTATGATCTAGGGCTATGGGGAAGGAGGAGGCCCCAGATCCTGGATATGACCACTAAAACTGCACCCTTCCAGGGTTGAGAGGCTTGGTAGGAATGCCATTGGCATGGCAGCCCCCAAGAAATGCCAGGACCTAGGACCTCCCTGGTGAAAGGTGGGTAGGAATCTCCATATGACCTCCAGCCACCACACTCATGCACAGTCCTGGCTGGGGAAAGCCCAGACCCATCACATCTTTGACAGGCCTGAGGCTTGCTAGTTGCAGTGGAATTGTGAGACTCCAGGTGAGCTCAGCTTAGCTGCTTGAGATGTTAGCTTTTGGGTTGAAAAACCCTTCATTGGGCTGAGGAAGCACTTGCAGTTGGTGTGCACTTTTCCTAGATGGAAGGAATAGTAAATAAGTCAGAGGCTGGCATGCAATGCAGGCAAGAAAGCCAATCAGTGAAAATGGAAATGGAGGCATCAGGGGGTGAGGGACAGGCTGGGGTGGGTGGGGAAGGGGGATGTAGCACTTAAAAGTGGAGAAGTACCTGGGGAGTCAGATGTCTGGCAGGTTGTAGTGTTTAAGAACTCCAATGTCTATGTTGAGTTCATACGTTTGTGTATCCAGGAGGTTGATGAAGTGAAGTGCATAGACTCATCTGTGAAAAGTGGTTTATAAATTCCCTTTGAGGATCAGGCCTAAGAGATTGGAGACAGGTATTTGGGTGTTCTTGCCTTTGATAGATTTTCAGTGTGCACTCATTCTGGTGCACAGTTGATGTTTGGTGTCTCTTACGTATTTTCCATCAGGGCATTTGGTGCCCTGATGGAGATATGTATTGTGAAGATATCTCCATACTGAAAATATTGTTGGCAGGCTTTGAATGTCTTTTTATGGCATGGTCTGGATCCATTCAGTGTGTTTTGGGCTGTAGGAAGTTGGCTCCTGGCGATGAGGTTAGTGAGGTTAAGTGCTTGTTTAAATTTACAAACTGCTTTTCATAGATGAGCCTATGAACTGCACTTCATCAACCTCCTAGGTACAGAAACTCACGGACTCAATATAGACATTGGAATTCTGACAAACTGCAATCTGCCAGACATCTGACTCCCCAGCTACTTCTCCACTTGTAACGGCTACATCCCCCTTTCTCCCTTACCCCAGTCTCTCTCTCACACACCCTGATGCCTCCATTTCCATTTTCACTGATTGGCTTTCTTACCTGCATTGCATGCCAGCCTTTGGCTTCTTTACTATTCCTTCCATCCAAGAAAAGCACACACACCAACTGCAGGTGCTTCCTGAACTGGATGAAGGGGTTTTCAACCCAAAAGTTTGCTGTGGTGAAAACTTACCAGAGTCCTAAGAGAGGAAGCGGAATGCCATGCTGACAGCTGATCATGGCAAAAGTGGTGAAGATCAAAGTAAAAACATGCAGCAGAGCCAGGAGGAGCCGGGAATGGCTCCCGTGTTGGCCTGCACATGCTTTATGAAAGCGTGCCAAGGGCAATTGTCTGGGTACCCGGCACCAAGAGAAAAGGTCCTGCTGGAAGGAAGCCGGGGGGACCAGGAAGAGCATCCTCGGCTGGCCCAGAGGGGCCAGAGAACCCAGATGACACTGAGAAGGAAGCTTCATGGATCCCTCAGGAGGGGAGCATCAAGAGAATGCTGGGCCAGCGAGGGCCCAAGGAGTCAGTTACAGAGCCAGTGTGGGCTAAGGGCAACAGCCCCTGCAACTGAGGATACCGGCAAATACAGTGAGGATGGAACCTTGACCTGGACAACAGGTGACAGGTACTGAACTCGGGGAGAAGACGACACATCAAGAGGAGCTAGAGCCTGGGGAGAATCTGGCTCCACATAAGCCGAGAGCAGAAAGGGGCCTCAGTGAGTGCTTAGGACAAGTATCATGAATAGCTGATGACAGCAGTTCCCAAGAAACTGAGCATTGGGAAGAGCCTGAGCATCAGCCCTAATGGCCAACACCACAGTTGGCATTAGGCGGGGGTGTAGGGAAGGTGGAGCCCCAAGAATAAACGACTACGAGGGCAGCCAAGTGGAAGTACCAGGGGAAGTGGGACCAAACATTGTCCTCCCTATAGAAACCTACTTATCATCAAAGATGTGGCAGGAGAGACCCCTGGGAGGATGACTCAAGGTCGCTACCCATAGCCTGGCTATGCCACCCAAGAAGCCACGGCAAGGTTCGTGAAGAACCCAGACATGCGATGCTCGGGGGAGAGGCATGGGAGGCTACACTTGCTAAGATATATTTCTCCAACTATTCAGTTGGTCTACTAAAAGATATGAGATTGACTCAAAGAACCTTGTCTGCCATGTCCTTAGACTAAAATGGCTACAACCTATATCCCTATCACCTGTCCCCAGTCAGTTGACTGGAAGGAAGCAGGGTCCTGGGCACATCTAAGCCCCAGGGCTGAGGGTGGCTGGGAGAGTTCTCTGGCAGCTGCTGGAGAAGGAAAGAAAGGCTCTGTGACAGTTTGGCTGCCTGAGAAGATAGTGCTAGTGTTCTGCTTACCTGTTGTCATTTAAAGTGGGGGACCAGACTGAAGGCTGTAGGGGAGGAGGATGCCTCATCGGGGCACAGTACCATGTCATGTAGAGGCCCCAGCATCAGTCAGGGTGCAGCAACAGGGGCATAGAGAGCCCAGTGACAATAGAAGTTAGAGTAAGACTTCATAACAGGGGTGATATTGATATAATATCTATGAGGTATGGGGTATGGTAAAAGGTGGTTGGAGCCATGCATCTAGCCCATAAGGCTTAGAGTGTCCCCTTGAAGCACCTACTTAGAGTGTGTCCCAGGAAGGGGTCCAAGAACCTACATGGTTTAGTAGGGTCCATTAAGACCCTATGAGGAGAGACTGGGGCACCTGGACCTCTTCAGCCTCCTCAAGAGAAGGTTGAGAGGCGACCTTGTGGCTGCCTATAAGTTCATCATGGGGACACAGAAGGGAATTGGTGAGGTTTTATTCACCAAGGCGCCCTCAGGGGTTACAAGAAATATTGGCCACAAGTTAGCAGGTTTAGATTGGACATTAGGAAGAACTTCTTCACAGTTAGAGTGGCCAAGGTCTGGAACGGGCTCCCAAGGCAGGTGGTGCTCTCCTCTACCCTGGGGGTTTTCAAGAGGAGGTTAGATAGGCATCTAGCTGGGGTCATCTGAACCCAGCACTCTTTCCTGCCTATGCGAGGGGTCGGACTCGATGATCTATTGAGGTCCCTTCCGACCCTAACATCTATGAATCTATGAATAAGACCATGACTGAGCTGAAGCTTGAGGACTGCCTCCCTACCTATTATCTTTTCCAACAAGATGTGGCAGCAGGTGAGAAGAGAAGATGGCCATAGGGTGGAGCTGGCATGGTTACAGGGCCCTAGGGGTATCACGACCATCTCTAGGGACCCTACTGTGTAACAAAGTGTAGCTTCCCAGAAACCCCTGCACCTATGTCCTTGAATCCTGATAGACTTCGTGGCCTCAGCAAGGCCTACCATGCCTGCTGTTTTCACCCCACTCTGCCCTAATACACACACATGACATGAGTTTTACTTGTCAGTGCCTTGAGGTGCAGTTTCCCAGAAACCCCTGCACCTATCTCCTTGAACCTTGGCAGGCTTCATGGCCTCAGCAGGGGCTACCATGCTGGCTGTTTTCACCCTCCTGTGGCTTCACAATTACAAGTGACATGAGTTTTGCTCTGAACAGTTTGAAGTGCAGTTTCCCAGAAATCCCTGCAACTATCTCCTTGAAACTTGACAAACTTTGTGACCTCATGAGGAGCTACTATCCCTGCTATTTTCATTCAAATCAGGGATAAAATGACAAAGTTATAGGCATTTTCATGGTTCCCCCTTATAGCCTATGTGTGAAACGTTGAAACAGTGAAAACAAAACACTGTCCCTTTGAAATGGCTACATGGATGTCAAAACAAAATGGTGCTGTTTCACACAGCCCTAATTTTATGTATTGGCTAGTAAGAAGGGAGTTAACTGAATACCAGGAAGTTTGAATACTGGGATTTCAGAAATTCAGGTATTTCAAGCTGTGCTAACTTAGGTTTCTCAAATACCAGTAACTGGATAAGTCTCGTCTCTGCTTTGATGTTCTGTTGAGGTTGCCAGTTAGTTTCACAGCTATGTGATAAGAATTGGCTTGAGAACAGCAGCTAATTATGTGTAAATAAAAGAAAAGAGTAATGGATATTTAACTCCTCATGATCTGAGATAGGTTTGAATTGACGTTTGAGCCCTGATTTGGCATGTTCTTGTGCATGGACAGGTTCTCATTGATACCAGTAGTCTACCTGCATGGAGGATTTGGGATGATTTGGGGCATTAGAATTTAATAATTTTTCATCTTTTTAACAGTTTTCTTCAATTATTCAGTCACTGCATTTTTTCTTCTTTTTTCTTTGGATTTTTTTGGTGAAACTCTCTAAGCGGTGTCCCTATAATAAAATTTTTAATACTCTTTGGGTGTAGGTTATCAAATTATTTTTATTTCATGATAAATTTAGGGGGAAATGGAAATAATATCCACTGGCTATTTAAAAAAAAACTGTTGTGAAAATGGTGACAAATATAAAAAGAAGACTTATGGGGCATTCATGAATATTCATACTAAAATCACCTAGGCAAAAGTAGATGGAATACAAAATTAATCTCTTTTGAGGTTACTTTGAGTTTACTGAACATATTCAAACAATATTGCAAAGGTCACAGAAAAAAAACAAAACCAACCTGAAATTGAAATTTTTTCTTGTTCCAATTAAAAAACAAGCTTCCTGAAAAAAACCTGTTTAAAATGAATAGCTGATTTTACCAAGGAATTGTTCAAAGGAGAATTCAAATATAGTTCAAATGATGCTAATATAAAACTAGTGTGTTCTTGCAAAATAAAGGTTCTTACTTAAGTTTTGCAGATGACAGAAGTGTTATAAAATTGTCTAGGTGGTGGTTAAGTCAACAGTGTTATAATAAGTGAACCATCACTTATTGCTTCTGAAAGGCTAATGTGAGAAATGAACATGATGTGTTTGGACCAAAGGAAACAGAAAAATAGCAATAGATGGGGTGTGAACTATTTGATTATTTGCATGTCAGCCTTTTATCTGTTTTCAGACTGATTTTAATGTGTGCTAATTGTATGCATTTGTTCTGGCCAAATTTTAACCTGATCTATGTTTGCTTAATGTGGTTGCTGCTTCTGACAGCTAGAAAATATTAAAGGAAAATGGAATTTCTATCTGCAGGAAATGTCCTAAATTTCACTGTCCTAAAGTTTCCAAATAAATCTATTTAGAAATTATCAAAACAGTTTATTTTGAGTTTTTTCTAATAGAATATTGTGCCAAAATTGAGCATTTTTAGCTGAAAAAAATATTTTGATTAAAGGCCCTGCTTTAAAAAGCTTAAGTCCATCCCAATCATGCAGTCAGTCCAATAAAATTTATCACCCACAAAAATCTTTCTCAATCAAGATTTGTTTTGAATAAAGCGTAATCGCTAATAAAGAAAATACCTTGTTCAAAATGTGTTGGTAAGAGTTAGGACTTATCAATGTTTTGTATGTTTTTAAAGTATTGATAGTGTTTTTTATTTCCCAATTATCAAATTAAGTGGAAGCATGAGAAAAAAAAAATCTACTGAGCCATTAAATCTCCTTAAATGTGGGGAGAAGTGTGTTGGAAAAAAACTCGGAGGCATCACATCTTCCCTATCCTCCCTTCATGCTACACTTTTTCTGTAGCAGTTCTGGCTTAGGTTTTGGCAGCAGTGGTGTATGGTGTAGGAGCAGGAGCTAAAAGCATACTGCTATGTGGGAGAGATGTCACTGCCTTGTATTCTCACACCAAAAGTTGATATTTAAATGGCCACTACACACACATTGGGAGCCCCCCTGCCTCCTCCCTCTGCTGCCTACTCAGCCACTTCTCCTATACTGCCCAAAATGCAGTACTGGGCAATAACACCATTTGTTAAAGCTTTCACTTGCTAATTATTTGAGATTGTTTTATTTTCCAGAAACTAAATCTCAGGCAAAACCTATATTAAGAAAATACATTAAAATGGCACTGGTTTTCAGTTCTTTTCTAGTTTCAGAATAATTTTGCATTTGTAACAGTAGTTGCAAATAGTGAAACTAAACTATTGGATATTGGGCAGTGGGTTTCTATATTTCTAAATACAAGTGTTTCAGTCACATAAGGAGAAGAATGTGGTTGTACTCTTTGATTTGTAATAAAATGGGACAGATCCATGGGTGGATCTACATTTGGAAAAGCGGGGTTCAGATGATGAGGCACATTCTCACATACAAAAAACCCCACATGATTTTCTCCAGTTAAAAATAAACTAGAAGCTTTACTAATATGCTAGGGGTGTAGGACTGTATTATTCAGTTTAAGATTGAAGAAAAACAAATATAATTTCATTGGCATGAGTTAAAAACAGGCTGCAGGGCTGCAAGATAGGAACTTCATTACCAGGAGCAGCTAACAGATGGCAGAATTTCAGAATAAAGGATAGTTTGATTGGCAGAACATCAAGACTGTTAAGAAGGAGAGGGTCAGTAACACCTGTGTAATGAATGCTTAAGAAGGGATCAGGTAGATTATAATGAGCCACAAAGTCAATTGATTCTGTCAGCACTGCCTTAACACAAGTGTCACTGCCACTGCCAGGTAGTTGGTTTTAAACTTGGGTGGATCAGGAATTAAAGGGAAAGTACATCAATCAAAAAGTTTATCAATGCATCCTTCTCCCCCAGATCTGCCTCTGAACAGGTCCTTATTTGGTGTAAGAACTCTAAGCTTGAGTAGTGTTTTGCCACTTCAAATATATACAGCAACATAATATACTAAATATATTACCTCCAGAAATTTAATATATCTCATCCAGTGCATTGAATGCCCTCTTGGAAAATACGTAGGAGAAACCAAACAATAACTGCATAACGGATTGAACTTGCACCAAAAATCTATCAGACAAAAATACCAAATTTGTGGGTGCACACTTCTTACAGATGACCACTCTCTCTTCAGTTTCCCAGTTCTAATCCTCAAAGGGAATTTACAAAACACCTTTTGTAGATGAGCCTATGAACTTCACTTCATAAATCTACTAGATACAAAAAATCACTCCCTTCTCTACCCATTGTTTTCCTAATTTCCACCTATTTACATTCTCACTGATCTCCTGTCATACTTTTAGCTTCTTTCATTCCTTGGAGACAAGCAGAGTCTTCCTATTCCTGAAGAAGGGTACTTGTGCCTGAGAGCTTCCAGAGAATTTTGTTCTAACTACTCAGTTGGTCTAATAAAAGATATCGCATCTACCCAAAGAACCTTGCCTGCCTGTGCCCTTAGACTAACATGGCTACAACCAGAAACGCTGGACTGAATATAGGCAGACAAGATTCTTTGGAAGAATCTGGACTAAATATAGACATTGGTTTTATGGCACATTATAACCTGCCTACCATCTGATAAAACCAGGTAATTTCTCTACATTTTACCACCTATATTCTATCATCAGTTCACCATTTTCCCCCACCCCACCTACCTGTCTTGCACCCTATGTCTCCCATCACCTCTGATCTTCACTGAACATTTGCATTTTCACAGACCTGCATTTTGCATATTGGCTTCTATTCCACCCAGGAGAGCACACAAACACCAGCAGAATCTCTCTATTCTTGAAGAAGGGTGTTTTTGCTTGCAAGCTTAATTTTTCCAACTGTTTAGTTGCTCTAATAAAAGATACCACACCTACCCAAAAAACCTTGTCTACCTAGGATAAAATACTGTATTTTGCGCAGTGTGTTTTTTGTTCAGAATCAGGCCAATAAACTCATGAATAGAACCCTCACTCTGAATGGAAATCCCATTCAGAAATGTGTACATCTGAAGGTAAATTAAAAAAAAAAAAGGAATTGTTTGATTCCAATTCATTCCAATATTTTAGCAGTAATTATTAGTTACATTTACATAATTCTTCTTATATGTGACTCACAAAATAATTTACAACAGCGGTATCATTATCCTCATGTTATAGAGCATTTTAACTTAGCTACAGAGTGGGGTCACATAGCAGGCTGTGGAAGATTTGGGAACTGAATCCAGGTCTCTTGAATCTGCAGATTAAAAATGAAGATTTTTAAATGAATAGATAAAAAGGTATGAAATATGATGCATGCTATGTTTGAAGGAACCTTGATGCTGACTGAAGAGAGAGAGCTCCTGTGACCTAAAAGGATTTTATAAACACACTTTCAAGTCCTGGTGTCTCTCTCTCCATTTCACTAGTACAGAAAATCTTCTAGTACAGGGAAACTGCCTGCTGATAATGTAGAGAAACTTAAACGACAATTGAGGTGGACATCCCAAGTTCTAAATACAGTTACTCATATTGGATATTTGACCAGCTGGGATGAATACACAGAATAGGGTGATGACCAGGGATCCTGGTTTTCTCTGATAAAAAAAAATAAAAAAATCTATTTTTGTTTTTAACCCAAAATCCACATTTTTCCATTTCCATTTAAAATTGTTCATTTTTAAAATAAAACACTACTAATATATAGAGATGTATATAGTGGTATTTAATTTTATTCATGGAAAAATATGAATTTTGGGTTACTTTTTTTTTTAACTGAAAATTGGGGGTAGGGGGAATATCAGAGAGAACCAGGATCCCTAACTTTGTCCCATTTAACATTTATTATTTAGATCATAAAGCAAGGCATAAGAATAGATATATACATAAAAAATAATCTACAAATAACAAGAAAAAATAATCTATTTGTAGCAGATGTTCAGACCATGAAGAAACCTCAGAAACATTTACTGGAAAATTACTTTCTATGTTGATAATAAATTTTATCCAGTCAGTGGATTCAATGCCTTTGTGTTTCATTAGCCCAGCATTACTTTGCTTGGAGTATGACTGGATTTTCAATGATGTAGTACACAATAATTTTGTGTAATTAAATACATATTGGGGGGAAAGTCCAGAACAATATGTATACTTTTGGCCAAATATTGCTAAAAATATAACATCTAAAATATAATATTTCAAATCAAGGTTGATTTTAAAAGTTTCAAATTCAGTTTCTTTTTAACTATAGACCTGTTGATATCAAGGTATGTGAACTTCCTTAAAACCTATGTAAACTAGAAATAAGTGTTTAGATATAATGCTAAAACCATCTAAGGAGAGAAGCATGTCAAGTTCAAGAATTTGTTTCATGGGAATTTGAATGTTGGAAGGCAATTGTGCAGATGTGAGAAGGGTGATCATATGGAAAAAGTATTGAAAAGTTTAGGATTGTTTATACTAGAAATCAAATAAATTAAAGGGAAACAAAAATCATATAAAATAATTAATTTATAGAAATGCTAATTGGCACTTTTGTTTCTCCTTTCTCATTACACAAGAAGTCAACATTGAGTCTAATCAAATTTACATATATAATTCAATCTCAATAAAAAACTACCTCTAAATAAACAGCAGAACTCACTGTACAGCAAGGTACTCACCCTGCCAGGGTATACAGCAGGTTACCCTGGCTGAGGTAGGAGAGGTTGGGGCCAGCAACAGTGCTGGCCCCAGCCCTCTTACCTGGGGTCCTGGGAGCCTGGCTGGCAGCTGGAACATAGGTCTGGTGGTCCAGGCTCCAGTTGTGGGCAGTGTGTGCTACCACCACATATGCTGCCCCACTTTTTTCTGCACAGTATTTGTTTTTTTTTTTGCCCCCTGGATCTCTTGGGGTCAACCCTCCCCCTCTGCCCCACGCTACAAGGTAGCAGCACAGGAAATGCCTGTATCTGCAGTGTGTGACACTGCAGATGGGTCTGTGGTGCTACATACCGTACAGCCACGCTCTTCTGGATGCAGCCCTAGAGTACAGAGGCCAGTCCCCAGGTCATGAAGGTGGCCACTTCATAAACTATTATTTCAGTTTTAATACTTGATATTTATAGAGGACGATCTTGGGGGACTGGCAAATGTATCTTTTAGCTGCTTTGAAAAACAGGTGGAGAGGCTGCTCAGGAACATGAATCTGCTGTCATGTCATAACTTACATTTATATGATCTTTGGGCTAATTTGCCCAAAGTTTGACCTTGAATGAAGCAGATTTACAGTTGTAGAATTTTGCTACATAAGTATTGTGTCATATCAGTATTTTTTAATATCCATACAATAGCAGTAGGTGTCTGCCTATGCCAGGGGTGGAGAGAGTTATTCACCCTGGAAGCCACATCCAATCCTCCACTGAAGTTCAAGAGTCTGGGAGCGAGGGGCGGGGGGTATGCTGAGTGACCCGGAGTCAAGCCAGTCCAGCTGTTCCTGAGGGGAGTGTGCCATGGGGTAAGCAGTCCTGGGAGAAGTGGGCGGGGCTTCAAGAAGCTGGGTGAGCACGTACCGTGTTGCATGTACCATGCCAGCGGGCCACATGCAGCTTGCAAGCTGGGGTTTGTCCACCACTGGCCTATGCCCTCAGTCTTCTAAGATAGTCTTTTCATTCCTCTAGAAGCCCTTTTTTTTACATCTCTTTGTATTTAAGTTCAACTCTCTTGGAGGTGGGTGATCAAAATTGTATATAATATTTCACATGAGTTCTTACCAAGGCCATGCAAAATGACATGTCCAATTTCACTATATTTATTCAGTGTATTTCACCCAAGACATTGTAGTGCAGCATTTGGTTCATCATATCTGTTCCCCCTCTTTCCCAGCTGCATTACATTCTTCATTATTCAGCCAAGTTTTTGTCAGCTTTAGTGAATTCCAGCTGTATGGTTCTTAGCATATAGCATCCCAAAATGCATGACACTTGCACTTTGTACAATTGGATTTCATTCCATTTTTATTATGGCAGTCCTCAGGATAATCCAGTTTTCCTATATGAAATCTGAATCCTCTCATGTATTGATCATGTCTTTCAACTTCGTCATCAACACATTCTCCTTTTTGTGCCAAAGTCATTAATGCAAATATTAAAACTTTGGTTCCAGGATTGCTCCCTGAGGGACTTTACTAGTAACCTCTCTACAGCCTACTATTTTCCTTAATAGCACCACATGTTGTCCTTCCATTAGCCCCTTCTTTACCCACTGTCTAATTTCTCTACTAAATGCCATCTTCACTAACAGTTTTCCACGTGGCACTATCCCAAATTCATTACTGAAGTCCAGATATGTGAGTTCTACCACTGTTTCCTTTTGTGGGAAACTAATAGTCTTTGATAGTTGTAACAAAATTTAATTTTGGTACACCTATTTTGCATTTTATCCTATTTTCTACTCGCTTCTATGTCATTAATTCTTCTGTCCTTGAAAGCTTATTTTAATATCTTGCATACTATTGAGGTCAGACTCAGATGCATAAATACTTGGATCACTTTTCTCCTTTCTTATATATTGGGCATCACATTGTTATTTTCCTTATTGCTTGCCCTCTGATATCATATACCAATTCTTTCATTATTTTGGGATGGAAATTAGTCAGTCCTCCCAATTTGAGTAATTCAACAATTTGGGCTTTGCTTATACTTTGGATATGATGTTATCTTTTAGCCATTCTCTTTCATCCCTTCGTTCAAAATTATTGACCTTAATACAAAATGAGACAGCATTTTTGTGCATCAGTCCTGGAATATCATTAATTTCTACTCAGTCTTATTGCAAAATGGTATAATTTCTTCTTTCATTATTTTTATTTATGTTTCTGAATAACTTTTTTGTATTTGGTTTAATATCTTTTGCAATTTCTAACTCATCTTAATTTTATGTAGGTCTTCCTTTATTTACATACTTCCTGCCCTGTGCAAAGCAGTCTGCTTTGTAGGTCACTCCTTTTCTTCATTCTTTTTTTAATCTTTGTGTTCATTTCCAACATACTCTCTGAGCTGGTTATTTAGGTCTGGAGACTTTTTCTCCAGGGTTTCCTTTCCACCCTTCCCCTCCATCTGCAGGGTGTGTATTTCCATTTACTTTTGAGCCTACTAAATACTAAAACCACATCTAAAACAGATTCATCTTGTGTTGACCTGGTAACTTGTGAACAAATTTGTCGTGTATCATGTTCAGGACAATCTGGACTCAGCCATGGTTATTAGGAATTTTTTCAATATTTAAAAAGATTTAGTAAACAATTGAACATTTCCATTAATAATCAAGTATGTTCACAATAATAATGATAATATGAACTATGTACAAGAGATGTTCAGCTCTGAATGACTACTTAAGTTAATTTCTCATTATTAGTAATCAGTGTGAGACCTGATATGGAGGGCAATTCATTTAACATCTCCCTACTGGGAAGCTCGTAATCGCCCTCTAAAGCATCTGCTGCTGGCCAGTATCCAGAGGCAGGATGGTTGACTAGATATATATCTGGCCTGCTCCATTATGCAGTTCCGATGGTCTACGTTCCAGGAATGTGTGAAGTGTGTTAATATAGTAGATAAAAGAGTCATGCCCATACTTCAAAAACAAAATAGAACCAAGTTTAGACTCTTTTCATTGTATGGAATGGAAAGAAGGAAGCACAATATGCTGCTGCTTTATATTAATGTGATTGTATGCAAAAATATTGATGCATAGTGCTGAAAGCTTAGCACAGCGAGGGAATGGAAGACATGTTCTTCAGAATATCTCAGCAACTGAGAAAGCTGCCATGTTTATAACAGTACAACTAGGATATATGTGTGTGTGTATGTATATGTATGTATATATTTATTTATATAATATTTATATGTATTTTAAAAATATAATCAATATCTAGGTCAAGGAAATGTAGTGCTATCTATACAAATTAAGAGTATTTTCATGGAAGATTTCTGAGCAAGCCTATTATATATGCCGAATTCTGTTTTTATTACGTATTTTAAGTGTAATAAATCTCATCCATGATTATTTGCAGAAATAAATGTCACTTATTGTTCTCTACAACATAATAATGATAAACTTGACAAACTGTGGTAGCTCTTTCAAGCCAAAGGAAACAATCAAATATATGACAGGCGTTTCTTGGGCTGTTCTCAAAACAGAACCTCCCTTTGGCATCCCTAAGTCTGAAATGGCACATTCTTTATGACCTTTTCACCTTCTTGAGATTAATTGCAGACCACACCATACATTACAAATTGAAATACTGAGAAAGCGCTTCTGTTTTGCTGGCTTTTTTCCAAAGATATTGTTTGTCAAGAGTTCAGCTGCATAAATCAATGAACTTGAACAATGAATCTGGAGTATTTGGGCATGTCTTTTATTTCAATAACTTGATATAAATTGGCTTAAAGAAAAATCAATCTGTTATCACCAGTTGGTTTGTTCTCATCTCTTCCAAAGCATTTCAGATGTACTAAAAATCCAAATTAAAAGTAAAAAACAAAACACAACAAAACACATTACAGATGATAATGTGGGATGAGGCACATGCTTGCTAGCATAAATTAATGTTAATTGCATCTTTTCATTAGTGACCTGTTACATCTCTCGAAGGATTTATTCAAAGGAATGTAGGTGCTGCTTGACTTTCCTTGGAATTTCAGCTGAAATAGAGCAGCTGATCTTCTGGGCTTTCTATAGAAGCATTCCCAGCATAAGCTTCCTGGATGTGTTAAATTACATCTCATGCACTGAGTAATCTGAAATGGTACATCCAGATGAACACATACATGCAGTATGCAGCCCCGCAGGCCCATCTACAGCACCACAAACTTCATATACCACACATGAATGCATTTGTAGTGCTGCTAATTTGGAGAGCCCAGTGCCAAAAATCCTGCACCTGAAAAAATTGGGATGGCGCATGTGGCGGCAGTGTACATCCCGCAAAACCAGAGCCTGGCCAGCTGGAGTCACAGTGGCTGGCCTGGCTCTGTCCACTGGATTGCCACCACTGGAGTCCACCTCCAGGACCCCCAGGGAAGGCTTTTGGGGCCAGGCCACGTTGCTCCACCTGGGGCAACTTGCCATGCACCAGGACATGAGTGCATGATTGTTCCCTGGGGACAAACAGCAGCAGCACATAGTGCAGCAACTATGTGCTGCTGCTACTTGTTCCCAGGGAAGCACACATGCCTGCTCATCTGGATGTGCCAATCATGCCACAACTCCAGCTGCATCACTCATTTTCAGGGGAATGTAAAGGTGCAGGTATCCTACCAATAATTCTGGAACCATTTCTCCTCCCTCTCTCCCTCCTTCCTTGATGATCAAATAACTGGACTGGTTTATTCCTTCATCCTGGGAGTGATACCTGCACTTTTTGTATCTGTAAAGTATAGAGGCACATGTTCAATTTGTCCAGGTTATATGTTTTTGGACTTCCTAATAAAGCATTCCATCTTGAGAGAGAACTTTGGATTTGAAGAATACAGCACTTAAATAATTAGAATGTATTCCAACCCAGGAAGAGGAACAATATTGAGTGATTGAAAGACCCTGTGGAAGAGAGATCATGCTCACCAGTACCTTAGTGAGAAACCCTGCAACCTCCCTGATAATCTTGACATCATTGTTCATTGCAAGCATCTCAAGAAAGGTAACTATGAGTTATGCAAAGAAATCACTAGACTTCTCTACAAAGAAACATCAGGATGGGTTTGATAAAAATGATAAAGAAGTTCAAGGTCTTTGTAACAGAAAAAGAAAAACCTGCATAGTGTGGCAGAATGCCGAACAGAAGCAAGACACTTGAATGTAGCACTGTTCCTTGCTACATTAAAGGAGAGACTCGGAGAAAAATTAAAGGGCAAAAGAGAAAGTGGTAGGAGAAGAGAGCAGAAGAGCCCCAACATTTTTCTGACAGCCATGATACGCAGTGTTTCTTTAGCACAATCAAAGCTATCTATGAGCCAAGCACACAAGGAGCCATCCAGCTGTGGTCCAAGGATGGAACAACACTTTAAAAATGGCTCTACCATCAAAGCCCCATGAAAAGAACACTTTCAAGAGCTTTTCAGTTGAGATTCTAATATTGAAGATAATGCCATCAAAGCCATTCCATAGTAGCCTGTTAAGGACTACTACTTTGCCAACCCACTAACCTATCAAGGAGCATGTCCAGACGAATGCACACGTGCTTCTTGCCCCATCTCAAACCCCTTTGAGATAGAGCAAGAGGCATGTGTGGGAATGAAAAAATGTTCCCCGTGCAGCAAACTTGCAATGCAGGGAGAAAATCTAAAAAAAAATGGAGTTTAAAAAAGTGGGGCAGGGTACAGTCCCAGAACATGCCCTGAGGCAATCGGAGATTAGGTCCTCCACAGAGATACTTCAGCTGCCAGAGCATTTCTATGGTTGGCCCCTCACCCTGGTGCTGAAACATGTGGCTTGCAAGGCAGTGTGTTGCAGCACCAGGGCTCCAGTGCTGATAAGTAAAGGGTTGGGGGGCTGGAGGAGAGGGGAGGGGACTATGGAGGGACCCCTGCTGGCCCTGCCCACTCCCCCAGCCCAGCCCTGCCTGCCCCCACCCCCCACCTGCCCCCCACGCCCCTCTGATCCCTACTCTGCCCAGCCCCAACCCCTGCCTGCCCCCCAGACCACCCTGATCCCTGCTCTGCCTGGCCCCATCCCCTGCCCACCCCCCAGGCTCCCCTGATCCCTGCTCTGCCTGGCCCCATCCACTGCCTGCCCCCCAGACCCTCCAATCCCTGCTCTGCCCATCTTCATCCCCTTCCAGTCCCCCCAAAGCCCCTGATCCCTGCACCCCCCCAGCATCCCCATGCGGGGGGGGGGGAACCTCGGCACTTACCAGCAATTGTAGCTGTCATCTGTGTAACTAGAGCCCTGCCCGCACAGCATGGGGCAGAGAGACAGCTCCAGCGGACCCAACCCAGGCCCTCCTGCCCTGTGCCCTGTGCTGTCTGGGGGGGCTCTGCCAGGAGGCCCCAGAGCTCCCCCAGCCTCTGTTTCTAGGGAAGTAGAGGCTTTTTCTGGGTTTTTTTTTCTTTTCTCTTTTTATTTTTTTTATTTTTTTAATTTTTTTTTAGTGACAGTGCCTGGGGTTGTGGGGGCAGGCTCGGAGGCCTGGGGATGTAAGTGGGGGATGGGGCCAGGTGGGGCACCCATTAGGGGTCTGGGAGAGTGGGGGTGGGGCTGGGGGGCTGCCATCGGAAGGGCTGCAGCGCTGGTGGGGGATGGGGCCAGGTGGAGCAGCATTTCGGGGGGGGGGGCATGTGGGCCTTGCAGAGAGGGTGGTAGCCCTTGTGGGAGCCACTTGGGCCCTGTTGGGGGCCATAGCCCTTGTGTGGGGACCATAACCCCTGTGTGGGCCGTAACCCTTGTTGGGGGGCCATAGCTCTTGTGTGTGGGCTATAGCCCCTGTTGAGGGGCTGTAACCCCTGTGTGGGGGCTATAGACTCTGTGGGAGGGCAGCAAAATATATATTCATGTTACATGAATTCATGGAACATGTATTTAGAGTTCACTTTATTATTATGATAGAGACACTGGTAGGCTTCCATATTTCTTTAACATATATATCAATAAAACATTGTCCAACTGATCTCTGTCTCTGTCTCATTCTCTCTCTCTCTTTATAGTGGTCTTTTTTTTTAATTGTGGAGGAACATGGATTTTAGGGTATTTACAGAGTGATTTTGGGATTTTTTTTATCAGGAACTTTTCAGTTTTCCAGTAGGGAATACAAGAATTCCTGCTAGGGAGGCCAGTGGCAGGACCCTGCCTGCTCAGAGCTGGCACCTTGGACCCAGCTGGCTGTAGCTGACCTCCTGGCCAACTGGGGCCAAAAGGACATGCTTTGACAGTTCAAAGCAGGCCACCACACCTGGAACATCTTCTGGGCGATAGCTACACAGATGGCTGGGCAGGGGCACACCTGGCAGTAATGCCACGTAGAGGCCAACCCTGTAGCCACAGCCCACTCGCAGCTGGCCCAGAGGGGCAGATGCCTCATCTTGGTCTGGCAGGTGCACAGCAGGTCACAGCCAGGAAGAAACCAGACTGCTGCAGTGGATAAAGGGTGCAGGGAACTCTCAGGGCTGCTTCAGCAGTCCAGCTGGCACAAGAATTGTCTGGGTCCTAGAAGCTCCTGAGAGCAAGTCTCCCTGAGCTACTTGCCAGGGCAGCTTTTTGTACTGCTGGGGCCAGGACAGGGCAGCTTTTTATACTGCTAGGGACAATGGCTCAAGTTGCTCCTCAACAAAGTCCATGTCCAAGTCTGTGCACTGAGGCAAACCCCCCCAGCTCAAATTTGCACCGCTTCTATTTGAGCTGCTGCAAGTGCATATGATTTCATGTGTGGACATGCCCAAGGGGATTTAAAAACCATTTGTATTATAAAATTAATTGGTGAACAGCAAGAAAGATTTCTACACTCCCATGCTTGCCATCTGACACCAACAGATAAGGAATCCTACTTGATCTACACAGCAAGTGCAACTCACAAAGACACTCACAAGGACCCAGAAGGACAGATTTTCATCTTCAGCTCCCTCTGCAAAAATGAAGTTTATTTCCTACCTATGGGGACTTTTTACCATCTTTAATTTTCCCTGAGCCTGATGAAAGTTGTGTGAGCCCAAAAGCTTGGAGAAAAAGATATGTATTTTTTTCAATTTCTTAGGTGGTCTAATAAAGGGTATCATCTTTGAACCAAGAGTTCTATATTTTTGCATTTCTTATTGAGCAGATGAGGGACAATAAACCACATTCCTAATAGAACACCCCCTGAAATTTGTAAGCAGATAGGGGGAAAAAAAACCTTATCTCACATACTACATTGCATTATCTGTAAACATAAACAGATGTCCTGTGACTTGAGAGATGCCAGAATCATAACCACATGCAAAAAGCAAGATAGATCAGATTGCAGCAATTACCATGGCAATGCACTTCCATCCATTGCCATGAATTCTCAATAGACTCACTCCCCTCACTGAGGAAATTCTACCTGAGTCCCAATGTGGTTTCAAACCATTCAGAGGTACAGTAGACACGATATTTGTTGCTAGACAGCTGCAGAAGAAGTGTCCTGAGCAATACAAGGCACATCTACATGAGACTTTTACTGTGGAGCTTCCTAATTAGCTCCACATTAAAGGTCTTATATAGATGTACTAATTAGTACTTGTAAATACAAGTACTACTCTGCTTTGGAGTTTTTTAGTGTGCAGCAATGCATGTGTAGACACTAACCTGGCTGGCTGGGGCATGAGGATACTTCAGAGCAGGGACTGCCTGCTGGCTAATCCACAATGAAGCACCATTGTGCCCCATTCAGCCCCTTGCAGCATGTTGAGCAAGGCAGAAGCAGCCCTGGGCTGGCAGGCTGACCCCCAGAGCTTCCTGCCAGCCAGGGCTTCTCTGACCTGGCTCAATGTGCTGCAGTCCTAGGTGCACATTGAAATGGTGTGAAAGCAATAAACTCCGGTGCAATAAGTGATGGATTTTATTGATTACCATTAATTGCATGTGTAGACACCCCCTTAGAGATCTTTACACAGTCTTTGTTACCCTGAGTAAGGCCTTTGATTCAATCAACAGAAATTCCCTATGGAAGATTCTGATGAGACTTGGATGCCCTCCAAAATTTGTTACCATCATCAGACTTCATGATGACATGAGAGCAGCCATCCTAAGCAATGGCTCAAAAATGGGCCCCTTCACCTTTAGAACTAGAGTCAAGCAAAGATGTCTGATTTCACCAACACTTTTTTCCATCATATGTTATAGCTTTTCCACATCTCATTGCAGACAGACTCCCAGCTGGAGTCATCATCTAGTATAAGATATACTGGAATCTCTTTTACTTTACCTGGTTACATTCCATATCCAAGATAACACCTCCATCCAACTATTGCTCTTCACTATTGCTCTTAAATACATTATGATTGTATTATTTGTGCCTACTCCAATGAAGAGCTCCAGGTCATTCTTGACTGCATCTATGAAGCATATAAAATGTTTGGACTCACTGTAAACTTCATAAAAAAACAAGATACTTTACCAACCTATCCCAAACCAACCAACTGCCCCCCTCCCCCACCACATATCCCAATTAGAGGGCAGTCCTTGAAGAGTGTTCTCTACCTGGGAAGTCCCCTTTCTCAAAAAGATGATGGTATCCAACACTGAGTAACATCTTCTAGTCCCTTTGGACTTCTTTGCAATTGTGTCTTTGATGATCATGACATGAGAACCCAAAACAAACTTCTTATCTACCAAACTGTTGTCATCCTAATCTGCTGAATAGTGTGAAACCTGGATAATGTATCAGGAATCCCTGAAAGCCTTAGAATGTAATCATCCATGATTTCATTGGAAAATACTTCATATCAATTGGAAGACTGAAGAAGAAATGCCAGCATTCTGGCTCAGCATTGAAGCTATGTTTATATGGCACCAGCTCCATTGAACAGCACATGCCAAAAGGATGCATGATAACTGGCTACTAAAACAGGTCTTATACTCCCAACTTGCTAATGGTTACTGCTCTAGAGGTGGACAAAATAAAACATTCAAGGACATCTTGACGATCAATCTGAAGAAATGTGGTATCCACATCAGTACATGGGAGACTCAAGCACTGAATCATCCCGAATGATCCCCGTATAAAAAGGCATCAACCATCTGAGCAAACTCACCTCACTATGAAGGTAAACAAGCAAGATAAACCTAGAAAAAGAGCTCAAGATCACCAGGATCTGCTCCTCCCTTCCAGAAATATCTTCAGTTGAACACACAGATCCCTGAACTCATCGATGACTTCCCTCTCCTTTGAAAGACTGTCATCCTCATATTGAGGTACTGTCAACAATGATGATTCCTCAAAAATGTAGATGATATTTCAACATAATTTTAGCCTGATTCTAAGCTTATTTAATGCAGGATTTTACCTCAGTGTAAATTGACTTAAATGAATACACACTTAATTGTTTTTACACTAGTATTAAGTATATTGATATATTTTTATCCTATCTGAATTAGTATATCATATTTAGCCAACTGCAGCAGGAGCTGGTGTCAAGCCCCTACTATGGGCAAAGAAGACAGCTATACCAGGAGAGAACTCACCTGAGTGCACTTGAGGGAGTCGCATGGCCACAGGTGCACTGGGAAAAAGGTTCTGGGAGCAAGCCCCAGGGAAGAAAGAGGCTTCCAATGGCATGGGATATGTCAGGAGGACCCTACCCTTGTTGACCCAGAGGGCTGACAAGGTCAATAAAGGAAGAACTAGAAGATGGACTGGTGTTCAGCTTCTCCCAGAGAGGGGAGAGTACAGTGGAGCCAGGTTGCTGTATGACCTGTGTGAAGATATGGGACCCAGATGGTCAAACTGAGGAGTCTCAGAGGAGCATGCATAGGACTCAGTGAGGATCCAATACAATCCAGGAAGAGAGTTAAGTGATGCAGGTGGCTGGGATAACAAGTACTGGACAACCTCAGAGATGGGCAGAGATGCGAATCAAGGCAACCAGTGAAGGCAACCAGTGAAGGCACGGCAGTGGGGACATTTTAAACAAATTGATGGTGAAGTTGGGAGCCCAGATTTGAATTAATTTTGAAGGGATTTATCAGATTCAATAAGAAATACAAATTTACCCCTGATTTACATGCATGGGTAAAATATTAGAATTAAATTCCAAATTTGTGTGTAACAAAACTGTTTGGGTTTTTTTTATGCTTGAAATATTTTTAATCAAATCTAGATTTCCTTTGATATCTACCATCTAAGTTAATGAGATTTTTATGAAATCCACAGAAATAATGACAAATGGTAGATCAAAAATCTGCCACTGAAGTGAAGTCACAGACTTCTGTGAATGCAGCAGGGATATAATGGAAACACTTACGTTGACAAGAAAATTAAAGTTTCATGTGGAGTTTAAATTAAGGTAAATGCAATGTCCACAAGATGAACACTCAAACTGCTGAATCAAAATTACTTTTGTGAATTGTTTCATGAAAAAGAACAAAATATCACCCTCTTTAAATTACATTTCACTTCTTCAATTTTAAGCTTAAAATTATTTTAGGAATAATGAAAATAAATTAAAATGCTGACAGATTGTTCATTTAAGTAGTTCTTGCTGCTTATAAATAATAGCTTACAACACCCCTGCAACATGTCTCAAGGCTTTTCAGGAGAGCTGAGTGAGAAATAGGGGCTTTGTTTTATTGATTTTAAAATGCTGGGGGGAGGACTCCATTTCAGACCAACAAAAAATGTTGGGGGTTTTTTTTAACTGAAAAATTCGATTTCTAAATGTTTTGTTTTATTAAAAAAATTTAGTCCCCCTATCTGGAACATTAAAAAAAAAATAAAATTAAAGAAATATTTTAAACCAGTTTTAAAACCAGTTTTAAACTGAAAAAAATTAACTGTTTTGCTTTGAGAATGTTAAAACGGGTCATTTTGATTACCTTTTAGATGTGAAAAAAGGAAGAAAATAACACATCTGGGGGCAATGTTTACTTTATAATGAGGTAACTATTTTTCACTCCCATTTCATTATAAATTTAGTGGGTATACAGAAAAAATGGGTTTTGGGGTAAAATTAGACTGGCATTAGTGGGATTTTCAAAAGTGCCCATGTACCTAACTCCTGTGATTTGATGAGTGGGCTCTTCAGCACTTAAACAAAAAAAAAAAAAAGCCCCCTCCCCCCCCAAACAAACAAAAACAGCCTAGGAAACACCTTATCTGCACTGTTAGGTACTAAGGGCATTTTTACATGTGCTCCAGGACTGTGTATGGGGTGCTTTAATTAGAACAGCTCCAAGAACCACTCTAATTAAAGTGCCCAGAGCATCTCATATATCAGCACCCCCATGCTTCAAAATGTCAGTGGGGGCACTTTATCTAAAGCTCATTAAATATTGAAGCACCACCATTTTGAAGCACAGGGATGCTGATGCATAAGACATGGAAGCTGGTTGGAGCACAGCAATTACCATGCTCCAGTAGACTCAATTAATTGAGTCTTCTCCAATGTGCTGTATTTACAGAACATTGGAGCAGCCTCTGGGCTTGTTTATAGGCCCCCTGAGAGATTTTTGTAAGCCTAGCTGTTGCTAGTTGCCTAAATAGTTGCTGAATCATTTGAAAATGTAACTCCTAGGCAATAACATACTTATGCCAATGTAAATGACTTTTACTTTAGTGTAAAATAAAGGAGGGGACATAAATTCCTACACTGAAATAGCTTTGTCCAATATGATGTAGCAATACCCCATAATCAGGTGAAACATCATTGGTATAAGTTACACCAGTGTAAGCGTCATTTGTTTGCAGCTCATCCTGAGAGAGCTGTTTTGTTGAAGATAAATGGGCAATTACCTATTTGCACTTTGTGGAAGGGCCCTGTACCTATAACTTATAGCCAAGGCTGTCCCTAGAAGCAGGGTGAATCAGGGCAACTACCATGGGTCCTGTGTTTTGGGAGGCCCCACAGAGCTGGGCAGAGTGGTGTCTCTGCATCCAGCCACTCACTACCCCCCCCCCCCCCCCGGCCGCTGCTGCTGCCACCAGTGGCAGTGGCAGCTTCTTCAGATCCAGGGCCCGTGGGATCGAAGTGGGGGCAGGGCCCCACATGGGCTGATTTCTGCAGGCCCTGTACCCTGTTCGGGTCACCTCTACTCATAGCTACCCCAGGATAGCTGCTTTCTTACCTTTTGGTTCCCATACTGGTGTAATCTGTACTGGTATACAACAGTGATTCCCATTGCACTTCACTGTGGCATGTATCATATTGATATACTTTTTCCTCTGGTGTTATGCCGCTCCTGTGGCCTTTGATTACAACTGTACATTTCATCCAGTGTACTGCTCAGTTTTACATTTCTCTGGACTTGCAAGAATTAAATCAAGCAGAAGCTATGTTTTGATCTCTAAAGTGCTTTTTACTAAGTCACAACAATATATCTGACAGCTGACTGCCTGCCCTTTTGGCAGGGGGCTGGACCTGTTGATCTTGCAAGGTCTCTTCCAGCCCTAACAATATCTATGAAATCTATTAAATTTGTGTGTCAAATACTGATTTCAATTTTTAGTAGTTTCATCTTTCCTATTGCTAATTCTTTTTTTGACAAAACATGTTGTTTGCTAGATTATTTTTCTGTTCAGCCTTTTTTATCAAATATATTTTGAATATGTTGACTTTTGACTTTGAACTGCCCTTCAATGAAGACTTTAAGCCCTCCTCCCTTTCCTGAAAAGAAAGAACTCTAAAAATTGTTTAAATAGAAAATTGCAAATGTCTTATTTCTTAAACTACACTGGTGCATATTCTTATTTTGTCATCAGGGGTCTCTCTCAATGTTTGTCATTCATTCATTCATTTTCATATTTAGTTGTAATTATTCTGACTACTGTAATAGGACCAGATGCTCCACTCTTTTAAACCTATTTAAAGGCAATGGAATCCATCATACACTGGAACAATGGAGTGCAAGAGGAAAAAAGAAAAAGACTGTTTGGGGGGGGGGGGAGATTAACTGCTGGCAAACATTGGTTCTTGATGGTCATCAGTGATTCATATACCTCAGTATTTGTTTTTCTTTGGAATGTAGTATGGTATAAACTGTAATGTTTCTTAGGTCTCTCACAGTCTCACATATTTCTAAGGTCTTTTGGATGATTTAACTCCTATCTCTATTCTAAAGGCAATGTAGTTTGTCCTGAAATGTGGGAACAAGGAAGTCATCCATTTTCCAGCTTGAATGTATGCTTCACAAAGCCAAACCCTACTGCTTAACACCGATAAAAAAGCGAAACCCTATTTCCTAAGGCTGGCCAGAAAAGAGAAGCATTGTTTTTGTGGAAAAAAATGGGGATTTTTGACATTTTTGACATGTTGATTTTTTACATGTTTCCAATCCAGTGCAGAATGAAATGAAGATCTGTTGAAATATTTCAATATGCTGGATTCTGTAGCATACAGATTAAGTAGTAAATTATGAGCTTGCTGTATGTGCTGTTGTGTATTCATCCAGAGGACTAGACTGCATCTTAGTAGTGGCAATGCTATTTTACAGTATTCCAAAGGTTTTTGCATCAATGTGTCTCCATCAACATGATGTTAGAGGACTGATTGTTCTTGTAGATAGTTATTACAGAGTATGTAGTTAGTTGTGCCCTTACATTTTGCCATCTACAAAGAGTCCACTCCATAGCTGAAAATTGCTGCAGTGAAATAATGGTCTTGTCAGATTGTTCCATTGCCATGGTTTCAGACCTGAGAGAAAAAGAGTGGTAAAGAGTTATCATGGCTAGCTTTGAAATATTCAAGGATTCATGTACATCAGGGAAATTCAGCTCCTGGTATCTGGATCTAAGTTTTTCTTTTCTGGCTGACTTTTACCACAGCACAACCGTGAAGGGAACAGTCAGCTTCTGGATCAATACTTTATTATTGCACGCTTTGATGTAAATAGAATTGCTCACAGAAGTCAAAGTTTTCTTTCCATTTCTGAGGGCTTGACAAATTTACTCTGATATAATTAAACTCAATATTGTATTTTTTTTTCTCACATGGCTTTTATGCTACAATTCCAATTAGCAGCAGCAGCATTGTAAATAAAATCTGACTAAGTAGGCTTAAACCAAAGATAAATTTGATCTAGGGAACTGTTTTTTATGACATCTAATTTTGGATCCATCATGCAAAATGGAGAGGGCTCTTTCCCCTAGCTGGTCAAAGTGGAGTTGACCAGTTTTTGTGCTATGAAAAATGTTCTTGGTGCCTTGCAACAGTGCAAGGCCATTTGAAATGGGAAAAGACTGATAATTGTACAGTATTTTTACAAAATATTTTGTTTGACAAAAAGACGATATAATTCAGGGTTTGACTTTGGTTTTATGTTCATGACGTAGTTATGTTTGTTAGAAATCTTCATGTAAATGGGAACTGGAACTACCATTGTTTATTTTAGGTTAAGGGAAAAAAACAATAGAAGCGGCTGAGGACTTTCAAGTCCCCAAAATGAAGTAAGAATCTCAGCTACCTCTACTTACGGCACCCCCACCCTTTCCTCCATGCTCAGTGGCACATGCATTTCCCTCAACTCCCCTCCTCCGCTGTTTCTCCCTCCCCTTCGCACTTCTATTTATGTCTTTAGTTGCCCTGGAAGCAGGGGAGCTCCAGAACTATTGCTGAAGCACACTAGCTGGGCTTCATGAGGAGCTGGGATCATCTGGGAACAGTGGCAGTTTTGGTGGATGGATTCCCTTCCCTGACCCTGCTGGCGTGGAATACACAGTGGGACTAGGCAAGGAGGACAAATACCCTCAAAATACTTCCACTGTCCCCAATTAAGCCCAGTTTCCTCTGCAGCCAGAGACAGTGGCAGGGGTGGGCAAGGAAGGGATGGGGTGGACATGCCACTAAGAACGGAGAAGAAAAAAGTGGGCTGCAAAGCATCCTGGGATGCTGGGAGACTGTGAATCAACTTGAATCTGGAGGGGATCTGGGCAGTAATTCAATAAACCAATTTAACCTAAATCAATTAAATCTGATGCTACATCTATCCAAATTTATCTTAAACCAGTTTTGGCCATCTTGAAAGTGGTTTGTGTGCACTTAACATCTGTTGTGTTATGGTTATGAGCTGGTTTCTGATCACTTATACTGGTTTATGTGTAGGTTCTGTCCCTAGCCCATGTGTTTACAGCTCTGTAAATCAACCAATGTTGACGTAAGTGTAGAGGCTCATATTTGCATTTAAACATTTAGGGGCCTTTGTTTGAAACTGTTAGCTCTTGTATCCATTGTTCATTTTAACCATTCAGCCACTTTTATCTCTTTGTACATCACTTAGGCAGCATTTACATATTGCCCTACAGGGATGTAGCAATGTGCTACGGGGATGTAGCGATCATGTGTGTCTACACGTGATTGCCATGTACATCACCATAGTGGTGCCCAGGTATAGCATGCTGCTACAGCAATGTAGCAGCAAAATTTACCCATGCACCATGCACACAGTGCAGTAACTGCCCATGCTGATCCATACTTTAGTACTTCCAAAAGGAGATTCTGACCTGATTCATCTTTCTGAGTTCTTTGCAACAGAAGAGCTATTGCTCTATTATTTTTCTAGAGTCAAAAATGAGTGAAAACTAGAAGATAGCATTTTCCAAGGCCATTTTCCCTAGACTATTGAGGGGTAACTTGATACTAGAAAGATTGAGAGCCACTGACTTAGAGAAATAGATAGACAAGGTTCCTTGCGTAAATGTGATATATTTTATTAGACCAACTGAATAGTTGGGAAAAAATGTTTTTTTTACAAGATTTTGGACACAAGCACCCTGCTTTACGTATAGGGAGAGTCTGCTGGTGTCTGTGTACTCTCTAGGGCTGAATAAAAGCTTAAACCAATATTCAAAATGCAGTTCTGTGAACATGCAAATGCATGACAGAAGATCAGAGAGGATAGGAGTTAATGGGTGTCAGGCAGGTAAGTGGGGGGTGGGGAAAAAAACCCACAAAAGAAGGAAATGTTGGCCGGTGATAAAATTTAGCTAGTAAAATGTAGACAGGTTACCTGGGATTATTGGATGGCAGGCAGGTTATAATGTGCTATAAATCCAATTTCTGTATTGAGTCCATGGTTTTTCATATCTAGCAGATTTATGAGGTGAAGTTTGTAGGCTTGTCTACTAAAAGTATTTTGTAAATTCCCTTTGAGGATTAGAACTGAGAGATTGGAGAGAGAATGGTTGTCTTGTGAGAAGTGTGCACCCACAGGTAATTGGTATTTTTGTTTTTGGTAGATTTTTAGTGTGTGTTCATTCTGGTATGCAGTTGTTGTTTGATTTCTCCTATGTAGTTTCCATCAGGGCATTCAGTGCACTGGATGAGGGATTACATTTCTGGAGGTGCAGGTGTAAGATCCAGGATGGTGATGGTTCTGTTGTGGGGCATAGTTATTGTGGGAGTTGTGGAGATGAGTCAGCAGGTTTTACATTTCATGTCCTGGCATGGTCTGGATCTATTCAGTATGTTTTGAGCCATAGAAAGTTTGCTTCTGGTGATGAGGTTGGTAAGATTCGGTGCCTGTTTAAAGGCTAGGATGGGTGGTTCTGGGAAATTCTCTTTAAGGATTGGGTCTTCTTTTAGTATAGGTTGCAATTGTTTGACAATTTTCTGTATAGGTTTCAAGGAAGAATGGTATGTCATAACTAATGATGTGTAATTCATGGGGATTTTCTTGTTGTACTGCAGCAATTCTTCACATAGTACTCATGTGGCTCTTTCAAAAGTATAATCTGTCTCTCTGGAGGAGTGTCCTTGTTGGGTGAAATCCCTTTTGAGATTTGTGAGGTGACAATTGCAGGTGTTGTCCTCAGTGTAAATTCAGTGGTATTGGAAGGCTTCGCTGTATATTATCGCTTTCTTGGTGTACTTAAGGTGTTTGCTGATTTGTGTAAATAAGTATGTTGGTCCATGGGTTTCTTGTATATGGTGGTTTGTATTTCATCATTCTGCATATTGATCTTAATATTAAAAAGGAATTGTTGGTGCTGGAGTATTCCAGAGATAGTCTGCTGGAGGGGTGATTATTAAATTTTTGATGGAAATCAATCAGAGAGTCCAGGTTTTCAGTCCAAATGATGAAAATGCCATCTGTATGTCTTAGGCATAGTGTGGGTTTGATGGTGCAGTTCTTGAGGAATTCTTCTTTCAGGTGGTCCATAAAAAGGTTGGCTTATTGTGGGACCATTTTGTTGTACCCATGGGTTAAAGTAAGTGTTTGTTATTGAAAGTGAGGCTGTTGTGTGTGAAGCTGAAGTGCATGTATAAGTTCAGTAATATCTTTGGGCGTTTATACATGTACCTTTTTGTCTCCCAATACAGCAGAGACCCATTGCTTCAGAACATACTCAATTAATTGAGTCTGCTCTGCACACAAGTTGATGAAAACTCTGCTGTGCTGCATGCAGTTGTATAAGTGGTGAACTGCATGTTAGTGTGTAGGAAGTGGTGGTGGTGCACTTTTGAACAAAAAATACCTTCTATGTGTGTTAGTTCAAAATCACACTGCTGCCACTTTCTCAGAGCTGACTCATTTTGCTGCTTATACAACTGCAAGCGAAGCAGTGCCAAGCAATTTTCAAACCCTATGGAGGGTTTCTTGCCCAAAGAAATGCCCTTCCTCTGAGAAACTCCCCAGTTTTTTTAACAGAACTTCCTTCAGGACAAGTTAGGTGAGATGGCCAGCTGTGTTAGCGTATCTGGGACTATACAGGGTATACCAGGTGTATCAAACTTGTTTGCCTCTGTGGGGCAGATGAGGGATGTGGGGTTGGTTCACAGGCCAGATTGGGCCCAGGGACTAGTCCTGCACACTAGATTCATTGTGCAGGGCCAATCTGGCATGGGTGCCACCACTAGCATATGCCTCAAACCAGCCCTGCAGGCTACATGCAGTACACACTCAGGACTAGACCTTTGTGCTGCATGCAGCAGGTATGCTGTGTCCAGCCCCACATGCATGTTGGGTATGGCCATGTGTGTAATAAGCACACTTGCTCCAGACCTGCATATGGCATGTGCCAGACTGGCTCCACATGCAGCATACAGTATGTGGGGTTGGGTGCAACACATGCTGCATATGGATTCAATCTGAGACACACAGCCAGAACTGCAGGCCAGGGCTCTGTAGGCTGTATCCATCCTGCAGGCAGTATTTTTGACACACTTAGATTTCATAGATTTCATAGACATTAGGGCTGGAAGGGACCTCGGAAGATCGAGTCCAGCCCCCCGCCCAAAGGGCAGGACGTCAGCTGGGGTCATAGGATCCCAGCAAGATAAGCATCCAGTTTCATCTTGAAGGTGTTCAATGAAGGCGCTTGAACCACCTCCGGTGGCAGGCTGTTCCAGACCTTGGGGGCTCGGACAGTAAAGAAATTCTTCCTTATGTCCAGCCTGAAACGATCTTGTAGTAGTTTGTGACCATTCGTCCTCGTCATCCCTTGGGGCACTCTGGTGAAAAAACGTTCCCCTAGATACTGGTGGTCACCCCTGATAAACTTGTAGGTGGCCATCAGATCACCCCTGAGCCTGCACTTTTCCAGGCTAAAGAGCCCCAGGGCTCTCAGCCTGTCATTGTAGGGTCTGCTTCCCTGACCTCTGATCATGCGCGTGCCTCTTCTCTGGACTCTCTCAAGCTTCTCCACATCCTTTTTGAATTGTGGAGCCCAAAACTGGACGCAGTACTCCAGCTGCGGCCTCACTAAGGCCGAGTACAGGGGGAGAATGACGTCCCAGGATTTGCTTGAGAAGCATCTATGGATGCAAGCCAGCGTTTTGGTCGCTTTACTAGCCGCAGCATCGCATTGCAGGCTCATGTTCATCTTGTGGTCAATGATGACCCCCAAGTCTCTTTCTTCCATAGTGCTAACCAACATAGCACTGCCGAGCCTATAAGGATGCTGCGGGTTTATTTTCCCAAGGTGGAGAACCTTGCATTTATCGGCATTGAACACCATCAGATTCTCATCCGCCCACTTGCTGAGCCTGTCCAGGTCAGCCTGGATCATTCGCCTGTCTTCTGGTGTGGATGCTTTTCCCCAAAGTTTGGTGTCATCGGCGAACTTGGCCAGCCCGCTTCTGACTCCAGTGTCCACATCATTAATGAAGATGTTGAACAGTATGGGTCCAAGGACAGAGCCCTGGGGGACCCCACTGGTCACAGGACACCACGATGAGTGACTTCCATCAATTACTACCCTCTGGGTCCGACCCCGGAGCCAATTTTCCAGCCAGTGGATCATGGGGGACCCAAGGCGACAATTGGCCAGTTTCTCCAAGAGACGATCATGGGACACCAGATCGAAGGGTTTTTTGAAGTCAAGATATATGACATCAATCTCATCTCCCTTGTCCAGGTGATAGGTCACCTGGTCGTAGAAGGAAATGAGATTGGTCAAGCAAGACCTACCTGCAACAGACCCGTGCTGGCTATCCCTTAAGATGTTGGCGTCGGCCAGTCCATTAAGGATGGCCTCCTTAATAAACTTTTCTAAGATCTTCCCCGGGATAGAAGTCAGGCTGATGGGCCTATAGTTAGCCGGATCCACTTTCCTCCCTTTCTTGAAGATAGGCACCACGTTGGCCTTCTTCCAGTCATCGGGCACTACACCAGAGCGCCAAGAGTTTTCAAAGATCCGCGCTAGAGGCTGGGCTATGATGCTCGCCAGCTCCTTGAGTACCCTGGGGTGAAGATTGTCAGGGCCGGCTGACTTGAAGGTATCCAGCTTCTCAAGATGTTCCTTCACAAAGTCAGCATTAATGGAGGGCAGGGGATCACCCTCACCCGGACTTCCCGGCCCTGTAGCAGGCACGGGCGTCCCATGGGGCTGATGAAAGACCGACGCAAAGTACCTATTTAATAGGTTGGCTTTTTCCTGGGTGTCAGTTGTCAGTTGCCCCATCTGGTTCAGCAGGGGTCCAACGTTGCCCCTGCTTTTCCTCCGGCTCCCCACATATCTGAAAAAGGACTTTTTATTTTCCTTGATGCTCAAAGCTAGCTGGAGTTCAGTTGCAGCCTTGGCTTTCCTGGTCTGCTCCCTACAGGACCGGACCAGTGCAGAATAATCCTCCTTGGAGGTGACTCCCATCCTCCATCCTTTGTAGGCCTTTCTTTTTAGCCTCAGGAGGTCTGCTAGGTCCCTGGAGAGCCAGGGGGGCTGCTGTGCCCTCTTGCTGCCTTTCCTCCGAGATGGAATACACTTAGTTTGTGCATTGAGGATCGCTCCCTTGAGGAGCAACCACTCTTCTTGAACTCCCCTCTCCCTGTGGTCACAGTCCCTTAGGGCCTCACTGACAAGCCTCCTGAGCTTGTCAAAGTCGGCTTTCCTGAAGTCAAGGACTTGCGTGTTGCTGACCGACTTGCCAGCTTTTCGGCAGATGGTGAAGGTGATCAGCTCGTGGTCGCTGTCACCCAGCTTCCCATCGATCACTAGGTCGCCGACTAGGTCCTCCCCAGTAGCCAGCACCAGGTCAAGCAGCGCTTTGCCTCTCGTTGGCCCATAGACTTCTTGAGTCAGGTAGAGGTCATCCACGCACGAGAGGAAGCTCTGCGACCACTCAGATTTTGCTGAGCGATCCTCCCACGAGATGTCTGGGTCATTGAAGTCACCCATGACAACCATGGTCCTGGAGCAAGCTGCCTCAGCCAGTTCCTGGGCAAACTCCTGGTCTAGCTCAGGACTTTGGGTGGGAGGTCTGTAATAGACTCCCACCATTGTGTCCCCTGTGCTGTGTTCCCCACGGATTTTAACCCAGAGGGTCTCCAGCCGTCCACCCTGGTCGCCAATATCGGCTTGCAGGGACGCGTAGCTTTCCTTAACATAGAGAGCTACACCCCCGCCCCTTTTCTCTACACGATTCCTCCTGTACAGGGTATAGCCATCTATCCCCGTGGTCCAGTCATGGGTGGAGTCCCACCAGGTCTCCGTGATCCCTATGACATCGTAATTGTTTGCACTGAGCAGGAGGATGAGCTCCTCCTGCTTATTCCCCAAGCTCCTGGCATTTGTGTACAGGCAGGCAAGTGCCCCCTGGGGGGCTCCTTCCTTGCCCACAGATTTTACCAGGGCTGGGGCTGGGGTGGGCTCCCTTGAGTGCCGTGATCCGCTGGCTTTGCAAGGATTGTTCAGCGGGCCAGCAGTGGCGGTAGTCCCCCCGTCCCCCAGCGGGCTTAGTTTAAAGCCCGGTGGAGCAGGTCAGCCAGTCTGGCTGAGAAGAGCCTCCTCCCTAGGGGAGAGAGGTGGAGACCATCTCTTCCCAGCAGCTCGCTGCCTCTCTCGCCAAAGAGCGGGCTGTGGTCATGAAAGCCAAAGCCTTCCTGACAACACCAGCGCCGCAGTCTTTGGTTGACCACATAGATCCTCCTGTCCCTTCTCAGCCCATAGCCTGAGACTGGGAGGATCGACGAGAACACCACCTGTGCCCCCAGACCCTTAAGCCCCGCTCCCAAATCCCTGTAGCGCCTCATGACCTGGCTGGGAGTGCTCCGAGCCGTGTCATTGGTGCCCACATGAATATGGAGCATGGGATAGTAGTCTGCGGGTTTGAGGAGCTTGGGGATCCTCTCCACAATGTCCCGGATGCGGGCCCCTGGGAAGCAGCAGACTTGCCGGGCTAAGGGGTCAGGGTGGCAGATTGGCCCCTCCGTCCCCCTCAGGAGGGAGTCTCCCACAACAAACACCTTACATTTTGTCTTGGGGAGAGCAGGGGCGGGAGTTGCAGTTAGGCCCATGTTGCCTGTGGGGGCCGGCAACTCAGCAGGCTCTGCTGGGGCAGCAAGAGGTGCATACCTGTTGCTCAGTTCTGGCGGGGGAGGGGCCTTGGTGCGGCGGGCCTTAGGGCCCTTGACCACCTTGGCCCATGCCCCTGGCTGGACACAGCAGGAGGTCCCAGAGTCCTCCTCTGGCCTGGAGGGAGACTGTGATCTACCCTCTGCCTCCCGGGGGAGAAGGGCCTGGCAGTAGGAGTCTATCTCCTGCTCGCAGTCCCTGATGGCCCGCAGTCTGTGGACTGTGGCCTGGAGCTCCTCCAGCTGGCGTGCCAGAGACCCCAAAAGGGAGCAGACCCCGCAAGGGGAGGTCGCCATGCTCCCAGGCCCCAGAGCCTGAAAAAGGGACAGGCAGCCCCCGCAGCCGAGAGCCAGGGGCTCCGTCTGTGTGGAGCCCGGAACCAGGGGCTCCGTCTGGGTGGCCGTCTCTGAGGTGCCAGAGGGGGGGGCCGCGGAGCCCGAGGGGACCCTCGGGGTGCAGCGCGTGCCCATCTGTGTCATGCCTCAGGTAGGCTGGCTAGGGCTGGGACTTTCTACCCTGGGGGGTGCGCAGGCAGGGTCTGGCGCCCTCCCGCGCGAACTCCGCGCTAACTCACGCACCGGCAGAGAAGCGCGCCTGTTTGTGCAGCCTGTTCGTGCGGCTCCGGTCATGTGGCTCTCTGGGGGGCTGGGCCAAGTAGGGGCCTGGGCGGGGCTTGACCCGGCCCGGCTCCACTCAGCTGCCGCCTCCCACACACACACTAAGGGGGTTAGCCCCTTCTCTCCACGGGCCCCGCTTACCCCGGCTGCGCTGGGGGTCAGCAGGGGGCTCTTCGGCTGCTGGAGGGTTTCTGGGGGGCTTCGGGGGAGCGGGGGCGCAGCGAGCTGGCCCTGGATACCTGGAAATGTGATCTCTGTTTGCCCCTCCCTTATTGTCATTGTATATTTTAGTCTTGGTATCCCTGGCACAGACATAATTTTTTGCAGCAGTATTTACAGTCCACACATACACTCTATCAGCAGAACCCCATTTAGCTTGTTTGTGGGGCTTAATGGGACAGAAGGCCTATCAGCTTTCTCTGTACTATGGCTGAGGAATGGAGGGTGACATCATCATGAAACAAATTCCTTATCACAGATCCTTCAGTCTGCCCACCTCCATTCAACCTGCCATGCTGTCAGGGGGCCATGTTGAATAGATTCTGGACAGGACAAGATCTGTGTGTGGCAAACCTCCGCTGTTGGGATCTTCACAACAACCCAGACTGTAGCTATGGCAAAACACACACCATGTCTCATACTGTCAATGACTGCCTGCTGACTAAGGTCTGCGATGGACTACAGGAACTGCACATTTCCACTGAGGATGCTAATGCATGGCTTGGCAATTATGCACATGCTGACCAACTGTATCATGGTGAATGTCATTCACTGTAAGTGACTGTTGGTGCAGAGACATGTAACAATCAAACTGTTCCAAAATGACACAGTTTGAGAACTGGTTCACAATTTTGTGTGAAATACTGTGGTTCCAACACCAGGGAATAGGAGTACTAGGTATGTAAATATTGTTTTAAAAATTACCCATTTAAACTTCTCTAATTATATCAGACAGTCAAATGGTCCCCTGGCAGAGGGGCAGAGTGGCATGCAGAGCCAGGGTCAAGGGTGATATGTGGGATTGTGGTGAGCTTCGCCACCAGCTGGGACTGTAACCCATGGCTGCAGCAGGGTCCATATGGTGAGTGTACAGGAGCAGACAAGCAGCAGTACCGGAAGCAGCAGCGCAGGCTGCTGGGGTCCCCAGCTCAGTCCTGCCTGCTGTTGTGGGAGTGGCTCTGAAAGGGATGCCTGGAAGGTGGCATGGATCCAAGCTGAAGCATTGCATGGCTGCTGGGGCAGGGAGGTCACTAGCAGATACCAGGGACAGTGGAGCTGGGCAACGTTGTGTGGTGAAGCCAAAGTGGCAGGGATGCTATTGGGTGCAACAGGGGTGGACTACACAGAGCCAGGTCTCTCTCCTCCCTTCATAGCACCCACAAGAGCTTCCACCTGCTGGGACAGCTACACTATACTACGCCTAACCAGTGCTTATGGCCTGTGGGCACACTGAAACCTAGGCGATGCCTCCCGCTTACCTGCCCCATGGGCTCTGGTAGCTGCCGCTCAGCAAGGAATTGTAGCAGCTCTCCTAGCCCAGGGGCATGTAGTGGACAGACTTGCCATGTAGGATTGCACCCAAGGCATCCATCTGTGGCCTGATCACCATCTGCTAGGAGCCGTGGCACCAAGGCAAGCCCTCATCTGAGTGGAAAGAATGAAGTGGCAACCCAGCTGCTGGCTGCATTTGGATAGGGATGTCTGTCCCAGCAGGTGGGAGTCTCTGTGGGTGCTATGGGAGAGATGGAACCTGGATCTATGCAGCCCCCTAAAGCAACCAATGGCAGATCCCCTCTCCACCACATTGAGCTCACTCCTATTTAGGTCCTGCTGACTCCACCAAACAATTTGACCAACTCTAATCCCTCAGGTAACCACTAGTTACCTCCCTGCTGCAGCCTAGATCTGCTCCACCTCCCAGGCAGCACCTGCTGGAGCTGCTTTCCTCTTAGCACGCAGCACTGAACTGGGAGGTAAACAGTAAATTTTAAGTGGTATAAATATAATTACCATTCAACCATTTAACCTTTTACATCCCTAGTGAGCACCCAGCTCAGCATGCCTTGCGGGGGTACGTAGGGAGGATTGCTGGCACTATTGCTTTAGGGGTCCCAGGAAGTGGGTGATTTGTGATTGAGGGAATTTTCACTTTTGTGCTTTCTCTTCTCTCCTATATGAGATCAATAAACTTCAAAAGGCTGTAGTGGAACAAAGTCTGCAGTTTGCTGGCCTGACATGGGGAGGAAGGTTAATTCTTGAATCCATGATTTTGGGTTCTTAGGAGGTGACAGGGCAGGGAACATGATGAATGGGGTTTTGGTCAAATAAGTAGTGAGGGCAGAGACAAATGTTAGAAAGCAATAGCATTTGAACATGCAGTACAAGGGAACTCATTGATAAAACAACAAAAAAATGCCAACATAGTCATCAGTGATCCTTCATGGTCAAGGATGATCACTCCTACAGTGGATCCAGTGGGAGAAGCCTATACGTGACTTGTTTCATGTGAGGAGGCCATTACGCATTGGTAATCACATGGATCTTGGCAGAGGAGAAATCTGTGTCTAGGGGCAAGGAGATCCAAGATGACTGGGTTTGTTCTCCCACTGCAGCCTTCATATGCCTTGAAAAGTATGCCTTCATCCACCTGCTCCACTATGGAGGTCTTTGCTGTGTTGGACTGTTCTTTGTCTGATACCTTGCTTTTGACCTTATCTTTGACCTTGGGTACAGGACTCCTCACAGTATTGCTTTTAGGGTCATTGGTAGCCTTGCAATCCCACCAATATGGCCCTAAGAGCAATAATCTTATTTACCTTATTTCCACCACAGAAAAACAGTAGGCAGCAGAGATCTGACTGCATACCAAAGTGGCCAGTTGCAGCAGCTGGGGGATGAGGATGGTGAGAATAATACAGTGCGGGATGTCTGGTGGAATGACCAGACCCGTGTCATGGAACAGGGATTTATGGACTAATGAACTTTTTGTAGTGTGACTACTGTTTTCAGTACCTGGCCAGAAAACAGTAACGAAGTGTCGGTTGGATGGCCACCTGGATAAGAATGGGTTAAGGAAACTGCAGAAGAACTGTGTGCAAGTGAATCAGGGTTATTAAGGTAACCCTAAAAGGAAGAGTGTGTTTTCATTTGCTTTTGCTATATAAGGTTGTCACTGCGGGGTACTTTAGGAGGGCCATGGTCTCCTTAAGGCCTTCTCTCCGTGCCTAGTCGGCCCAAGGGCACCATCTATTTCTCGCCCGCCACATCTTTGATATTCAGTAGGTTCGGGAGGCTGCTTTGCATTTCCTTGGGCACGTAAACTCCTGGACCCCTCGTGGGTCTTATCCTGCACCTATGGGTGCCTTGGGGCACCCTAGCCTTATGGGCTGCACGTGGCTCTGACCTCCCCTGATACCACGCCCCAAGCCTCGCAGATGTTCCGGACGTTGGTCCGTCAGAATACACGCCCGCTCTCCTGGGCCTCCTCTATGATCTAGCCCACTCCTGGGCCTCCCCTGTAGTCTAGCCCACTCCTGGGCTCTCTCTAGTATCCAGCCTCTCACTGAGACTCTCGTCAAGCCCACTTTGGGCCTTCTCTGAAAGTGTGGTCCTGCTCAGGGACCCTCTAGCGGGCCTCCAGTCCTTCAGGCTAACCGCACGGGTACCCTCTCTGGTCCAGGCTCGTCGCACTGCTATCCCCTTTCCTCAGGGACAACCGCAGCACCTTGCCTCTGTCTGAGGGGTGTTGCCGCACTAGCCCACGGCCGGGCTCGCTATGCCCGTCTCAGGCTTCTCAATATGGTGCTCCCCCTCTTTGGGGCTCGCCGTGCCCACCTTGGGCTTCTCAATAGTCCCCCCCCTTTCTCAGGGACTCGTTGGGCCCACGCTGGGCTCCTCTAGAGTGTGCTCCCCCTTCCTGGGGCTCTCCACGTCTATGCTAGGGCTTCCTAGCAGTGCCCCTTTCTGGGGCTCGTCATGCCCACACTGGGGCCTCTCAAAGCTGCCCCTCTCCAGGGCTGGGGTCTACATACCCTGCACACAACCCGGGGTCTCTGTTCCACAACCGCAACCCACTGGTTGCGCTCCACGCCACCAGTTACGCCTTCACTGGTGCGCAAGCTGCGCCTTCACTGGCGCTGGGGTCCCCATACCACTGGGGCTCCCCCTATGAGATCAATGCGCCCTCTTGGCGCTAGACTGAGCCCTCACTGGTGCTAGGGCCCCACCCCTCTGGGGTCCCTATGAGGCCTCCTCCAACCCCTACAGCCTCACCCAAACCTCCGGTGTAATAAACAACCACAACACATACTGAAAGCCTCCCGGCTGCAACTAAAACCTATGGCACCTAGCCACTACAAAGTAAGCCACCTGGCTCTAACTTAGCACCATTACTCCAACCTTCGGAGCTCTCATGAGCTGTACTGGCCATCGGGCTTCTACCCATCTCTTGGCCGAGGGAGCTCCTGCCTCTCCGGCTGCTGGCAGAGAACTGCCAGCCTGGCCTCAGCCCTGGGCTTTATAAGGGCCAGGCCCTGCCTCCTACAGGCAGCTGGCTCCCCTTAGTTGCTCCAGCAGCCCTCAGCTGGGCTTGTTATGTCAGGCCAGGGCTCGCTCACTCGCTCCCTGGCAGTTTCTCCTCTCTAGGAGCAGGGGGTACCGAGGTGCCCTGCGACAAAGGTCATCACCATCAGTGCCCTTCAAGTTCAGGTAGGAATAAGACAGACGTTTTAACAATTTGATGATATCTTGAATTGCCTACATTAAGATACAGAAAAAGGATTTTAAACTGTCACAATCACCAAGTCTGATAACTCACTTGAGTATCTGATTATTTTTTTAATAATGGCAAATTTTGTACGTCAGCTATAACACTACTTAAAGTCACTGTCATACACTTAAAGTCCATAGCTGCAGTGTGATTTGCAGAAGCAAAGGAAATGGCTGCTGTCAGCTACAGCACAGATGAGGAACGAAATCTGTCATGAACCTTGAGAACTTAATATATCACTAAAGACAGTTAATTTAGCAGCCATGACCCATGTAGGCAGCAGAATTAATAGCAAATCTGCTCAGCAACCATGTTCTGCCTTGCAAGTCAACACAGATTCCAGCATTGATTCCTCTGTAGCCTACACAGCCTTTTGGTCCCTTGTGACATGTCTGTCCATATGTCTGAACAGCCAAATGCAGTCCTAAAATTACCTGGGTTTTAATGTGGCAAAGGCATGTGCTGTTCCATGTAGCGTGTTTCCCTGTACAGTTTTGAAGTTCTGAAATGAAAGTGATCTTAGACGTGTTACATGAAATCTTTTATCTTAGGGCCTTGTTACACATTCATCTTAGGCAGGTCCTGGAGTTCTTAACCCCTGGAATGTCCACACATTAACTCGTGAGATTTAGTTTTAAGCATTTCAGATATAGGTGGCTTAAAGTTACATCAGTTCTTGCAGGGTTTTTCTCTGATCCATGCTACCCAGCTCATGTTACACTAACATGTAGCCACTATAGGTTACATATTAGTGTAAACAACCCACCTGCCTCCGCTCCCCTGCTGGCATAAGTGGTGGAAGGCTGGGGCTAAAGGGGCTCAGCCCCCCCCCCCCCAAATGTGGGGTAGTGGGTAGGGCCACAAAGCAGTCAGGAGGGAGGGGCATGCATGCAACCAGGATTGCAGCTTGGTGTCTGCCATGCTGCCACTAGCAGAATGGCAGGCAAATACCAGTCTACTCTGCAGGTGAAAGGGCTGGTGGGGGGCAGAGTGTGGTCCCAGTGGTGAGAGAGGGAGTGAGGCACAGGCAGGGGGAGTGGCTGGGGTGAATGGGGCCCCGGTCGAGCCAGGTCATGGGAAAATCAGAGCCTGGGTGGTTCAACCAAGGGTGTGGGGGGTTCCTGCTGCTGTGTGCACCCTGGGGGTCAGAGGCCCAGGGGCACATGCTCCCTGATCTGTGTGTGGTGTGGAGGTAGCTGCCACTGTGCCCTGGGGTTTGCTCCCTGCTGCCCTAGGAGCAGCATGATACCACATGCCTACCACTACGCTGGCTGTGCTATGTCCCCTGCTGGCCCAGTGACAGGATGCATGTGGTGTTGCATCACTCCTGGGGGAACTGCAGCATGGAGCAAATCCCAGTGCACATGGCAGCCACCTCTGACCCTCACACAGATCAGGGGGGAATGGCCCCCTGGGCTTCCGCCAGGGTGCATGCTGTGGCGGAAACCCCCTCCACAACCCCAGAAGAGCTGCCCAGGTTCCAATTGTCCCATGACCCAGCCCAGCCCAGGGCCCCATTCACCTCAGCCCCTACCCCTGCACCTGCCCCATGCCCTCCCTCACCACTGGGGCCTCAATCTGCCCTGCCCACAGCCCTGCCCCCACAGACTTACCTGTTGGTTGGGGGGGGAGGGGGTGCATGCACTCAGCCCCAGCAAACATTTTTTTCTTTCTCTACCTATTCCTGTTGACCCAGATCAGCACCCCCCCCCCCCACACACACACACACCTCCCCAGGTTGGGCCAACGCCTCTAGCACCCAAGATTGTTTTTGCTCCCCTCCTAGTCTCCCATCTTACTTTAAGCTGCCAGCAATATCCAAGGAGAGAAGGCCTGCACCAGCCCCTGCCATCACCAATGCTGCTTTCTGGGTTGGGCTCAGCCCAGAGAAGAGTGGCAGCCTAGTGGCTCCCCTGGGACAGTGTCAGAAGCCAAAAGTAAGCCAGGGAGGTAGAGGGGAGCCCCAGGGGTGGGGGGCAAGACAGAACTGGGGGGGGGAGCCCAGAATGGGAAGTGGGAGGGCATTCTTACCCTGCAGCCCTGAAGGTCCCTGATTCCTTGAATTTGTGACTGCTCCAAACTTGAGCTATCACTAACACTGATCAACATTAGAGCAGCTCAAACTGCAGCACGTAATGAGGGTCTTAGAGCCCTATCTTTCTTATTCGGGTAGAGTTTCTCCTAATGTCTACTTTCTCTCTTGTCTAAGCAAGAAGCATGTTAAGAGTTGGAGCACAAGTCCTATATGTTTACACTCAAGAATGTGGCAATAGAACAATAGCACCTTTCTTTTTTTCTTTGCAGTATTTCTAATTCTGTTTTCAAGACAGCCTTCCTTTCTTGGCCCAGAATCCCTTAGCAGTACTACTGAAATGAATTTACCAAATATGCAGCTGGTTCAAACAGCAGGAAAAACAAATACAGTACAAGAAGCCAGCAGGTTTCTCTCAAGCCTTGCTCAAATAACAAGCTTCTTAGGGGAAAGTGAAATTATCTTATCTTGCATGCAGTTTTATTTGGATTGATTGATGTTTATACATTTCCATTATTGAAAATGCAGGGAACTGGTAAAAAAAAAAGCAGTAGGACTCCAAGCACATTTATCCATCTCTGACTCTCTCTCTCAATTTGACTTTGCAAATCACTGTGAAGCATGCAGTCAGAGCTAGTCAATAGCATAGGAAAAATTTCCAGGAAGTTTGGAACATCTCAACGTTTTTCTATCCAAGGTAAATAATTTTACCTTAAATGGAATGATGTAGGAGAGTGATCACTGTTGGGTAACAGTGTCGATCAGAATTCCTCCAGGAGTGTCCTGTGCTTCTAGACAAAAATGTGCTCAAAAATGAATTTGGTTAGATCTCCCCTCTCTCATGATAGTGCCCTAATCACTAGGCTCAAGTCATACTTTCTCTTTCCCCTTCCCTCTGTGCCCCAAAATCTTGCATTGTTATTTGTCACAGATTCCACAAAAGAATGAAGAAAGACCCTGGCTAAGAACCCTGTAGCAGTGGTCCTCAACCTTTTTGCGCTGCAGGCCAGATGGACAAGGCCCGGTCCAGTCCTAGGCTGGATCCTGCTGGTGGTCCCAATTCAGTGGGTGCAGTCTGGTCCTGATTCAGCTTTGCATAATGAAGGATTGAGCCTTGGCTCTGATCTTGCCCTGTAGGGCTTGGGGATTTGGCAGTAGGGAGGGGTAGCAGTGTTAATTGCCAGAGCCCCTCCATGTCTGAATTTCATGACCTGTGGGGAGCTCTGTGGTCTGGACCCCATGGTTCATTGGACTACATTTGCCTGTAGGCCAGAGGTTGAGCACCCCTGGCCTTAAAGCAAGATGATTAAGACACTGTCCTTGGGAGATAGAAGGTGGATTGGGTTCCTTAGGTGTGAGGGGAAGGTATTGAGCCTGCATCATCCACATCCAAGGTAGGTTACACTAAACACTGAGCTATTAGACTAGAGAAAGGGATATAACCACTGTATCTTTTTGAAATAATAATAATAATAAACCCCTCATAGTAGATAACAATTAAAAGTCTACAATTGGTTAAACATCAGCTGATGAATAAATAAATATAGGGAATTTTACACTGATATAATTTATATTAGTTTATATCCCCAAGGCAGACAGATGAGAAGTGTAGCAGACTCCTATTCCACTACAATAGCTTGCTATTGCTGCATCACTTCGTGAGGGGACAGCAAGTCATAGACTACTTTCTTTGAACAAATGGTTGCTCTAATAAGCTATAGACAGTGGGCATATACAAATGTTACACTTAAATTGACTTAACTAGGGTTAGGTCAACCTAAATACCCAGCTGTGCAGATGAGCATTAGGGGGGTGGGAGGGGTATAATTGAGCCAAAAATGTTGGGCCCAGTTTAACTTAGTTCGCCTGAGTAGCTGAATTAATTTAGAATGGGAATGGGTTAACTCAATCTATTACATGTTTACACAGGTTTGAAGGGCAGCCCCAAGGCTGAGAATATCCAGCTGGTCACCACAATCCCAGAGCTGTCTGTTCCTACCCCCAACCATGACCAAGTTATTTTTAGTCCTCCAGCCCTGGATGGACACCCCCTCCCCCCACAGACTGCCAGCCCCCACGACGCCTCCCCTGAGTTACTTATACAAGGTTCCTGTGAGACTCCTGGCACTGACAAAATCCTGTACATGCCACTTTAATTACTTAAAACAAGTCATTTTATTGTAGACCAGGTGCTGTGAATGGTTTTACACATCCAGTGTTTACAATGATATAACCCACATTCATGTAACTACACCCCTTCCACTGTACACCAGATTAGGTGAGTTAGCTTGTTGTAGAGGTTTATATAATTTTTCTATTCTTTGTGGGCACTTCTTATATAATTGTTCAGGACCTTTAATTAGACTTTGGGAAGAACATTTAAAAAAAAATTCACCCTGCTGGGCTGAAGTGCTGAAATAAAGAGCCCATAAATACAGCAGGAAACAGAAGAGCATACTTCAGTATTTCTAATCTTCTGTAATTATGTTTGTGTGACCTTATCATTCTAGTTGCAGCTTTCTGTGCACTGTTGTTAAATACTTATAATGTGGCACTGACTACAATCTGTCTGTAGTAGCTTTTGAATTTGATGACCTCTCACATAACCCACATGTCTAAATATAGCTTTAACAAACATGTACAATATTTGAATATTTTTGGTTCATTTCTCTTTAATTTCTCTGAAACTTTTTAATGATTTACCATCCACTCAAGAAGAAATATGTTCCCTTTAATTCCTCCCCCTGCCATGTAATTTCACTTGTTTTTTTTTCCAGTCCTTTCTTACCCTTTTATAAGCCTGCGGGTTTTTTTTTCTCTCTCCTTTTCTGTTTTTTCATGTTTCTGCTTTGTCTTCCTCCACTTCACATTTTGGTCTTCGTCCACCTGTGCTGTTTTCTCCTGCTCTTCTATTTCTCCTTTGTAGTACCATTGTGATGTTTCCTGCTTATTTTCTGAATAACCACTTCAAAAAGCAGAAAGCCACATCTTATCATAGCATGTGGTTGCTAATATGTAACGAGAGAAGATTAAATATCCCTAAAGTGCTAATTTAGTGAAATGGATGACAGAGGTTCAAAGGTGAGACGATCAGCAGTATAAAATATAAATATTAAGGAAGAGTAGAAGATGGTAAAAAAAAGTATTAGGAACCTAAGTTGATGGTTTAGTTCTGAAGCTTTACTTGGATTTGCCTAGGATATAGGTAATGTAGAATCACCTCCACCATTCTTGTTAGCAGTGGTGACACATAGGGAGTGCACGAGGGTGCATGTGCATCCCCTGAGAGCACCAGTGCACCCCCTGACCAGCCACACTCACTGCTCAGGTGATGGGTGGTGGGTACTGGCAGGAGTGCCAGTGCCCCCCCTGCAAGTACTGGCCAGGGAGTGGAGCACCGTTGTGCACCCAGAAGCAGCCACAGCCACCTGCAGAAGCAGCCCAGCAGCCACTTCTGGAAGCGGCTATAGCAATTGACCATCTTGCGATCAGCCGCGGGGGGACCCCCCATTGTTGGTGGTGGGGCACATGCACCCCTCCACCCTGACTGAGGTGGCACCAGCTGCCCATGCTTGTTAGAGCCTCAGGTAATCTCTTATACCATAAGATTTCATTTTAGAACAACCATTGTACTTTTGGCTGATGAGCAGCAAAACTTCTTTTTGAATTCACCATAGTGCATCAATTAGCCAAGGCTACAAGGATCCACAACACAGCTGTAGATGCTCATTGTTCTGTAGCACTTTTTGACCCAGAGAGACTTTTTAGGCCATTGGCAGATGTTAAAAAGAAGACATAATGGGATCTGATGACTGATCCCAACAATTGTACCTCCTGCCATGCCACACATGCATGGAAGAAGAAGTGATTTTGGGGTCAAGCATCAGATTCCAACATGCCACTTTACCAGTGCAGAGGGAGCCCAGTCCTGGACTCTACCTGGACCAGCAATCTTCACTCCTTTGGCTGTGTACTCCAGAGGCTGGGAGTGCTGCCCACACATTCAATTAAAGGCATAATAAGAACTAGCAACAAAGCTATTACATATAATTTGTGTAATAATTTTGTCACGTATACCTAGTTTTGTCATGCCATTAATTAAATGAACATGTGGGAAGTCACTACGTAACATGTGATTAATAAGTTAATTATGTCTTAAGTGTAACTTCTGTCAGGGACCTTAAAATTAGTGCTAAGATAGCCCACAGACAATATTTTTAAAGACAGCTGTATAATTGATATTACATACTGTGGACTTTAGAAACCTATGTCTTCTTTATGTATAGAATGTCACTCTTCATTTATAACCTGAATTTCAAGGGTTCTGAGAACCTGAAGCTTCAATTGATTTTAATGAGAGCTAAGCTTGCTTTGCACCTCTGAAGAATTGAGCTGTAAGCACTGGTAGGATCCTGTGACATAAGAAATCTACTTTCCTTAAAAGTCAATGATTTAATTGACCCCAAGTGATCCCAAATGAACCATGATATATATCTTCTGTTATAAATAACAAGCACTTTCTGATGTTTCACAAGATTAGCTAGACAAAAGCTCTTGCTTATATTATTTAATCCCATGGAGATTTATTTCTGGAATTGGCATTATGGTTCAGAAAATTATATCAGCAACAAGCTTTTAAGGGCGAAAAGTAACACTTTCATTTTCCTCCTTTGTTTTTTGGTTCATGAAGTCACAAACATACTAAAAAAATACAGCATGTATAACATTTTTACAAAATGCATTTCAGTTTGGAACAAATGGTGGTTACTAGTCCTAGTTCTACTTAATAATCCCCATGCATTTCTAAAAACTGCCATTAAGAAGCCTGATGCATTTTTTTTCAAAAGCTCCAAAGTAACTTTGAAGCATCAGTCTTTTTTTCAGAAGTTCCCAAGTTATGTATTTGTTTTTGACAGAGCTGGGAATTAAACTCAGATGTCCTGCTTCACAACTCTATTTTATCTTCTCATTGATATGGACTCAAATATTTCTGTATTGTGTTTTGCTAGATATTAATCTTGTGAATCTTTTTTTATTTGTTTCAAAAAACAAAATGATTTAATGCACTCCAAAGAAGAGAGCATGGGAAATGAGAAAAAAGATGAGAAGGAAGAGTAAAGGTATAGTTATTTTCATATGCAAAATTTAAATACAGAAGATGGAATAGTTATTGTAATTTTTTCTCATATTCAGAGAGAAACTTTCTCACATGGAGAGAAGCTTGCAAAGTTTAACAGTAGGCTGTTGATCACAGCTGAATTGTTTTGTTTTTTTCAACTTGATTTTATTATACATTAAATACTTTGAGTCAAGTTTGAGCTATTGAAAAATAACGTACATTTTTATTTAGTTAAATTACAAAACACATTCAATTTCTGTTTGTTAGTGTATTTCATAGTGAAATTTTGCCTTTTACTTGTGGTTCAGTACTTTCAAGCCATTTGAAATTGTCCTTATTGTTATTAAATATGCCTATTAATGCATGATTTTTAATGACTTTTTCTCCAGATGTTGTATTAAGACAAATTCATATTACCTCTTTCTTGTAATACTAAGTCTGTGGGGGAGGGGTGTGTGAAAGAGAATGAAAGCATCTATGGATATAACTGTAGGGGAGAGTTCTTTCAGTACTAATTCATACATTTGTCTCTACCTTCAGTACTGATTAAAATGTACATATGTTGGCATCAACCTAGTCATAGACCATAGGATACATCAAAATGCAGAAGGTAGTATGGCTTTTTAATCTTGAACACCTTTTAAGAATTTCTTAAATGTAAAGGCAAACCAAGCCAATGCTTATTACGAATGAGGTTATATAGAGTTACACAAAGAAAGATAATTCAGTTTCATGGCGGACTTCATAATTTGGATTTTTTTCCCAAGTAGGAGAAATCCCAAAAGATTTCAAAATTTTCTAGGCAAAAAAATCTCAGAGCCCTGAGGTCCATGTCTGAGGACACGGTGAACTGCTCGGAAACCCACAACCTGAAGTTAAATAGTCCTTACCCTGATATACACTGTATGTCATTTTGCTCTTGGGCCAGAAGGTACAAGAACTTCTTTCCGAGCAATAAAATAATTGGACTAGCTGTCTAAAAAGTTAGACCATGTTTCAAAATTCCTCTGGTCTGGTAGGTGGCATGGATTTAAGTTTGAACCTCCTCTGAGTTTATTGGAGTTTGATAGAATTGGACTGTATTCACAAACCAGTTTGGTTTTTGTTGAAATTGGGGAATTTTGATGAAGCAATGTGATTCCAGGTAAGTGAGCATTGTAGGAGACTGTAGAAAGTCAGAAGTATTGAAAGGAGACAAAATGGCCATGTCCACATGAGTGGGAACGTGCGTTTCCCCAGGGACAAGTAGCAGCGGAACATCTTGTGTTGCTGCTACTTGTTTCTGGGGAACACCCAAGCCACGTGCACTTCAGCCCACAGGAGTTTACCCCGGGTGGGGTAGTGGAGGCTGGGGCTAGCAACTGTGCTGGCCCCAGCAGCCTTACCTGAGATACTGGGGCCTAAGGGAGCTGCAGCAGGCTCCAGATTCGGGCAACGTGTGCTGCCGCCACTTGCACCACCCCACTTTTTTGGCATAGATTTTATTTACCCTGGGATCTTTTGGGGTCAGGAAAAACCTCCACACCGCAATGTAACAGCACAGGGAGCACCTGCATGTGCTATGTGTGGTGCTGCAGACCTATCTTCAGTGCCACATACCACACACCTGCGCTCTCATCTAGATGCAGTCAATGTGATGATAAATTGGAACAATGAGGAGTGGTTATGGGCATCAAATGGCAAAATTATACACTGTGTCCTAATGCAGTGTAGACATATCCACAGGTTAGTCAGAATGATGCTGCTTTGCAGTTAAGTAATTTTTTAACCTCTTACATAAAATCCAGTTTGCCAAAGAAGAGAAGAGAGAGGGGAAAAAAGGTCTATAGTGATAGGGGGAAAAAATGGTAATTGAACTTTGAATTAGCTTGAGTGAAGCAATAGCCTTGTATGACCAGGTCACACAATGTCTGGATGCTGGAGCCGAGGCTGATGTCATCTTCCTGGACTTTAGGAAGGCCTTCGACACAGTTTCACACCCTATCCTCATTGGGAAGCTAGCAGACTGCGGAGTGGATGCCTACATGGTCAGGTGGGTGGCCAACTGGCTTAGGGACTGCACCCAGAGAGTGGTGGTGGATGGTTCCTTCTTGGCCTGGAGGGAAGTGGGCAGTGAGGTCCTGCAGGGTTCAGTCCTTGGACCGATATTATTTAATATCTTCATCAGCGATTTGGACGAGGGTGTGGAGAGCACCCTCTCAAAGTTCGCTGATGATACCAAGTTATGGGGCAAAGTTAGTACACCCGAGGGCAGGGAGTAGATTCAGGCTGACCTGGACAAGTTGGATCAATGGGTAGAGAGAAATAGGATGCAATTGAATAAAGATAAATGTAAGGTACTCCATCTGGGAAGGAGGAATCCCCAGCACACCTATAGATTGGGGAGTGTCCTTCTCAGCAGCTTGGAGGCAGAGAGGGATCTTGGAGTCATAATTGACTCCAAGATGAACATGAGTAGGCAGTGTAATGAGGCCATCAACAAGGCAAATTGCACCTTTTCGTGCATTAGCAGGTGAATGAATAATAGAACAAAGGAGGTGATGCTCCCCCTCTATGTGGCACTGGTCAGGCCGCAGTTGGAGTACTGTGTCCATTTTGGGGCACCGCACTTCAAGAGGGATGCGGGGAATCTCGAGAGGGTCCAGAGGAGGGCCACTCACATGATTAGTGGCCTTTGTGATAGACCCTAAAGTGGATTTAGGTTAGATATTAGGAAGAAATTTTTCACAGTAAGGGTGGCCAGGATCTGGAATGGGCTTCCAAGAAAGGTGGTGCTATCACCTAGCTTGGAGGTCTTCAAGAGGAGGCTAGATAGTCAGCTGCCTGAGGTCATCTGACCTCGGTCCTCTTTCCTGCCAGGGGCAGGGGGTCAAAGATAATGATCCATTGTGGTCCCTTCCAACTCTACAATCTATGAATATGAAAATGGGACACACCAGTAATGAAGAAAATTGCAGCAACTTTGTTTCTTTGGGTTTTCACGAATTTAGGAAAGAAAGAGATTGGACTAATGAGATAATGAGAGATTGGATTTATATCTAACTACTGGAATAGAAAATAGAGTATGTGTTTTGGTAATTTTACAGATAAAACAATAGCAGCATGTTGCAAAACCTTGGATGGGAGGAGAAGAGGAATTGGACAAGGCCAAGCTGTGACTTTAGGTGATGAGGGTACAGTGGAGGAGAAAGAGTGTTAATAATGGTGATAGGAAAGAAAGGGATGGTGTCAAGGTCATGAATTAAGTCTCTTGGGGCTCCTATAAACATGCGTGGACCCTACTCTGACATGCCGGAAATCCAGATCATCAGAGCAGACTCAATTAATTAAGTCAGATGAAGCACAGAAATTGACATGCTCCGACAGCCTTCCGTGTCACATGTATCAGTGGTGCAGCATATCTCTGCATTGAAAAAATGGTAGCGGGGCACTTTGAAATAAAACGTGTTCAATGAGCTCTAGTTCAAAGCAGCCCACTGCCATTTTTTCAGCGTGGGGGATACTGCACCACCTATACACATGACGCACAGGTGCTTTTAATTAGCATGACTCACTAATTAAAGCAACTGGCAGTAAAAATGCCCCTATTTTTTACCATTCTCTAATCCCTCAATATAATTTAGATATTAAATTGGTTATGTGTTAGAAATAGGAATATCTAGAAGTAGGTCTTAAGTGTTTCTGGCTTTATTTATTTATTATTGTCTTAGCCTTGCAGTCCATTTCTTTGTCTTGCTTCCTGCCTTAGTTACCTTGGAAACCATTTTGTTGGAACAATTTACAGTAGTAACTGTTTATGTATAAGACATGAAAAATAGACGATGGTTTCAAAAGCCAGGTATGTTTTTATTTGTAAAAAGCGGGAAACAACAGCAAACATTGTTCTAAATTTAAGGAGAGCCTTTTATACATCAGGGATTCTACCTTTGTAAATTGGATGAAATCTTCTTCTAGACGGAAGGGTTTGTAGAATCTATGTTGAGTGAAATAATGCTGCTGTCTTCTTTTTAACTCCTTTCCAGATGGAGTTGAGGTAACCAGCAGGGTAAGGTGGTAAGTACTGGTAATTTCATCCATGGAGGGCTTGTTTAGAAGTTGTTAGAAGTTGAACTGAAAAGCTGTCTAAGATGTTTTCCCTCTTGCTGTTCTTTTATTTTTCAGGAGCTGCTTAGACTTCACAAGCAATAGAGGATTCTTTTTTTTCTCATTTAGTTTTCAGATTTTCTGCTTCCCAGCTCTCTCTCCTGTTTAGTTCACCTAATGGATTATTTTCTTTTTGCTTGCAAAATTTATGAGAACCAAAGGAACTGAACTGAATAACAAATGGCATTTTAATAAATAAGTAGAATTCAAATAATGATTCATCATCTCATTTTTATTGATTAGTAATAATGCTCCTATATATTTATTCTATCAATATTGACAGAATATTGTAGAGATGACTTCATTCTAAATATAGTGTTGAACATTTCTATGAGAAGACAAGTTATAACTCAGCTTCAAAGTTACTAAATCTAAAATTGTTAACAATTTCATCCCATTTCATTTATCAGTTGTCACTGATCCGCAAAATAAATCATGAGTTGGACAGTAATATTCCTGAGTTGGACAGTAGTATTCCTGAGATGGGTCCCCCATATTATGATATTATAAAGTAATGTTTTGTTTTTTTAACTTCCCAGTACTCCTCTGCCAACACGTGTGATTCTTTTCAAATAGAAAATCAACTTATAATGAACACAATGACCAATTAGCCTAACTTCCATCCCAGGGAAAATCCTGGAAAAAATCATCAAAAAGTCTATGTGTATTATGCTCAGTAATAGGTAGGATTCTGAATGACAGCCAACATGGCTTTGTTGCAGGCAGATCTTGTCTTACCAATCTCATCTCTTTCTGTGACCAGGGAACTTGCCACTGGGATAAGAGAGAGGAAGTCAACATTGTGTACCTAGACTTCCAAAAGGCCTTTGAGTCGGTTCTCATGGGAAACTTAGAGGATTGTGGGCTTAACTTCTCAGCAGTTAAGCGGGTAGGAAGCTGGCTGTGGGGTAGGACCCAGAGAGTCCTAATGAACAGATTGTGTCATTCTGGAGAGAAGTGGACAGTAATGTCCCTTGGGGGTCTGTGCTTGGTACAGTGCTTTTCAACATCTTTATCAATGATTTGGATGTGGGGGTGAAGAGTTCATTGGCCAAGTTCATGGATGACACCAAGTTATGGGGGAGTGTGGTCACGCTTGAAGATAGGTTGCAAATACAGATGGACCTAGACAGGCTGGCAAGTTGGGTGGATTGGAACCAGATGAAGTTCAACATTGAGAAGTGTAAAGTGCTCCATCTGGGGACAACCAATCTCCAACATATTTACAGGCTTGATGGTGCCAAACTGACTAGCACCATGACTGAAAGGGACCCAAGGGTAATAACAGACCATAGTATGATGAGCCATCAGTACAATGCTGTAGCTATCAGGGCAAACAATAGTCTGGCATGCATTAACTGATGCATCTGAAGCAAACCTAAGGAAGTGATTCTTCCACCTTACTCAGCATTCATGAGACTGCAGCTGAAGTACTGCATTCAACTCTGGTTGCCATACTTCAACAAGGACATGGAAAATCTTGAAAGAGTCCAGAAAAGAGCCACCCGTATGATCAAAGACTTGCAAGGTAAGCCATATAAGGAAAGGCTGAGGGACTTGGGCCTCTTCAGCCTAAAAAAGAGAAGGCTGAGAGGGGACTTGGTAGCAGCTTATCACTACATCAGGGGAATACATCAAGGGTTTGGCAAACAACTGTTCACCAGGGCAACCTTGGAGAAAACCAGGAATAATGGCCACAAACTCCCAGAAGACCATTTTGAGGCTTAACATTAAGAAAAACTTCTTCACAGTCAGGGTGTCCAGACTGTGGAATAAACTCCCTCCAAAGGTGGTACCTACCCTGAAAATCTTCAAGAGGAGATGAGATGGTCACCTTGCTGGGGTCACTTGACTCCAGTTGTCTTTCCTGCCTCGTGCAGGGGGTCTGGACCCAATGATCTTGTGAGGTCCCTTCCAGCCCCTTATAATCTGAATCTACGAAACATGCCTCCTCCTTGATGCTTAAATTGTAGATTACACTTACACACTGCTCATCTTCCCACCTTTGCTCCATAATCTTTCTGTTCATGGGCTATGAAAGACAGAAAATAAATAATTAACATCCAAGAAATGAAAACAGTTGCCTAAAGGATGAGGTTTTCCAGTTATTTTTTTGTAAAGTTCTAAGTCAGCACATAGGCTTAATGCAGAAAGTCAAAAAGCCTGAGGCTGAATCAATTGAAACTAGGCAGCTTCTTCTAATAATCAACTGGTATTTACATTCATTTTTCAATTGGGAAAGGCAGGGGGAGGCCTGCACTGACCCAGGCTAGTAGGCAAGGTGTGCTAGAGCACATCTCCCAGCCTGCTGGCCATTGCCAGCCCAGGCAAGTGTCTGCAAAACTCTGCTGCCCTCCCAACAAAGAGCTAAGAAGCCCCCTGTCCAAGTGGTGTCCCACCTTGGAGGAGGCTCCCACTAAGATCACTGCACTTGTCCGGGTTGGCATGGGGGGGTGGGCGTGTGCCTCTGGATCTGTCCTGGATGAGTGGTGGAGCAGGGGCTAGGGCGGCAGCTGCAGCCACCCAAAAATTCACTGTAGCCCCACCGCCCACCCAGAGTGCAGCCTCGCCCCACCCACCTCGCCCCATGCAGATCCAGGAGCACACGACACCCCATGCCCTCCTGGACCAGTGGCAGGAGCAGTAGTGGGAGTCACCAGTTGAGCCACCAGTTGAGCAGCGCTCAGTGGTAAAAGCCACCAGCTTCCCTCCCTGCACCTGCCTGGCCCCAGCTGGGCAGTGCTTGCCCCAGTCCCAGCCTCAATTCCTGCCTCACCATGGGGGGCACTGGTCTGCCCCCCATATCCCTTCCCTTCCACCACTTACCAGCTGCATGCAGCATCAACCATTATAAAGGAATCAATCTCCCATTTGTAACATCGTTCCTATAGGAAAATTGGTTCCGAGTTATGACGTTTTGACTTAAAACCCAGTTTTCTGGAACCAATTGAGTTGCAAGTCTGAGGACTGCCTGTAATCATTTTCACACCTTCAAAACATTTACACATATTTTAAGTCTTTCTAATTATTTTATATTTTTTTTTTATCAATTATGCAACTAAAATAATTAATGGATAATTCATGTAAGTCATAGTTAGACCTGTATAAAAAGCTTAAAGAAAGTATCTTTCCTGTCTACTTCTCTCAAAGGCTTCTCTAAGAGCACTTTCCTAAATCTTTTCTTTGCCTCTCCCTTGACTAGGGTGCAATAGCAGTTTCTCTGACTTCCTCTATCCCTTGCCTCCTGCTGTTGTAGACCCTCTCTTCTGCCTGGATCCCAATGAAAACTTAAGTTGAGGCATTTTCTGACCTCAGATTTATGAACATTTAAAAGTCAAAATCCAACCTTAATTGTGCATCCAAAGATATTTGCTTCCCACTTAGAGGAATGCAGAAGTAGTTTGTAACATCCAATTACTAGACAGATTAACAGAAAGAAAGCATGTGAATTTGAGTTGGGGCAGGATCATCAAAGAAGAACATGAAATCAGTTGTTCAACAAAGAGTTAATGGAGAATGATGGCAACCATGAAGACAGGCACCAAAGAAATTAGGAACAAAAAGTTTCAATAGGATTGACTGGGAATGGGAGAAATGGCAGGATTGGGAAGAAGGGATGGGATTAGAAGTGAAGGAAGCAAGGAAACATCAATATAATGAGAGTAAAATTTTGCTTGTGAAAAGAAGGAAAGACTGATAGAAATGAAGAATACATTTACTAATATTGGTAATAATATTTTAAGAAATGTCTGCATCTATAGTGTGACCATTATCAACACAAATGATTGATTTTTACTATAACTACTGAATGAAATACTACTTTCTGTTCTGGGAATAGAATCCTATGTGTGTATTTTATACATTTTAGGCACCTAGGTGGATAAATAGCTCTAACTTTTTTGGTATCTACATTTGAAAATTGGACTTGGGTAGGGTCTTTCTCTCCCTCTCCCTGTCTCTTATATGGACAACCAAATTGATATTTATGAATGCGGCAAAGATATATGCCATAATTCATAAGAATTTGCATATATTACATTATTCACTATCTTATATTCTTTGGCTGACTATGCCAGAGAGAGAGCTTCCTATATAGGTCATTCTTCAAGAGCTAAACATAAAAGTCTTATCCTCTGTAAATAATGGAAAGAGGCTGAGATAATATCTGGCTTAAGAAAGCTTTAATTGCAAGTCAGGAGATCATTTTGCTATCTTTTATTAATGAATTTAAAAATCTGGGAAAGATGCCTACATTGTGACTTACCCTTCTGGTATAAATAAATTATGTTCTGTATTAATTCATTTATTTTTCCTGCCAGTGCCATAAGAATTAGAAATGTCAAACAGGAATTATAGTGTAGATCCAAATATTACCAGGTAGTACTGAGATTTTATATTTCCTATTCAGAATAATTTTACTAAGACTCCTGATTTGTCTGACCTGGCTTTGATTTTCTTTCTATCTTACTGTTTAAACTTATGGTTTTGCCAAAATGTATTTATTCTCTGAACATGGATACAGCTTATTTATGGAACATAAACTTTATATTTTTACTAATTAAAATTCATTCATTAATGAAATCTCTATAATCCATTAGAAATAAACTATTTTCACTCACCTCAGCTAATTCCATCTGGTAAAACTTGAGGAATTAAAGTGTGCAAAGTACCCTGAAGATCAAACTGTTAAAGTTCAGTGAGACTAAGGAGAACATGTTTTAGTATAGATCACTTTCCATTTACAATGTACATCTCGGGAGCAGTCTCTTGAGTATCCAAACTATTGGTTCAAAGGTCCATACAAACATTTTGATTTCTACCTTAAAACTCATCAGAAGACATTAATGATTGTAGGAAACCATATAATGCATGAGGCCCTTCTGAGGAAGGGGGAAACTTCACTCTGAACCACTTAAAGATTTCTCTATAAGGGCATAGACAGAAGTGACAATTTTCTCCTGATCTGGCCACAGAAAGTGGTCTATAGCCTTGGCCAAACACAAGAGCACAGCTGCAGACTGCTTCAAAAGTGGCTGATTGGGTAAAAATCTGAACCCTCATTGGACATGGAGTCAGGTGAAGATGTTTCAAAATGAGGCATTTTCTATTACTTGTGTATGCACTGCCTCCCACCCTGTTGCTGTTTCCAGAATGGGAGGGGAAAGAGAGTGGAAGTAGTTGGCGTGGGGAGGGGGCTCCAATTCACCCATCCCACCTTCCAATGCTCACTGGGGAACCTTAGAATGATTATAAATGAAGCAATATTTTCCTGATTTTGTTAGCATGCTTATGGAACCTCTTGCAAATTCTTACCAGTAAATTTTCACCAAGATATTCTTGACTTTGAAAGAGCTAACTTTCAAACTAAGGCAATTAGCAAGAAAGGTTTCCTGTCTGCTTTGTAGTAGTTCCTGCCAGTTTGGCAGACAATTGCTGTTGCATCCCAACAACAGGGAAAAGTCCTATAAAAGGGGCTACAAATCTGCGTAGATAAAGCAGAATCTCAAATATACCATTACAAATAAAAGTGGGGTCTACAAATAAAGGAAAACGGGACTGATTATGAAGAACTTTTTTTCAATGGACAACAAATGCAGGAACAAGGTAAGAATGGCAAAATGCTCAGGTGAACTCAATCTTGTAAAAGATAGTAAAATGAATAGTACAAGCTTCTTTGGCTATACAAATAAAAAGAAAACCATATGGGAAGAAGCAGTGCTCATATATTTCATAGACTTCATAGACATTAGGGCTGGAAGGGACCTCGGAAGATCATCAAGTCCAGCCCCCTGCCCAAAGGGCAGGAAGTCAGCTGGGGTCATAGGATCCCAGCAAGATGAGCATCCAGTTTGCTCTTGAAGGTGTTCAATGTAGGCGCCTGAACCACCTCCGGTGGCAGGCTGTTCCAGACCTTGGGGGCTCGGACAGTAAAGAAATTCTTCCTTATGTCCAGCCTGAAACGGTCTTGTAGTAGTTTATGACCATTCGACCTAGTCGTCATCCCTTGGGGCGCTCTGGTAAACAAACGTTCCCCCAGATACTGGTGGTCACCCCTGATAAACTTATAGGTGGCCATCAGATCACCCCTGAGCCTGCGCTTTTCCAGGCTAAAGAGTCCCAGGGCTCTCAGCCTGTCTTCGTAGGGTCTGCTTCCCTGACCTCTGATCATGTGTGTGGCTCTTCTCTGGACTCTCTCAAGCTTCTCCACATCCTTTTTGAATTGTGGAGCCCAAAACTGGACACATTACTCCAGCTGCGGCCTCACTAAGGCCAAGTACAAGGGGAGAATGACGTCCTGGGATTTGCTTGAGAAGCATCTATGGATGCAAGCCAGCATTTTGGTCGCTTTACTAGCCGCCGCATCGCATTGCAGGCTCATGTTCATCTTGTGGTCAGTGATGACCCCCAAGTCTCTTTCTTACATAGTGCTAGCCAACATAGCACTGACGAGCCTATAAGGATGCTGCGGGTTTTTCTTCCCAAGGTGGAGAACCTTGCATTTATCGGCGTTGAACACCATCAGATTCTTGTCCGCCCACTTGCTGAGCCTGTCCAGGTCAGCCTGGATCACCCGCCTGTCTTCTGGTGTGGATGCTTTTCCCCAAAGTTTGGTGTCATTAGCGAACTTGGCCAGTCCGCTTCTGACTCCAGTGTCCACATCATTAATGAAGATGTTGAACAGTATGGGTCCAAGGACAGAGCCTTGGGGGACCCCACTGGTCACAGGACACCACGATGAGTGACTTCCATCAATTACTACCCTCTGGGTCCGACCCCGGAGCCAGTTTTCCAGCCACTGGATCATGGAGGACCCAAGGCGACAATTGGCCAGTTTCTCTAAGAGGTGATTATGGGAAACCAGGTCAAAGGCTTTTTTGAAGTCAAGATATATAACATCAATCTCTTCTCCCTTGTCCAGGTGATAGGTCACCTGGTCGTAGAAGATAGGATGGGTTTCAGAGGCAACCTAGCTGTGGCTCAAGAACCAAATAAATATTTTACCTCAGCCATCAGTGCAGATGAAGAGGTTACAGAGAATTGATGAGGTATTGCTGGTAGACTATGAATATAGGAATTACTATTGTATCTGGGGTGGGGGGAAAAACAAACCAACCCCTAGACTGCTTGTCACAAAATCTGTGTGCCTGGATATACTCTATCCTAGATCACTGGTACATAGAAAAGGATTTCCCCTAGCACAGATCTTCACTGACTCTGTCAATTAAGGGATAGCAAATATAGTGCCTGGGGTTTTGTTTTGTTTTTTGGTTTGTTTGTTTGAGAAAAAGTATGACCCAGGCAATTACAGGCACATTGACTTGATTTTATCAGTTCTTAAAATAAATGCTAAAGGAAAGAATAGTTAAAGATATGAAAACAAAAACAAAATAGGACAAAATACAAGATGGATATATCAGAGAATAATTTCAGACAAATTTTATATCTTTCTATGGCAAAATAACAGGCTTTGTGTGGACAATTTATCAAAGTTTAAGCAACATTTTTGTTTGTGTGTTTCTTCTGTTTTGACCATCCTTATGGGGGACGTATTGGCCAAACTAGAGGGGGCACAGATAAATATAACTTTCATGAGGTGGATAGAGAGTTGGTTTGAAGGGAAATGAAAGCAGATTGTTGTAAAATTTGACTTATCTGACTGGAGAGCTGTTGTTGTTACTGATCCAATAAGAAGCACTTCGGCTATAAGATGGAGATGCATAGATTGGAGACACCAAAGGAAGAGAGAGACTTGCATGCAGTGATTGGTAGAAGAAGAACCTTGAGCTACCAATGTGATGCATCTGTGAAAGAGGCCAATGCATGCCTAGGGTGTATTAGGTGTGGTATATATAGAAAGACAGGGAGGAATAAGTACCATTGTACAAAGCATCAGTAAGATCCTATTTAGAATACTGAGTATAGCTTATTATTTTTGAACACTGATTACCTGAACTTAACCTAGGACAGATATCATGAAAAGCCACCAAGATAAGCAAGAGGATAAGGCTCTTTTCTTATGAAAGAAGACTAAAGAAGTTCATTAGTTTAGCAAGATGGAGACTGGTGGAGGGGAGGGTTATGATTAGTTCAATTTGATGTGTGTGGTGAATAGTTAGGAAAGAGGGGATCTATTTAGACAGAAAAAGAATTCCCATACAAGATGGAATACAAACTAGTTGTGGATAAATGTATTCTTTGAAATCAGAAGCAGATTCCTAGCTAATATTGGAGTGAACTTTTGGAGTGATTTCCTAAGCAACATTTTGGGGAGGTAGGGGGGAGGAGAATCTGAGCTGCCCTAAGGTTGAACTGTATATATTTATGAGAGGGTGGTATAGAACAGGAAATTCTTGCTCCACAATAAGTGCATGTGATGTCAAGTCCTGTGTTTTTGCTGTTCACCAGTTGGGGTAAAGAAGATATTTCCCCTCCCCCACACCTTCCCATGAATGCTTTGGTTTCTGAGCTTTTTTTTTTACCTTCCTCTGATGTATTTTAAAGAATCATAGAAAACTAGGGTTGGAAAGGAATTCAGGAGGACAACTAGTCCAATCCCTAGCTCAAAGCAAGATCATCCCCATCTACATCATCCCAGACAAGGCTGTCTACCTGTGTCTTAACCTTCATACATTCCCATGGGGTAATTTTCTACCCCACATGCATATTTTGTGCAGTACCTTAAAGTTAATTAATTCTAAAAATATATATTTTTAGGAACTTGTCACTGGCACCGCTGTGCACAATATCCTCAAACAGCAGCCAGTTTACATGAATGGTTTGCTCTCTGTGAATGAAAAACTGCTCAGGGCAACATGTTACCCCAGGTGTGAATATGTTTTTCTATATGGAGTAAAAACTTACCCCAAGTCCATGTTAATTTGTTGCCCCAATGCAATTTCTGCATAAATGACAGGCCTAGACCTGTTTGGCCACATTGGGTGGATGCATCTGAAAGGTCAGCATTCATTCACACCTCATTCATGTCCACTTCAGGTATCCTTGGAAACTAATGGATGGTCATCCTCCACTCTGCTTTTGCAAAAGATGTGGTAATCCCTTTTGTTAACCACTTTGTTTGCAAGCTGAAAGGTCATCAAAACATCCTGCCCTTTGTGGGGAAATTCCCCCAAAAAACCTTGTCACGCCCAAATCCACCTCTGCCCTCTTTTCTCATGGCAAAACTCTGCCTCACCCTGTCTGTTTTATAACATACAAGCTAGTTTGCCCTGCCCTTGTTGGAAGTGAGGACAAGGAGCAAAAGGACAGCAGAGAATAGATAGAACATCATACTGCAATACAGAGTACTTTATGGAGTCCCCTTCAAGAGTAAGGGCTTGACACCCCCATGCCCCTTTTACCTGCTCTCAATAAGCCCCTGCATGTAAGCCTGTCTTGCATAGGTAACAGGATGACAGCAACCCATCCACTGATGAAATCTTATCCCAAGGCAGTGAGGATGCTGACTTCGTTCCAGACATGGGAGATTGTTTAGAGACAGAAGACCATGTGTCTATGGTAGCTTCATCTAGCTCAGATGAGGAGGAGTCGGTGCCACAAGCAGAAGTGATGCCAATACTTTCAGTGGGAAAGGGATGAAGACCAGCTCAGGGATGCTGTGAAAGACTGAGGAGACCTATAGCAGGGTGTGGAGCAGAACTACTGCCACCACACCCAGAAAACTTTGCAGATGATGACACCTTTAGAGGAAGGAATGGCAAAGTGTGGGGGGGAAAAAAAGTCCATAGTTAATACATCATTGGAAAACAGCCAAAGACATAGTTCATGAAAATGCTGGGCCAACAAGAGAAAGTAATGAGGACACAGTGGTGGAAACGTTCCACCTGTTTCTCTCACAAGACATCCTGACTGTTATCATAAGAGAAACAGAGAGGCAGAAAGATTTATAGAGTTGAATAATAGCCATCCTGAAAATAGAAAGGAGTGGAATAAGCTGTATGAAACAGCTGAAAGCTTACATTGGCCTCCTACTGCCAAGTGGTCTATACCATGGTGGTCATGAGGCACTGGAGAAATTGTGGGAGCAACGCACCGGGCATCCTTGCTTCCGTTGCACCATGAATTTTAAATGATTTTGTCAAATCACCAACTACCTGAGATTTGACAATTAACTGATATGTGAGGAAAGCAGAGCTGTGGACAAACTTGCTCCCTTCAGAGATATTTGGACACAATTTGTAGAGCAGCTCAGGAAATGGTATATTCCAGGAATACACCTGATGGATGCTGAGCAGCTCATTGTGTTCAGGGGTCGCTGTCCCTTCAGACAGTATATGCCCAGCAAGCCTACCAAATATGGCTTGAAAATGTGGTGGTGATGTGTTGCAGCAACATCCTTCCCCCTGTCTGGAGACATCTACCTGGGCAAGCAACCAGAAGCTCCAGGCCAAGGCAATCTTGATACCAAGGTCATTGAAATAATGCATCATCCCTGGTACAAGATGGGAAGGAATATTGTGGGTGACAATTTCTTTACACGTACTGACCTGGCAGAAAGACTGTTACAGCCCCCTAACCATTTTCTGGGAGGCAGCACAGCAGAAGTTACAGAAGTCACTCTGTTTTGAAATGTCTTCATCTGAACCCTCAAGCAATGAGGAGTCAGATTTTCACCTGATCAGCCATGCATTGTGCTTGGTCATGGCTATAGACTGCTTTCTGTGGCCAGATCATTGAAAAATTGTCACTTCTGTCTGGGTCAAAACACCAAGGCAGCCCTGGCTCACTTACTGTCCCAGAGCAGGATTTGTGCTTGGTGCCTGACTTTTCTTCTTTCCCTTCCTCATTTTGTTCCCAGACTAGAAAACAGAACAAGCAGCTGTGTAGATGATAGAATTTGAACCTGTGTGGGGAAACCCCAACAGATTTCAATTCCATTCCCTTAATGACTCGTACAAACTTCTGGGATTGTCTGTTTACTATTATATTGCCAACCCAGGAAAAACAATGTCCTGTCTGACTGTTGAGCCCATTATCCCCTGCTCCAGAGGCTTATGCCTTATCCTTTAAGCCACTGGGCTTGTGGATACTGGCTGTAGCCAACTCTCAAAATTTTTGATTGGGGTGTGCCGATACAGCTGCTGAAAATGAGAAAACCCAAACTCATTTGGGCTTGAGCAAGACCATCTAGTCCCTAACTAGATGGTCTTGCTCTTCCACTCATGGTTATACCAATCTCCTCAGGAAGGATTTTTTCTCCTATGTCAGATTTCTATGGACTGGGGAAGTTTTTGCCTTCCTTTAAAGTGTGAGGCCATGATCTTTTTTCTTGTATCTTTTGAGCATGAATTAATCAACTACTTCTCTGCTGTTGCAGTGATGGAGCACCATCAATGTCTCTGCTGTTATGAATGGAACCTTAAAGGATGTTTTTGTTACCTGAAATATGCCTTAAAATTGTCTGTGAAGGTTTGAAATGGTGATTATGGGGACTTCTCTGTTTAATAATTGCCTGCACATACAGAATATTTAACTCAGTGGCTCAGGAAGTCTCTTCTGGTCCTATGTTCCTATTATTTTCATGAGTGAAAATTTAAATAGCTGTACTTGTAGGTATTTGATTGCATGTTTAAAACAAGGAATTGGAAAAGAAACTGTGGTCACCTGTAATTTATTTTGTATTCATAAAGGATAGACGTGGGCCTTAGGCTAATTCAAAATATACTCCTTAGAGACTGAATTTCATTTTGCAGGTAGGGTTCTTTGGTTCTTTACCAAACTTTGACAAAAATTGTGACAACTTGTGGATGAAAGTATACATAATGCCTTTGATCTGTATTTGTCCTTTGAAAATGACAGTTGGCCTTTCTTCTTCTATGAATGCAAGACCAAAGAATTTCAAGCCATGTAAACTCTTTGTTTGTCTCTTGTTAGATACTAAATGAACATGTTTAGTGTTTGGTAGATCCCACAACATGGCCTTTATGGAATTTTCTTGGAGAAACATTTCTGTCTTGTATATAGAAAAGCTTTGTTTTCCTTTTTAGCCAAATATTTCCTTTCTTATTCTAAAGGAAAGTGGAGGACAGATTTTAAGGAGGAAAAAGAAAATTATTTACTCAAATGAAATCTTGCATTTTCCTACCCCTTTGTGTTGGATAAGAAAAGAATATGACTGAATGCTGTTATTTTCAACCAACTAAAATATCTGCAATAGCTTGCAAGACCTCTCTGTCAGTTTATTTTACCGATACAAATGCAAAAAAAAAAAAAAAATTATAATAAAGAGAGTTTCTTTCTTTCCCTCTCTTTTGTGGGCGGAGGATGGGGGGACATGCATCAATTTTGTTAGAAGGCCATATTTCATTGTACTGAGGTTTACCATAATTTAGCCCATTGGATGTGTTTTATATTGTAACTTTCCAGTACAATTTACATGAAATAAGAACAGCATAGTGTTTCCTTCTCCATTTCCCTTGTAGAATATGAATCAAAATTATTTACCTTGAATAACACTGCTTCCCTATTCAGTATGTTTCCTCCACTTGATACCACCAGAGAAAAAAATGGATAAACATTACCCAGCATGCTATTGTGAAACAGGTATCTGAAAAATATGCTTAAAGTCCAAGTCCTTTCTTTCCTTAACAGAGAAAAGTATTGTCAGTTAAGGTTTGTTTCACTTAACAGGTGCACTTACACATCACCCTATGTCACTGTAGTGACATGCTATTGTGATGTAGCACACTGCTACTGCAACATAATGTTCATGTGCATCTACACTTCATCAGCAGCTACTTTGCCATAGCAGCGCATTCCTCCATTCTACCTGGCTGCAACGGCGAAGTAGTGGAAAAAATAACTGTGCTCCACACACATGGCACAGTACAGGTGGTGTTTGTGCTGTGCTTTAGTAGTTCCAAAAGGAAGTACTAAAGCACATCACAGTAACAACGTCACCATAAGGTGATGTAGACATACAGCCTAAGTTTCTAAAATATTGATTGGTGTTAATGTTAGCTCGAGTTTAGAGCAGTCACATATTCAGGCTAAAAATTTTCTTTGACTGTTGTGAATTGCCGGGCTGATTAGCCAGGACAGGTGCCTACCCCTGCCCTAGGTGGGGATGGGTTAGAGAGTTGGGTTGGTGGGAGCATGAGGTTGGAAGGGAGAGAGTTTAATGATGGGCACTGAGTAGTGAAATGGGAGGTGGAGAAGCAATTGGTGAGAATGGCAGCAGGGGCCTGGATGATGAAATGAAGGAAATTACCCACAGAAGCTACTAAAGGATTAAATAAAAAGAAGTAAAAAAAAAATAAAAAAATGAAATTAAAAAGAAATTAAAAAGAAATAAAAAGAAGTTAATAGAAGTCTCATGTTTTAATAAATTGGGCATGGGAGTGGGTAGCCCCAGCTCAGGGAGACCCTGATCTGGGTCCCTACCTTGCTCCCCTCATCCACTCCCCTAATCCTGCCACCTAGACCACTCTGTGGCCCTGCAAGCTGCCTGTCCAAATAACACTCCTGGGGTTGGGGGGAGAGTGGGGCAGGGAGTTGGCTTAGTGCCAGTACCATCCCCTGAGCAGTAGAATTCAAGGGGTAGAAAGGTTGTCCACATAGAATAGGCAGATGGGAGGAGAGGGCACTGCATCCTGGGATGCTGGAGACCTGAAACATGAGTGGTTTATCTTTGGGGAGCAGCCACACATTCATGAAAAATAGGTTGGGCAACACAGATCAGAGATATAGCTGCCCTGGATTGGCATAACTTTAATATGCCTAAAACTAGTTTACACATCTTAATGTACAACCTATGGGTTAAAGAGCTCCATAAGCCACATAAACTTAATGTGTAACAAATAGGACTGTGTGTACTGAACTCTCTATTTTCACATTTTCTTATTCATGAGATCTTCTTTATCAAGATGTGCACGTGCAATCCCAAAGAGCAGATTAAATTTTATTATTTTGAATAAGAGCCATAGAAGTGATTTGCTATTGCCCATCAGATTAAAGAAATATATACTATATAAGTGTCTGGTGGTGGGGCAACACTTACTTCTGGCCAGTTGTGTCCATTTGATTGTGATTTTGTTTGCCATAGAAAGAGGAAGTATTTGGGAGACTCATTTAAAATGGCTCAAAACTCAGTGATCCTGATACTCCCAAATAGCAGACATGGTGGAACAGGGTCAATAACAATTCAGTAGTCAGGAACTAATATATAACATTTTCAACACATTTATTTAATAATTTATACCATGTTCATTCTTTGCTGTTTTTAAAGTTGTCTAATATTTACGCAGAAAATCATAAACAGGGGTTGCCAACCAGGGGTACATGTACCCCAGGGGTACTTGAGAAGGCCCTAGGGGGTACGTGCGGGCAAGCAAGGATGGGGCTCCACCGTGCGCCATCTTGCACTTGTGCACAGGCACCACCAACCTGGCTGGACATGGGGGATGCTCGTCTGTGGCAGCTGCTGCCACTCTGCATCCAGCCTCACACCTCCCCTCCCCCCGCAACAACTCTGGGCCTGGCCATCAGGGATACACTGCTTCATGTCTGGCTGCCAGGGGTACACTGACCCAAAAAGGTTGAAAATCCCTGCCATAAAACATAGACAGCATATGTTTCCATTGCATTAAAGATGAAAAATAATTATAAATGATGCAAAAAAAATCTATTAGATATAATATGGTTAGAAAACTAAAGGGAAAATTAAAAAAAAAAAAAATCCATCCATGGACATAAAAATGGAAGGGATGTCTTGGATTGTGGAATCCAGTCTCCTGCCATTTCAGGCAACCATGTCATATAATACCATTTATTAATTCATCAAGGTCTATCATGAAACCATGTATGGTTTTTGGGGGTTTTTTTACTACATACTTATATTTAGAAAGTGTTTCCCCCCCCCCCCCCTTTGATGATTAGTCTTTCTTGCTCTTTAGTGTATAACATATAGTATGGACATATTTAACACTTGAAGTATTTCAAATGCCTTTGAAATGTTTCAGAGGGCAAAAGGACAAACAGTTGTTCTCTTTAAAGCATTAAAAAGTGGCAAAATGCTCTAAAAATAACCTTGAAAACACTCACTATTTTGACATGCTCCAAAATGAAGTCCTCCTTTATTGCATGTGCATGCTCTAGAAAGTATGACAGCCCTCCAGCATCCCACAGTGCTCCCTGTTCCCCCCCACCCCCTCATAGAAGAAGCACAGAAGAGCAATGCAGACTGTTAATGAATGCTCTCTTTTGCTCTCCTACAGCACCCCCTAACTGGAATCAGGAGACCAGAGACCCCAGTCTCTCCCAGTTCCAGCAGGGGCTGGGGGCAGTGTTCAGAAAAAAGCAGGGGTGGAGCACACAAAAGAACAATGGACATGTGAACATGAGACATTTACTGCACAGATTTCTAATTCACTTTGCAGTAAACGTCTTGGCATCTACATGTGTGCCCCTATTAGGCTGGAGTAAATTAATTTACTATACAGCAGGATACTACTTGTAAGTACAAGCACTATCCTGCTGCAGATTCAAAAACTGCAGCAGTGCACATGTAGATGCTGCCTAGCTGGCTGGGTCATGAGGGTGCTTCAGTGTGGGGGCTGCCTGACGGGTAGCTCCACCCTGAAGCTCCCTCATACCCCAGCGAGACCCTCCACAGACTGTTGAGCCAGGTTGGAGCATCCTTGGGCTGGCAGGCTGACCCTTGGGGCCACCTGCCAGCCACGCCTACTCTTCCCAGGCTCCATGTGTTGCACCTGAATAAACTGCAGAGGGTATTGCTTTGTAGTTAATTGCTCTTGGGTGGATGTTTAAACATTGCTCTGAGGAGCAATTAACTCTGAAGCAATAAACTCCACAGTTTACTCAAGTGCTGTAATTGCACATGTAGACATGCCCACTCACTTATAGTTATCTCTACTCCCTTTTCTCCCACCCCCACGGCTGTGAGGCATGGAACTGCAGGTCACACTAGCCCCTTCTCATACCCCTTCTCTGAAGAGCATACTGATGCACACATCCATTGTGATTTTTAAATGCTTTAGCCAGTGATTCTATTTTTTCCTTCCTGGAAAAAGGCAATGTGGGCAATGGGAGGGCTTCTCTCAGAAGAGAAAAAAGAAATGAGCTGCCTGAGTTATATGGACAGATAACATACTACAGAATCTCACGGACAGTCTTGGAGGAGGTGGATTAGTCTAATGTAAGACTGCACAGTTCTGAGGAGATCATTGCAAACATGTTTTTCATGACATATATATCTTAAGGTTCTTTTTACTTTTACTGGAGGGAGATTATTGCAAAAATAGAAAAGAGGATGCACTAATATAGAAACACTGTAACTGGAACTTAACAATATCATCTATACAAGTTGTACTAAGGGAAGTGTGGATAGGGTGAAGTCCCAGGCTACTTAGTATGCTTTATGCTGGGTCACAATTTGACTACAGTAGTGCACTGACGTGAAGTTTATGGAGGGACAGAAGGGAAAAAAGACTGAATCTGGGTTATAGGATTACTATAGTAGTTCAAAGGCAGTTGGCATGGTCAGTTATTCAAAAGCATTTTCAGCAGCACTCTCAGGTGTTCTTATTTCATAAGGAAAAACCTGTTTCCCAAGCCTGTTATCCAAAATTGCACTTATAGTGAGACAGCTGTTTTTGTTTTGCTTTTTTTCCCCACCACAAACTGTTATTTTGAAACCATAAATATTCAAACTTCCTCTGCCAAAGTGGTGAATTTACACCTGTGGCAATGTCAAACATTGTTTTTTGTTTGTTTGTTTAAGAGGATGCCATTCCATTACAACAGATTATCATGTCTACCAAATATATTGGATCAGATATATTGTGTGTGTGTGTGGGGGGGGGGAGATAAGCAAATATGATTTTTTTTCAAGTGACTATTTAGAATTAAAAACCCTAAGGACTTTCTAGAGTTTTTTTTTCCTGAAGGTCAAATTTTCTTTGAGTCCCTTAAAGTGGCATTTTCAAATGTCCAGAGTTTGCAGGGAATACATTACTTGCACATTTTTATAATTACTCAGTACTGTGATTTTTTATTTATTTATTTTTTTTGGCATTGCTGGCAACCAGAATGCTTAGTATTGTAAAAAGAGGTGAATGTTGATATCTGCCATTAGAAATAAATCTGTACTTTCATACATATAGAAGAGTGATTTGTAAGGGTCTATAGAACCTCAGCTCTTCAAATGATAGACATAAATAAAGCTGTTTCCTTCTCTCTCCCCCTCCTTCACAAGCAAATGCTGTAGATCTTCTCATTTAGTGTTCTTATGTGGCTTTTTTGTGAAATGTTGCATCATTTTGATGAAATTCTCTCCCTATCAAGTTCTCATGGGGAAAGTAGTATATCTTTTAAAAAGGTTTTCTTTCATTCAGAGTCCTGACATTAAACCAGTTCAGACAAAATCTTCAAATTAATTGAACTATATATCCACATTTTATACCATGAACAGATGGGTAAAGGCCAGGGGAAATCAGCTATATTTTTCTACTTTCACAATTTATAACACCATGGAAAAAAAAAAAAAAAGGGGAGTGGTAGGAGAAATAGTGGAGGGAGGAGAGAAAACCAGTCATAGAATAAGTGATCTGTTGTCCTGGCTAGTTTTAATATTACAGTACAGTTTCAGAATCAGCAATACATCTTGAGTACAATATGAAAGACATGACATATGCACTTCCTATTAGCAGCCTTCTTTTGTTGAAAATATAACCCTCTGCCTTTCTGTAAGGACAAGGGATATTTTAAACCACAAAATAAACAAGTATTGAGGTTTTCACAGTGCAAACTTACAGCACAAAGACAGATCTGATCCCACAGATCCAGGGAACAAACTGGTGTAATGTATGCATTGTGTAATGTAATGCATTGTGTGCACTGAAAATGTGACATGAGTGAGTGTGTAAAAGAAGGGGAGCAATCCTGTGGAGTCCTGCTGACTGTGACCACAGACTACAAATCTCAGAGGCACTGGAACCAGGAAGAGGAAGTAACAATAAACAGCTATAGAGTACTGCTGCTGTGATGCTGGACTGGAAATCCCAGAGCACTCAGGGGCACCAGAAGGAGGAGGTGACCTCACAGCCTCTTGGGGAAACCTCCGGAGCCCAAAAACATACAGAGTCAAAAGTACCACAGTAATTGAGATTGAAATTACCAATGAGCCAAGTCAGGAAGCCAAGAGTCAAGCCAAGAGCAGAGGCTATGTAGAAAGGACCAAGGAAGCTATGGTCCAACTTCCATACGGGCCACTTGGTGCAGAAGCATTTGACTGACAACCACACTTTCTGTCCTATAGAATAGGCAGGTCCTTGCTGGTGGATCTGGTCTGCCTGTCACTTACATGTCTCTTTTTCCATTTCCAGTTTTTCTTTTAGTTCCTCTTGGATTTTATGTATGTGGTGTACCCATTTTGTTACTGTGGGGTTGGAGTCTGTTGGGAAGGCAGGATGCAACCAGGGATGGAACCCATAGTTTGCAAGGAGTGGGGTTTCTCTGGTCAAAGCATGCTTGGAGTTACTGTATGTGAATTCTGTGAATGTTAGGAGTAAGAACCCATTAATCTGTTGAAAATTAAGATAACAACTGAGGTATTGCTCTAAGATTTGGCTGGTCCTCATAGCCTGGCTATTTATCTGGGGATGGTAGATTCATAGACTGTAAGGCTGGAAGGGACCTTGGAATATCATTGGGTCCAGCCCCCTTTACCAAGCAGGAAAGATAACTGGGGGTCAGACCAATTTGAGATGGGACTACTAGTAGGTACAGAGTTTTGCATCAGAACTGGGAGATGAATTGGGACTGCAGTCTGATATAATGCAATCTGGGAGGCTGTGGCAGCATGCCAAATGGTCCAACTACAGCTGTAGAAGGACCAGGTTCTAGGGGTGACCGTGACACCCCTGGTTGCCAAGCAGCTCCTGCCACACTTCAGCTCCTTGGGGTAACTTCCCCCTTCTATCTTGCCCACCACACATTGATATATCTTGTGTTACTTAGGGAGGCTGCCCCAGGGTTCAAAAGTGATCCTCAGTCGCTCAGCTGACTATCGTCTGTGTGCCTGTCTGGTACCAATCATGCCTCTCTGGTTCTAAATCATGGCCTAGTGGCCCTATCCATGTCTTAGAGCACAAGTCACCTTAAGGTATCTGTCCTTCTTTATGACCACACCCATGCTTCATAGGTGTTACTTGGTATCAGTTCAGAGGGTCTTTCCTGGCTCCAACATAACACTGACCCCCTTCAGGCATCAAACCTTTGTTGGGGCTTCAGCCTTCCCAACTTTGGCTCCTTTTCTCTGGCTGTGTCCCCTTAAACCTATGTCCACTGCTTCAGACCTCAACTTCCAGGACCCAACCCTATTTTGTCCTCTCAGACTCCAGGCTCCTGGCCCATGTCTTTTGTGACAGCCACCTGGGGTCCCTGATCCAGGCAAGGCTTCATGCATACCACTCATCTCCCTGGGGTCTCTAACCCTTATAGGGGTCCATGCAGGGTGCATTGGAGGTTTTTGAGAAGAGGTAGGATAAGTATTGGTCAGGGATAATGTAGGAGTACTGGTACGTGGAGTGTATGATGAAAAGCAGCATTTGGAGGCCTGGGAGGTATCCTCCTCCCTCTCCCCCAACCCTACCCCCCAACAAGGAGCACTGAAAAATCACAAGAAAAGCCCAGCAGCCCCAACCAAGAGAGGAAATTAGAAAAGACACTGCTGATGTATTAGCTTGGCAACTAATAACACAGGCATTCATAATTGTGGAGCTGTGGTACTTGTATGTACAAACTACTAGCCCTTCTCATTTATTACAGATAAATGCAAAGCTACATTGCTTGCAAAACAATGTTTCAGTCTTTCAAATACTTACGTATGTGAATAACTTTTTCATAATGTCAGTTGTGCTACTGAGTTACTGGATCCTGGTTTTTAGTTCTGGAGTTGCTCTTCAACCAAATTAGGTCCTGCTATGCTATCTTTTGTCTTGGAAAAAAACAAAAAAAAAGTACTGTTATGAAGGAAATCCCCACTTACTGCTATTATACACATTTTACTCGGGTCTTTTCTTAATGTGAGCAGCCTATGTTCATTGAAGAAAAGCTGGTTTGCTTTTAATTTTTTAATGTGGTTTCTTTGGGACCTGCCACACATTCGAATTAAAGCTGGATAGAAACCAGCTATAGAATGTTACACATTTTCAAGCACTAATGTTGTAGCTGGTGGGATCTTTTTATTGCTGGATAATCATTTTTATGGTGCAATAACTACTTTGCACATGTGGCTGGTCTAAATTTATTGTGCTATTAATTGGTTAATTATGTAATACATGTAATGTGTAACAAGGGCCTCTGTGGGAGCTGAGGCAAGTAGTGAGGGTTTGCTTTGAACCTTAATTCTAATATTTTTTTAAGTAGTAGTAATTTCTACTGCTGTGTTGCTTCTTGGGGCTTTGGCTAAGATTTCTTAGAGGAATGTACCTGTATTATTTAGTCTTTGTGATCTCAGTAGGGCTAGTGACCAGTGTATGCTCCAGACACAAATATCCCACTAACAAAAAAATGCATGCAATCTAAGACACAAATTTAATAGAAAGAATGTTGTAAGAAACACGGAGAGAATTTTGCATATGCATGCTTTCAGATAAGCACATCAAAATATTAGAAGATAAACTGTAGTACTGTGCTTAGTTCTTTTTCCAAGCACAACCTACCTTTTGTAGATGTGCGATTATACCCGTTATTCCCAAACTCCCACTCATCTTGTCTAATATGAGGTAAGACTTGTCCATTTTTGAGAGCCGTAATGTGTTTTATTGATGCTATAAGCTCTTTACTTTTTCATTAGAAGATTGCGGTATGGAATGTTACAGTTTTTACCATAGGGAACATAAGACAGCACAAAGCAATTGGTGGCCAGCTGCCAGTGAACAGCTTGGTATACTTGCCAACAGCAAACCAGATGTTTGCCCTTAAAATAGCATCCAGCGTCTCCATGAAAATATCAAAACTTTATAAAATCCCTTGCTCTCAATGCAAATACAACATTTCTCTGAAGTAAGTCTTAAAAAAAAAATAAAAGGATGGAAATGATTTTAAAAAGAAATAAAGTTACTTCTAGAAGTATTGTTACTAGCATTTTTAAATTAAAGTACCATCCTTTCTACACTTTGTGAATAACCATGGTGAATAACCATTCACTGAACAACTTTTTTTTCTGGAAGTTAAATGGCAAGATTACTGTTTTCTGTGTGTGTCTTTAGAGATACTGTTTCAAGCCCCCAACAACTAGGTCCCTTACCAGAACCAAAGAAAAAGCCCATCTTAAATCCATTCTACATGTTATGTAAATTCCTTCAAGGGAACCTGCACAGTGGTAAGGGACTTTGTTCTGTAAGGGTATTTAATGTTTAAAATCTTGAGTTTCTGCAGGAAGAGATATGGGGATACAGGTATGAAAACTGATAGGAACAAAAAGTTATTTTTCTTTTTTTTCTACTGAAAAACTTTTAATCTAGAAAGAACGTCTGTCTTTTGCCAGATGACTTACGACAAGTGCTTTCCTACCAGCTTCAGTGTTGACACTTTAAAAGCTAACTCCTTTTAGCTTTGTTCAAGGCAGTTATCCAATTCATATTGCTGTGGCTACTTGCATTTGTAAGACTAATAGAAAATTTCTCTTGCACTCTTTAAAACTTTTATTTTACTTTAGGAAAGGCTGAAAAAAGAGAGTTCAGGAAAGGTTGCTTCTTTGCTTAGGATCCGGCCCTCTGAATACTACCCCATGCTGCTTATCCATGTGGGCACCAATGATCCTGCCAGGGGAGACCCTGAGCATACCAAGAGTCACTACAGGGCTATGGATGCAAGAGTAAAGAAGTCTGGGGCTCAGGTTGTATTCTTATTGATCCTTCCAGTCAAGGGAAAAGATCTTAATAGGAGCAGGTGCATCCTGCAGATCAACACCTGGCTGTGTAGCTGGTGTAGCCAGCAGGGCTTTGGCTTCTTTGGCCATGGGATGTTGTTCCAAGAAGAAGCATTGCTGGGCAGAGATAGATCAGGGATGGACAATTATTTTGGGTGTAGGGCCGCTTACTGAGTTTTGACAAGCCATTGAGGGCCACTGAAAGGCAGCCTGGGGCAGATAAATATTAATTTTCTAAATTTTTTAGGGGCTCTGTGGGCCAGATAGACTTGTCTGGAGGGTTCCATCCATCCCACGGGCTGCATTTTGCCCACCCCTGAGACAGATGCACCTGATGAAGAGAGGGAAGAGTGTTTTCACAGACAGACTTGTTAAACTCATAAGTAGGGCTTTAAACAAAGTTTTCTGGGGGATGGAGACCAAAGCCCAGAGGTAAGTGGGAAAGTGGGATACCTAAAGGAAGAGCAAGCAGGAAAGGGCAACAGAGGAGGTGTTCTCATACTTGCTGAGAAATCAGGGCAATTGACTAGTTACCTCAGGTGCCTGTACACCAGTGGTCTTCAGCCATTTTAAGTAAGAAATAACCTTTGGAATTTAAAAGCAACACAAGATGTACCGTGTGCTGCTGCCACCTCTCCTTCCCCCCACCCCCCCCCCCCACTTCCCTGGCAGCTCAGCACTCAGCAAGGGGTTGCAGATTGAGGCAGAGGGATAAAAAATTATTTGGGGGTGCACCTCCCCAGCAGGTAAGTCCCACTCAGCCAGGGCCCTACTCAACTTACCTCTGCTCCTGCCTCTGCAGCACTGTTCCTCACTGCAGGGGCCTCGATCCAGCTCCCACCCCTTTCCTCCCCCACAGAGTGACTTGTTGGGCTTGGGCGCACATGCGTGTGCATGCATGCAGAGACTCAGCCCCCCTTTCTCCTCCCCTCAGCCTCAGATCAACTCCAAGAGGCTTCAAGATCTACTGCAAGAGGCTCCAAGACCTACCGGTGGATCAAGATCCACTGGTTGGTGACCACTGCTGTTCACAAATGCACAGAGCCTGGGAAACAAACAGGAAGAATTTTGTTTCTTGCACAGTCATGGAACTATGATGTGATTGGAATAACAGAGACTTGGTGGGATAGCTTGAAGCACTGTCATGGACGGGTACAAACTGTTCAGGAAGGACAGACAGGGAAGAAGAGGAGGAGGAGCTGTACTTCATTTGAAAGAGCCATATATTGCTCAGAGTTCCAGTATGAAACTGGAGATAGGCCTATTGAAAGTCTCTGGGTTAGGGTCAGAAGGGACAGCAACAAGTATAATGTCATGGTGGGTGTGTGCTATAGAGCACCAGACCAGGAGGAAGTGGTGGATGAGGCTTTCTTCAAACAACTAGTGGAAGTTCCCTGATCACAGGCCCTGGTTCTCATAGTGGACTTCAATCACCCTGACATCTACTGGGAGGGCAATACAGCAGTGTGCAGGCAATCCAGGAAGTTTTTTGGAGAGTACTGGGGACAACTTTCTGGTGCAAGTGCCAGAGCGGCCAACTAGGGGCCATGCTCTTCTTAATTTGCTGCTCACAAACAGGGAAGAATTGGTGGGGAATGTAGTGAATGGCAACTTAGGCAGCAGAGACCATGAGATGAATGAGTTCAGGATCCTGATGAAAGGATGGAGAACAGCAGAGTAAGGATCCTGGACTTCAGAAAAGCAGACTTCAACTCACTCAGGGAACTCATAAGCAGGATCCCCTGGGAATCCAGTCTGAAGGGGAGAGGAGTCCAGGAGAGCTGGCTGTGCTTTAAGGAAGCCTTACTGAGAGTTTAGGAACAAACCATTCAGATGCACAGGTAGACTAGCAAGTATGGCAGAAGATCAGCTTGGCTTAGCTGGGAACTCTTCAGTAAACTAAATCACAAGAAGTGGAAACTTGAAAAAAATAACTAGGGAAGAATATAAGAGTATTGTTCAAGCGTGAAGGGATGAAGTCAGGAAGGTGAAAGCACAATTGTAGTTGCAGCAAGCAAGGTATGTGAAGGATAACAAGAAGGGTTTCTACAAGTATGCTGGTAGCAAGAGGAGGACCAGGGAAAGTGTCACTCTCTTACTGAATGGGGGAGGCAACCTTGTGACAGAGGATGCATAAAATGCTGAAGGTTCAATGCCTTTTTTTTGCCTCTATTTTCACAGGCAAGGTCATCTCCCAGACTACGGCAGTGGGCAGCACAGTTTGGGGAGGATGTGAGCAGCCCTCAGTGGTGAAAGAACTGGTTAGGGACTACTTAGAAAAGCTGGATGTGTACATGTCCATGGTGCTGGATGGGATGCACCCAAGGGTGCTGAGGGAGTTGAGTTATGTGATTGAAGAGCCATTGGCCATCATCTTTGAAAACTCATGGAAATTAGGAGAGATCCCAGATGATTGGAAAAGGAATAGTGCCCATATTTAAGAAAGGAAAAAAAGAGGATCCAGGGAACTACAGATGAGTCAGCCTCACCTCAGTTCCTGGAAAAATCATGGAGCAGATCCTCAAGGAATCAATTTCTAAGCACTTGGAGGAGAAGGTGATTAAGAGCAGTCAGCATGGATTCACCAGAAGCAAGGCATGCCTGAACAACCTGATTGGCTTCTATGAAGAGGTGACTGGCTTTGTGGAGCTAGGATTCAGAGTGTTTTAGACAAATTGGAGGACTGAGCCAAAAGGAATCTCATGAGGTTCAAGGAAAAGCACAAAGTCCTGTACTTAGGACAGAACAATCCCATGCACCAGCACAGGCTGGAGGCTGACTAGCTGGGCAGAAGCTCTGCAGAAAAGGCCCTGGGGGTTACAGTGGACAATAAGCTGAATATGAGCCAGCAATGTGCCCTTGTTGCCGAGAAAACTAACAACATATTGGGCTGCATTAGTAGGTGTGTTTCCAGTAGGTCAAGGGAAGTAATTATTCCCTTCTATTCAGCACTGGTGAGGCCACATCTTGATTACTGCATTCAGTTTTGGGCACCCCACTACAAAAGGGAAGGTTGGAGGTTTTCAGAACCCGGCTAGACAAACCTTTGGCTGGAATGATCTAGATGGGGATGGTCCTGGTTTGAGCAGGGACTTGGACTAGATGACATTCTGAGGTTCCTTCCAACCCTAACTTTCTATGATTCTATGACCATTCTCTAGGACCGGCTGGTGACAGCGGTGGAGGGCCAGAAGGTGGACACACAGACGAGGCAGGAAGAGAACATTCCCAGCCAGGATAGGTGATGGGTGGAGGACATGGTCCATGAGGATACGTGGGACTGGCACAAGGAGGTGTGGAACTGGTTCAGGTCTCAGCTCCTGTCCTTGGAACAGGAATTGTGGCCAGGCAGTGCAGGCCATGGAGGAGGAACTCTGGGTGCTAGACACCATTCTGGTGGTCACCTTTGCACCACCTGGTGCCCTGACCCTGATCCCATTCCCCCTGCCCCAGCCCTGGGAGCCACCCACCACCCAGCAGAAGCAGGTCTTCCAGAGGTTCAGAGCTGCCTCCAATAGCCAGGTCCCCAGCCTGGGCCCAGCCCTGCCACTCAACCTAGCTCCATGTAGGTGCTGAGCTACAGATGTCTGTGATGGGACCAGAATCATGCACCAGCCCTACTGGCCCTGGCTACTGACTGCCAAAGGTGAAGTCACCCATGTCAGGGGACCAGAAACTTCCATCAGCTCTTGGTGACCGCCCCCCCACCCTCCAGGTGCACTGTAACATGCACACCCATGGGGGAAAGCCAGAGGCTCAACCCCAAGGCACCCCACCTCAGGAGGGCACACCCAGAAACCACATTGTAAATGGTTTGCACAGGAAAAGGGTGTTTTATTATTGACAGGTGGGGTGGGTGGTGGAGAAGCTCTGTTGTTGGGCAGGGAGGGGGAGGCAGGGTTTGTTTATTGTGAGGGTAAGAAAGTGTTTTTATAAGAACTGTCTGCAGTGAGAGTGGTGCTAGGGGTGAGTGGTGGGGCAGGGGTTCATGTGTGGCTATCCAGATGGCCTGCAGCAGGGAGTGCTGGAGGAGGTGGTTGGCCAGTGCTTCTTACATCCAGTGCCCTGGCCCCCATTGGCAGGTAGTTGGCTCACTGCTTCTGCTGCCAGGCCTCCTCTACCCACTTTGCTTCCTCTCCCCAGGCCTCGCACATGTTATGCAGCATGCAGGCTGGAACAATGACATGGGGGATGTCCTTGGTGAACTTGAGGTGGGTAGTGATGGTGTACCAGTGTCGCTTGAAATAGTTGAAGACACACTCCACTAGGGCTTGGGTCTGGCCCAGACACCTGTTGAAGTAGATCTGGTGGGTGTCCAGCTGGTTGGTGTAGGTCCACATAAGCCAGAGAAGGAGTGAGTAAGGAGAGTTCCTGATGAGGAGGAGTGGGACTACCATGGTGCCTAGGTGGAGCTTCAGCACCCCTGCTGTGAAGTGCCTATTCTTCACCAGGGCTGGCAGGGTGGAGTTCTGGAAAATGCAGTCATCATGGGCACTGCCACCCAGCTGGTAATCACACTGGTGAAGTTTAGTTGACAATGGAATGAAATCCCCTCCATCTGTAGTAGAGGTGGGCAGGTGGAAGGGTTGTGGGTCCTGTCCAGGTACCTGAAGCATTGGGGAAACCCCAGGGCATGGAACCTCACCGTCTCCTCCAGGGTGTTGTGCATGCAGAGCATGGTGTGCTGCATCATGTCCTAGGGGGCACTGAAAATCTCCAAGATAGCCTTCCTAGTGGTAACTTTGCCCATGCCAAAAAGGTGGCCCATATAGCAGTAGTCTGGATAATGTGCAGCCACCAGTCCTGGCTGGCCAAAAGGTGGCAGGGCTGGAGGCCCAGGAGGATGTGGATGGCCCCAGCAGTGGCATCTAACAGCCCTTTGTTGGTGTCCCTGCCAAGATCAGGCCAGCAGGACAGTGTCCAGATGGCAGCTTCATGGCAACAGTGGTCCTGGGATGGTGCAGTGTGGCCAGGTGGGTTGTTGCTGTGCACAGGGGAGCCAGCAGGTCCCAGACAGCTGTAGGTCAGCCAGTGGTTAGCATGGTGGGCCAACACAGTGGCCAGAAGAAGTCCAAGGGCCTGGGCATAGCTGCCAGGGAAAGGGGCTCGAGCAGCCATAGTGTGGCATGAAGAGAGACAGCTGCCCCTGTCCTCTGCATGCTGCTCTTGACCAGAAACACAGCTGGCCAGGGAGCAGGGCTGGTTTTTCAAGATGGTCTCCAGCTGCATGCAGCTGCAGCAGAAGCCTCCAGTTCCCCTGGGTGGTGGCAGGGACCCACTGTAAAGCCCCAGGAAGTGGGAGCAGTTTGGAGCTGCATGTAGGGGAGAGGCCACAGCCAGGGCCCTGCAGATCCTCCAGATGTGCCATATGAGAACCCTGGACAGGACTCTCCTCCTGGACAGCCTGGTCATGGTATCAGAGGAAAGGCTGGGGAATGCTCAGGCCTGGTGGGCAGAGGACATGACCCACCAGGACAGGTAGTGGGTGGAGGACGGCACCTGCAAGGAAGTGTGGGACTACCACAATGATGTGCAGGACAGGAAGGACCGGGAGTTCTGGGTGCAGCTTCTGGCTCTGGAGCATGAACTAGTGGAGGCACTGCAGGAAAAGAACCCCATCCTGGCTCAGGCAGTGCAGGCCATGGATGATGACTGCTGGGTGCTGGACACCATTCTGGCCCTGGCAGTCACCTTCAGGCTGCCCGCTGCCTGACCCCTGACTCTAGCCCTGCCTGCCACCTGCCGCCCAGCAGCAGACCCCACCTGGGCCTGGGATGAGGTCCTGCACCACCTCTAGCAGCCAGGAGTCCCAGGCTGGGCCCCTGCCCCAGGTCCAGTGCCACCCAGCTGTACCACCTGGGCCCAGCCTTGATGCTCGCCCTGCCTTCGTGTGGGCGCAGAGCTGGAGCTACCTGCAACAGGGTCATTGTCCCTGCTTGCCCTGGACACTGGCTGCCAAAGGGGGAGCACTGGTTGCCATTGCCCCTGGGTGAGCCCCCATGCCCACTTCACTTGCCATGGGGTGTACATTTGAGGGAGAGCAGAGGCTGGGGTGATGGCTGCCTGTCCCTGGGCTCTGCCCAACTCCACAGCCCCCCACTCTAGGATGGCACACAAAGGACATTGTACATAGTTTTTATGGAGAAGAAGGTTTTTTTTATTGTTGGTGACTGGGGTGGGTAGTGGAGGGGTTCTTTTTGTTGTATGGGAAGGGGGCTTTGGTTGATGTGAGGGGAATAAAAACTTGTTCTCCTGAGATGTGTCTGCAGTGAGCATGGTGATGGGAGTGAGCAGGATGGGTGGGGGATCTGTGGGTAGTGGTGCAGGCAGGCTAGAGTGGGGAGTGCTAGAGGAGGTGGTTGGCCAGTGCTTTCCGCACCTAGTGCCCTGGCCCCCACTGGCGGGTGTGTGGCTTTCTTAGGGCTTCGGTGTGGGGGTGGCCACCACTGCCACCACAGGTGGTGCTCCCATTGTCTCTATGTGCCGTGCCTTCTCTGCCCAGGCCACACAGAAGAACTCCCCCCAGGCCTCACAGATGTTATACAGCATGCGGGCTTTGATGATGACCTGAGGGAGATTGTCCTCAGTGAATCTGAGGTGAGCAGTAAGGGTATGCCAGCAGTTCTTGAGGTGGCTGAAGGAGCACTCCACCAGGGTGTGGGTCTGGCCCAGGCAGCAGTTGAAGTGGGCCTGGTAGGGGTCTAGGTGGCCACTGTAGGGCCACATGAGCCAGGGCAGGAGCAGATAGGTGGGATCCCCAGTGAAGATGGGTGGGACCACCATAGCACACAGCTGCATGTCTGGCACCCACTTTCTCCCCGGCCTGGTAGGCTGGAGTTCTAGAATATGCAGGCATTGTGGGTGCTGCCTGCCCAGCCAGCACTCACGTGAATGAAACCCCTGTGGTGGTCCAAAATAACCTGAAGGACCGTGGACTGAAAACCCTTCCGGCTGTAGTAGGGATGGTCTCTGTGGGGTGGCCAGGTTATGGGGATGTGAGTCCCGTCAAGGGTCCCAATGCACTGAAGGAATCCAAGGGCATGGAGCCCCACCACCATTGCTGGGGGGTTATGCACATGGAGGACGGTGCCCCTAGCATGTCCCAGAGGGCACTGCACACCTCCAGGATGGCCTCCCCAGTGGTAGCACCCATGCTAAACAGATGGCCAATGTACCATGAGCTGACAGATGTAGCCAGCTTCAGCATGGTGAGGGCCAGTTGGGTGTCCACAGTGGAAGTGGCCACATGCCAGTGTCCTGCAATTCCAGCTGGGGACAGAGCTGCTCCAAGAGATCCCGGAAGGTGTCCCAGGTCATGCAGAAGGCCTCCAGCCACTGCTCATCATCCTAAGTATGCTGGATGATGTGCTGCCACCAGCCCTGGCTAGCCCAGTGGGCCCAGAGGCAGTGGGACTGGAGATCCAGGAGAGTTATGGTGACCCCAGCAGTGGTATTCTGGAGGCAGTCATCAGCATCCCTGCCAGGGTGCAGTCAAGCGAACAGGGTGGAAGCGGCAAGTTTGCAGTGGTGGCCCTGGTACAGAGCACGACGAGTGGGCAGGTGTTCACTGAATATGGGAGATCTGGGAGGGAGATGGCTGTAGGCCAGGCAGCAGTCAGTGTGGTGGCCCAGAAGGGCCAGCATGATGGTCAGCAGGATCACAAGGGCTGGTCATCACTGCCATCACTGACAGGGGATAGAGCAGCCATAGCCCAGGCACATATGGTGAAGAGAGCACTGCCGTGTACCAGGCATGCTGCTCCTGGCCAGGGAAGTGGCTAGTCAGAGACCAGTGAGTGGGACTGGCTTTTGAAGAGGGCTGGCAGCTGCTGGCAGCTGCAGCCAGAGCCTAGAGCTCACCCTGGTGGTGGCAGAGGCCTACTGCAGGGCCCCTGGAAGCGGGAGAAGATTGGCAGCTTCCCTGTATGTGTAGATGCTTTCCTGGCACCGTTTACTCAGGAATAATTTACTCGTGAGTAAACTGGTGCCACATCAAATGCACATGTAGACATACTCACTATGTAGTAACTGGAAAAGGTGGCAGTATGCTTCTCATTAAGATAGGGAAAATGTATGTAAATTGTATAGGCTCTTAAGGGGAAAAATCTTTAAATATGCAATAGCGAAAAGGTGGGCAGACATGATGACATCCTCTGATCAACTGGTTGCCTAGGTAACTGAAGAATGAATGTGTGAGAGTGGATCAGCTTATTGCTATCAGAGAGATCAAGCTCACCATTTAGAGGTCACAGAAAAATAGCATAAGATAGCTCTTTTGGTTAGATCAGAATGAACAGAAAAATCATATGAGCTCAATTACTGCAAGAATTGATTTTTAGAGGAATAAATGTAACGTTTATAATGCACCCATACTATTTGCAATTCTTAATGTCTGATGTTGGATTTGGGACACAAAAGCTAAATACTTCCTTTATCTTTTCATTTTTCCAGAAATGTAACTGCTCTGGCTTTTAAAGATAAATATATGAAACATCTTTTCCCGCTGGCCCACAAGCATTATGATGTGGAAACCTTTCTGTCTCATGTTGATTTCCATTATTTGAGGGCTTTGAAGAATTATTTATTTTCTCGTTAGTTTGAAGATTTTAAAATGTTCACTCCATTAATGTAGCCTCTATTTTATTCTAAAATGCAAAATGAAAAATGAATGTGATTTATCAAAGTAAAAAATAAATAAACATTTGGGTATATATAATTACAAAATATCTATTTACATAAAATAGGTTAAACACTTTTTTCTTTTTCTATAATATATTAAGCATACAGTTAGACTTTGTAAACATTACCCTATCAGAAAGCTACTTTGTTTCTAGGAAAGGATATTGCAACCCTCCATTCCTCCTTTCCTCCTTTTTATTTTCCTTTAATTTTTTTTTTTTTTGTTTCCTATATAATCTGTTTTATTTTTATATGGAATATAAAATAACTGCTCGTTGTCCTATATATTACGGCTATATGTCTACATATATATTACCATAGAGCTTACAGGCCATCACAGTATTCAGAATCTTACATGGAGTGATGGCTTTTTCTTTATGGCTTATGGCTGATCTTAATATCAGCAGAGGTGCCTGACCTGCAGCCCTAAAAATGTAAAGATGAAAGAATCGAGGGCCGGTCATTCAGTATAAGAGTTTTGTGGCTTTGAATTTGCTTTATATTTGTGTCCATAGTCGTTTGAATTTCTTGACATTTAGGAAGTCTGACAGATACATAAAAATGGTGGAGACTTTTGTTGGTTGTGAGGAAGGGTGAATTATCAGACAGAAAGATTGATGAAGCTTTCAGTTTTCTTGGTATTTTGATTATGGTCATTGTCACAGGGTCGGGTGCCAGGAGCACCCGTGACATTCCCCTGAAGGCTCCACAACTGTGCCCCACTCTGCCTTCCCATCTCACATGCCATGCTGGGATGCTAAAATAATAATTAGGGGGGCTGCCCACATGCCTTTACGTGGCATGGCTCTGCTGAACTCCCACCGGCTTCTGTCTGCACCCAGGCCCCTCAATGGGGCTTACTCAATAAGTGTGCCCTTGGATATCACCTTGAGCCTTAAATGCTAATTGTGTGGCTCCAAATCTTCCTCTACACCATGCCCCATGCCTTGCAGATGGCATCCTTGCAGATGTTCAACTCATTGCTGATACATCCCTTCACTGGGCCTTCCTACCACTCAGCCTGTCAGCCCCACTCCAGTTTCCAGACCCCTAGTTTCCTCCTCCTGCCCCTTTTTCTGGCCCCTCACCCAACCACTTTGGTCTCATCCAACCATTCTGGGCCTCAGATCCCTCAGTCTCTCTGCAAAACCTCATCCTGGGCTGCCAAACCCCTCAGTCTCTCTCTCATCCCCACCTCAGATTGCCAGACCCCTTGGTCTCTCCTGCTCACCTCAGGGCCCTCAGACCCCTCAGTCTTGCCTAATCAGTCACTGGGCTACTAGGCCCCTTGATCAATGTCTTGGCCCCTCTCCAGGCTGTCAGCCTCCTTCTTGGTTCCTTGTCCTGAACCCTGTTATTTCTTTATTTCCCAGTCACTGTCCAGGCCCTTGGATCCATATGGCCCTGCAGTCTATTTTCTAGCCCCTCACTGGGCTGCACTCTACTCTCTGGCCCCTCACTGGGCTGCTGGACACCTCTGGTCCCACCATATTTGCTGGGCCTCACTAAGTGGCTCATGCCCCTCTTGGTGGGCCTTTGGACCCACACATTCCTGGCCCATCACTGGGCCTCTGGACCCACATGATCTCAGTCTTCCCTGGGCTCTCCAGGAGCTACTGGACTGCTGTGGCCCTGACTTTCCCTGGCCAACTGCTTTTATGTTGGGGTGTTCTCCCCTAGCCTTCCCCCTCTATGGGATCACTCATAAAGCAGTAGGAGCTGAGGCTTTCTGGTGCTCCATCCTTGCCTCTCCCTGGAGTGACCCATGTGTGACATTTCATGCAGGCTGCCCCACCACAGGTAGCCCCACAACACCTCCAGTAGGGTGCAGCCGCACTACAGGTAGCACCACCCTACCTCCAGTAGGGTGCAGTTTTAGGCCTTACCTAGGATCAGTTTCCAAACTTTCCTGGTCTTCCTTGCCCCTCTGTGGGCTCCCCCTAGATACCCCATACCCCTCCTGGACTGCTAGGCACTGGGATCCCTGGCCCTAGCTCTGATTTTCCTCTAAGTCCTCTATCTCTGGCCCTCAGCTCACTCTCAGACCCCTACCAGCCATCATCATCCTGGGCTGCATGCTCCCTGACCCCTCCCTCTCAGCTGTGGCTCCACAAGGACATTTGCACCTCTGTTATGCCCTGGCCCTGTCTCCAGGCCAGTCAAGACTCCAGGCTTTGTGAGCTCTGGCCATCTCTCCTCTCATGGTGGGCTTTCTCACCCTTTGGCCCCTCCTGGGCTCTGGGCCCAGCATAGGCCAGACCATGTTCTCAGGGTCTGTCCTTCAGCTGCCAGCCATCTCCTCTCTGTGGGTCTACCTTCTCAGGCTCCTCCATAGGTCAATGCCTCTCCTTCTCTCTCTGTAGGCTCAGAGACCTCCGTAGGTTTTCCTTGCTGCAGCCCCTTCCTTCTCTGGGTTCATCTGGGCCCCTCCTGGCCTCTCACAAAGCCACTGCAGGTAGTATGCATGCCCCCTACCCCCCCCCACCAAAGGACAAACGTGTTGGTCATAACCAATCAAACCTACATTGCTTACAAAAAAACGTGTATCTTAGGTTGATTCCACCTCAAGCTTTTTAAATGTACTTAGCCTAAATTCACTATGTCATCTTCTCTCATATTTCTCCCATATTTCAGAATTCATGTGACTTTCTCTCTCATCTTCTTTAACAATTATGTGCTAAGGATAATGACAAGTCCCTGTAAACACATACCTCTTAGGGAATCTTAGGTTGGATAATTAACTTTAAAGGAAGTTTAGCAAACCTGGCAAGTGCAGGTTTGGGCACAAACAGAAGTGACAATTTTTGCCCAATACGGCTACAGAAAGCAGTCTAGCCAGAAAACATGACCAAACACAAGTACACAACTGCAGATTGTTTCAGAAATGGCCAGTCAGGTGAAAATCTGAACCCTTACTGCATGAGAGGTCAAGTGAAGATGTTTCAAAACAGAGCATTTTCTGTAACTTCCCTCTGCTTGCCTGCCAGTCTGTTGCTGTTTTCAGAATGGGAGAGGGGAAAGGGACCAAAGGAAGTGCAGTTTGAGGGTTTTTTAGCCCCTGGGTAGGGTTGGCTCTAATTCACCCACTCTACCCTCAAGAAGCACTGACTGGGGAGCCCCTAGAATGAGCTCCCTCTGCTTCCTTTCTCCCCTCCAGATCTGAAAACTTTACAGCCTCACAGGAAGGAGGGGCCATTGCAGTTCCTGCAAAGTGCTCTCATTTACAGCCAGGAGCTGCATTTCTATCTGCACCTGTTATTTTGCACCCTGAACAAAAACTGCTAGTACTAGGTTGCAAATAAATTTTACTAATAAAAGGGGGAAAATAGCTACGCTAAGCATAGAAACATAGATGTCTGAACTCTCATGATAGAGAAATGCAAAAACATATCTTCCTCCACCCCTACCAAAAAAGGGAAAAAATAGCAATATTAATTCTACTTGCACAATCTCTTTACATTTGCATTTCCTTTCATTGTCTTTCACCTGTATTTTATGCTGAAAGGCGGTAAATGGAAGGAGCAATGAAATGTCCCACTGAGGAGTAATAGTTGAAAAAATGGATGCTGTCATTTAAAGTAAAGCATTGAATAGAAAGAACAACCACAAACTCAGCCATGTAGGTGGAGGTATTTGGGGGTTCAATTACAAACACAAAAGATGAATATTTGATTGATTGTGAGAGATGCAGAGAGGCAAGAGAAAGCCAACAGAGTGAAAATAGCAGTGGTAATAACATGTCCTGGAAGGAAGCAAAAAGACAGAACCACTTTTGGTACACTACTCACTAGAAAGGCAGTGCTGGACTTCTTAACAAGGAATTGCTTCCTAATGATTCCTGTTGTGTTCAAAACAGCATGCTGGTGTACATTGGGAGGAGGGGGGAATGGCAAACAATTGCCTGAGTTAATTTTTTGTCCTAAAAAAACCCCAAAGACCCAGAAAGGCCCCAAATGTGGGCAATATCTCAGACTAGAAAAAGCATAACACAGTATATACTAATCGAGTCTGCCCCAACATACTGTATTATCTCCATGCTTATGTACAGGTACCCATTAAACCCAAATACAATAATTTTTGGAAAAGAGGCCATAGTCCCTGTCATTACACATGGTATTGAAGCACCGTTCAGATTTTTTGCTTGCTATAATAATTTGCAATTTTTCTAATTCTGCTCATTCTAATGCTATTCTCTTTTAAAACAGTTTGCAGTGAACAGCAATGAAAGAAATAGTCTAACACTTGACTGATGGAGTGATTATCCATCCTGAAAGTAGAATGAAAAGCCAGAATGAGTTTTTCACACCACCCTCCACCCTGACCTACATCTGTCGTTGGCTTTTAATTTTGTTTCATGCAATATTATTTGAACACACCTGTCACGGATCTCTGCCATGTTCTTTATTTACCTAAAGTAGGTTCTTTATTTACCTACTGCCTTTAATACAGTTAAAATGTGTTTATAAAAGCATACTTGCCCTACCTTCTGTTTATAATTCAATAGCTCTCCTTACTTTTCTTACCTGAAACTGTACACTATTTTTTTAGGTTATTTGAATATCCCTTTTTCTTCATTCTAAATCAATTACATTAAAATGTATTAACTATTTAATTAAAAAAATCCTAATGTCCCTCAAATAATTTTTTGCTTGTAAACTTGTTCATACATCCAGTGTGAGGGATAATACTGTTACTAAAAATGTTGCTAATGTTCCTTTGGGAACTGTTAACAAGACACCAGCAGTTTTATAAGCTGCCCAAAGTGCAATTCTTTTACAAGAAAATACAGTTTAGTAACCTGCTGCCATCAGCTCATCTGGGACCAAAAGAACTCTCTTTGCCTCTGGAAAACTGATTTTTCCAAAAAAAATTCATATTCTTCCATTATACCTTTTGATGTTCATACTTACACTTACTTGCTATTCTAAACACTCTTTCTTCCCCATAAGCCTTTGCAGACACATTATCCTTAGGTTACACTAAGTGTCATGGAATGCTAAGTGGTGTTAATAGCCTTGAATAGACATTCAGTTTCTCCTGGGAGTTACTGTTCTTCCAAGAGAAATCATGAGTGTACAGATGTTCAGGCTTTTTATCTTAAAATAAAAATAGGCACTTGAGGAGAAAAATAACTTTGGAATAACCAGGGTTAAATCACTTCCCAAAGAGTTTCTCCTGGGACAGTGAAGGTCTGTGTATATAAGACTTCTAAGAAGAAAAGAAAATTCTCTAGCATCTCCCCTCTTCCACACCAGACAGTATGTCACTCACTGGACAGTATGTCACTCACTGGACTCCAGCATGGAGTAGAACATGCCCCCTTCACAATCCCCACATTGTACTGCCAAGAAACACAAGCTGACCATGGTCAATCTGGGTCAGCCAATCAGGGCTGCTGTATGCACTGTTACCATATGTTACCAGGAAGTCTATGGGAACCTACGGAGTACACTGAGGTGTGTTCACAGAGCTCTTCCTCCTGGCTACACAGTGTCAGCACTGCAAGCTCTCCACTCTTCAGGGCCTCAACATTTGAATGGCTATATATGTAGATATGGGTAAATTTAGCTATTAGGATAACAAACCTGGAAGAATTATCCCAGATTATTTGACTATGTGTGCACAGCCATTAAAATGAGCTTTGAGTAGTCATGCATTAAGCCTAATTCACTAGTTTTCATGCTTTAATATGTGAACACTCCCATATTAGGATTTTTAGTATAACCTAAAGGAAACATATAACAACACCATCAGTGTGAAAGTATGAACTGACATTAAGTTCTATTTTGCCTAGAAGAAACAATATATGAGGGAGAAAGAAGGCTGGACTAAAAGCACAGTGAGAAAGATAATAATAGAGATGCAGTATACCTACAGCCTTCATTTTGACACAGAAATAATCTTTTTTAATAAAAAAATAAGACTGAATGAAATATGGTGGCTTTATGTTAGAAAAATGGTATAGAACCTGTTCAATATGAAAAACATGGTAAGAAAAAAGATTTTCAGCCATGGAAGTCAGATCTGGATCTAAACTGTCCCAAAATCTGATGAGTGATCATCTTTTTCAGATTCACTCCTAATTTCTGAATCACAAGTCTCTAAATCCATAAAATATGCCCTGTTTGTACTTTACAAAATAATTGATGTATTTGTATGTGCAGTGTTGCTCTGGAGCATTTTCACACTATTACCTGAGTAGATTATAATTTGTAATAGATTTCTTTTGTTAGGATTGAAGTCACATTCCACAAACATATGAATGAACAATGTTGCTTGAATAATTGATCATTTTGGAGTGTCAGTAGAAATCTTCATCTCTTGGTGGGGGGGTAGACGTGCATCCTGCCTGCACTGGCTGAGGCCAGCAGGTTGGAGGCACTCCTGCAAACCAACTGAACACCCAAGCCACCCCTGACTGGCTTCTAGTCATGGGTGAGCTCACCCCTTTTCCCCTGCCATGTCATGTCAGCCAGAGTCATCTGTCAGCTGCAGACAGGAAATGCAGGGGTAGGAGGGGAAGGTAGGCATCTCTGTCCCTGTATGAGCCCCGTCACAAAGCACCCAATGGTGTATACACAGACCTGATGCTGAGACTAGGAGAACCTCCATGAGCAAGCACAGCATCAACTGGGCTGCCAGGCATGGGCACATATTCCTGACCCCATGCTGCCTGCCTGCAGCTGACAGATGCCTGTGGCTGACAGACGATGCTTGTCTGTGCCTGGTAGCCCGATTGGGCTCCATGCATAAGCGGCAGAAGTGGGGGGGGGGGTGGTAACGAGGCTTACCCCACCAAATGTGGGACAGTGGTAGGGCCATAAGGAAGCCTGGCCATAGATGCAGCAGAGGTGGGGTAGGGGGAGGGGTGATGCAGGACTGAGCTATGAGTGGTTTATCCAGGGGACATGGCTCCTGCTGCTACCTGTTCCCTGGGGGGCATGTCAGGGTCATGCCCCCAGTTTGCACAGGTCAAGGCAGGATGCCACTATGGGCTAGGGCCAGGGCTGCACCAGGCTCTTCCTGGTGGGGGCGGGCTATGCTATGCTGGGGGTGAGCAGCAGCAGCACTGGAAGGAAGGCTGCAGGTGGGCTGGGCTGCTGCATCCACCTCAAGATTCACCATAGCCCACCTGACACCCGCCCAGCACCACTGCCGCCCATCCCCAGCATACCATGGCTCCTTCACTGGGAACAGCCCAGCACCACTCCAGCCCCAGGCCATAGCAGCTGCCCATCCTGCCGTGCGCAGATCAGGGACATGTGCTCCACCAAGCCTCCCATGATGGATGCAGTAGTGGGAGTTTCCACCCCCTCCCCATGCCCCCCAGATGAGCTGTGGCTCCATCCCATGCCCCACCCCACCCAGCCCCGCCCCACCCCACCCAGCCCTGGCTGTGCAGGGCCTGGTTGGATGTGCGTGGGTCTTCTGGGTGCTCCATTCCCTTCAACCCAGAGGCACAGCTGAGG